>NW_026856400.1:0-340492 GCF_026571515.1 Ruditapes philippinarum
CAGTGTCAGGATAGTTTAGTTTTGTTTGGATTTTTACGGCACGTCAACACAGAACTGGCCATATCGTGCCGAATGCTATAATAGGCTTAAAATATTATGTAAAACATTGTAAATGACAATAGAAATGAGCAAATTAGATCCTAGAATACAAATTTATCTCTTTTAAATAATCAATTATGTTTTTTGATGGAATTGTATTAAAAAGTTCTTTGAGTGAATTTACAGAATAAAATCTATTACGGGCCTGTGAAAAATCATGACATTCAAGAAGAAAATGCTTGACAGTAAAATTTTCATTACAACCTACACAGAAAGGGGCATTGTCATTTGTGAGGAGATAAGAGTGGGTAATTTTAGTGTGTCCAATTCGGCATCGAAGAAGAACTGTTTGATCACGGCGGTTTGACAGAGAAGAAGGTTCCATGATAACCGCCGTATGAACACATCTGCGGATGTTTCTAAATTCAAAATTTTACTATTTCACGTTTAAATGTTGAATTCTGCTTAAGCCGGTGCTAGGGGGCGTAGACGGTAACTTGCACTTTCCAGTACCGTCCATGAACAGGCTCAATCAAACCGAGCCTGCAACATTTTCAATTTTGCCGTGTTGGGCTTTCTTTAGGGATTCTGTATTTATCTATTTTAAGTGACCTTGATCTACGTGTGAGGCTCCCCCTTCCCCGGGTCTCCTGTCCCATTCCCCTGTGCACTTTGACTTTGTGGGGCTATTATTCAATCATTTATTTGTTTTCTTTGGATTCCTTATCCGTTACATATTATTTCCTTTTTTCAATCATTTATTAGTTTTCTTTGAATTCCTTATCTTTTTAGTGATTATCCTGATTTTGTTTGAGGTCCGTCTGGGCTTCTTGTCACTGGTTCTTGTTGCTGGGTCGTGCTGGGGTTGCGTTCATTGAATGCCGCCGATCTTGTTTATCATATTTACATCCCTCTATAATCTTCAGAGATACCATGGTCAACTTTTGCCATCACATAAGATTCAACCAGAGCAAAATGAGATTTTATTTTTCGCGGTGACAAAATGACGTCTATCAGCTCTAGAGATGTAGAGGGTCTCTTCAAGGAACTGTTTGCTAGACCTTTAGCCATCTGCCAGCCTTCAAGCCACTTTGTTACACCTGGCGTTCTACCAGCGGACCATTTCGTTACTAGGTCACGGGCATAGACCGATATAACATCATCAAAACATGCTGGTGTATGGTCCTTTATGTACTTGTGAGGCTCTGAGGCCAGGTAAACAGACCCTTGGGAGCCTCATGGACCTCCTGAGGATGTCTTCTTAGCGTGAAATCTCATGTCACCTACTCGCTTAAAAATCATCGGCTCCTTTGTCACGCAGAAAGGACATATAACTTTTACAACATCATGCTTGTTACTCCTGATGTGTTCAAGCAACTCGTTGTTGACAACAATTGTTGCCGAGTATTGGCTGCAGTCGAAATTGCCAACAGTAGACTGCACCTTCCTCGTGCCAGTAGAAACCATTCCTATTTAAAAAAAAAAAGAAAGAAAGAAAAGATAAGTTAAAGAATACAGGGTTTTTTTAGGAAAAAAGGAAGACGCTGGTAGGAAGGGGAAAAATATACGTGAAATTGAAAAAAAAAACAACATTTTTCCAATTACAACTCTTAAATTATTCTCTTTGATATAACAGAAAACTATCGAGGCAGGTCTCTTTTTTTCCTCTTCTTGAGCAGATCAACAATGTTGTCAAAGTCTTGTTCAGTTTAATTACCTTGCCACAGGTTGATTCTCATTAGTGAATCAACACACTGTTGCCCCAGTGTCTTCAACTTTGTGCAGATATCATTCATAGCACTGAATCCTCTCTATACCACATCAGCTGACTGGGGGGACCAAAAGGGTTAATTTGTACATCTAAAGCATAGATGAATAGCCCAGGACTCCTGAATCACATGATTTTCAGCAAGATGTCTGTACACTTTTTGGATAGTGTCACTACCTCTCCTCCTGAAATATAAAAGCCCAAACTTGTCTTGAACAATATATAATTAAATTATGTGTTGTTATATAAAATAGTTATTTATGAATAGCCAAGTAGATTTAAATTTACTGAAGAAAGAAAATAATTAAGTGGTTTGTTCCATATTATATATTGAGACTGTTTAATTCTCAGGTCTAAAATGGTTAATTCAGTTGTCAAAATTAAAATTTCAGTATTTATTTCTCATTGCAGGAAGTGTACAGAAGTTTTAAACTTATTATATTGTTTTTAAATTATATTTTATTTTATGTTTAAAACCAGAAACACTCGAAAAAATGTAAGAACAAATATAGGTAACTTACAAAATAAATCACAATTTATTAACAAGTAACACAGAAAATGACATTTTTGAAAAAGCAAATGCCAACAGTAAACTACTGTAAAATCATTATTATTCGTGGGGCACAAATTTTCGTGGGTAAGTCAATCCACGAATTTAAGATCCTACGAACTTTTATCCCAACAATTACTTCTTGCCCAGTCTCTGTTCTATATATTACAAACATGCGTTGGCTCTTTTCCGGTCGATATTTCATGAAATTGATGTAAATACAGACAGATAATCAGGTTAGTAAAATATTAAATCCGTTTACAATATTTAAGAAACTTGAAAGAAAAATCGATTATATTTCCTCAATTTACTGTCTCAAATGTCGCATATACATACTAGATCGTTGTAGTTTACTAGGACTTGATTGTGTTAACAAAGATATTTGACATAATCGAGTAAATATGAGAACCCAGGCAGTGCAATACAGTAAACTCCGCTTATAACGAACTCATTGGGACATTCAAAATATGTTCCTTATATCCGGAGTTCCTTGTAAGCATAAAGCGAATTAATTCCTTATATCAGGAGTTTTTATAGCGAACAGATTTACATATAAGGACTGTTTATTCCATTTTGAAGAGCATTTGATTTAGAAAAATTAGTCATTTATTCTTTTTAGACACAATACCCGAGAGGGTACTTTTTGGAATTTGAAAATCCTTAAGTTTGCTATTTCAGTTTTAGTTTTACTTTCTTTTTCATTTATCATAAAATATCATAGTTATCATATTAAATCGGCGCTTTTCGTTTTCTTTCCATGATGAATAAACAAGATTTTCCATTTTTCCTTCCTTTTATATTGAATATCTTCTATTATATTTTAAGGGTGACTTTTACTTATGAAAGATATAGATTTCTTTTATTTCAATCAAATGTACTTTGTAGTTTTCAATGGATTAGCAAGCATGCGTGATTATGTTCAAAATCAATTATAAATCATAATTATTTTACTCGAGAAAACCTATTAAAGAAAAGAATAATACAATAAAAGGAATAACCGTTTTATCTCGGTGACAAGAACCTGCGCTTAAAATATCCTTAATAAAGTGTATTGAAGTACAGACAACAATAAACGGTGCATTCGGGCGAGTTTTAATCCGTGCCTACAAATAAGAAAGTTGAAAATGTGGTAGCCGATATTTTGGAGTTCGCTATAAAAGTGTAATTTTCTATACTTTTAACAGAATTGGGACTAAGAAATGAGTTCCTTATAAGCGATAATTCCTTATAACCGTGTTCGCTATAACCGTATATTTTTATTTATTAAATAAAGAAGGGCAAAATACGGGCCAAAATAAAATTGTTCCTTATAACCGGAAGTTCGCTATAACCGTGTTCGCTAAAAGTGAAGTTTACTGTAGTTAGCGCTAATAAAAATTGTCCGTTTGCTCTAAGAAATGAGTTTCTTATAAGCGATAATTCCTTATAACCTTGTTCGCTAAAACCGTATATTTTTATATTAAATAAAGAAGGGCAAAATACGGGCCAAAATAAATTGTTCCTTATAACCGGAAGTTCGCTATAACCGTGTTCGCTATAAGTGAAGTTTACTGTAGTTAGCGCTAATAAAAATTGTCCGTTTGCTCTTATTTATTTAAAAAAAAGTCTTTGACATTAATATCGTAAGTACACAAAACTAAAAAAATACGATCGCTAAAACAGATTTATTGTACATTCTTTGTCGTTTTTAAATGATCCAGTTTATATGAATTTTAATCTGTATTTGTGCGAATGCTATTCAGTAAACATCAAAGACGCCACCGACTTTTACAAGATCCACATACTGTACCGAGATTAATTTATATGCATGTGAATTTACACAGTCGCTGTGACGTTGCGTGTTGTTACTGTCAAATATGTTAAGACCAATTCAGTGTGTAAACTTTTAAACTCGCTGGTTAAAACCTGTCAGGTGTCGTATAAATTATGCGATGTTTACATCGGCGAATAACATGGGCAGTGGAGGTGCATATCATGTCACATAAATGTGTTAATTGCAGTCAATTATCGGCAGTAACTGTGCTATATTAGAGTTATGCCCAGAGGCAAGGATTAAATTTATTGACAATCGCTATGTGACCACAGGCAATCGGTGCGTGGCTTGGATAGTATACATGTACATGACCACGCCCACTTACTTTTTTATAAATTTTTTTTTTTTCACTAATAAAATATTTTTTTATTCAAAATATTTTTAAAATATCTTATTTTCAATAAATCAACAAAGAAAATTTGTTTTTAAAAAATTTCATCCATATATACTATTAATATAGTAAAGGTAGAAAGGTTCGCCAGCGGACCTACCACCAGGCCTTATGTTACCTCCCAGATCTTTGTTAATTGTCAACCAATTTTCACCAAATAAAGTGCAATCTACGCAGAAATGATTTTTCTTTCGAAAAATGTACAATATTAGAACAGTTGGTACGACAAAAGATGGAATTTTAAAGCAAAAATGCACTTTTTGTCTAGGTCGGCCATCGCATGACCGAGCCGAAAGTAGACGATTTTGAACATATAAATCGATCTTTTTCTTAATAACAAACTAATGTCAGTGCATGCAAACAGTTGAAATAGAAAAGGCAGCTATAAAACTATCGCTTACCGGTCCAAAGTTAATACAAAACGTCTGCAGGTACGCACTTTTCAGTAGTTATTTGCACTAACTTTTTAAATTTCCCGACATTGTACATGTATACAAATTCTGATCCGGATATTCAAGGTACGCATGCTCGGTTCCCGCTGGTACCCAGCTTCGCTCAAATTTTATTATGCGAAAAGGGGTACGCATCAGATACATCCGGGTCAGCATTTGTATACATGTAATGTCAGGGAATTTAAAAGTTAGTGCAAATAACTACCGAAAGTGCGTACCTTCAGACGTTTTGGATTAACTTTGGACCGGTAAGCGATAGTATTATAGCTGCCCTTTCTGTTTCAAACTGTTTGCATGCACTGACAATAGTTTGTTATTAAGAAAAAGATCGATTTATGCTCAAAATCGTCTACTTTTCGGCTCGGTCATGCGATGGCCGACCTAGACAAAAAGTGCATTTTTGCTTTAAAATTCCATCTTTTGTCGTACCAACTGTTCTAATATTGTACATTTTTCGAAAGAAAAATCATTTTCTGCGTAGATTGCACTTTTATTTGGTGAAAATTGGTTGACAATTAACAAAGATCTGGGAGGTAACATAAGGCCTGGTGGTAGGTCGCTGGCGACCTTTCTACCTTTACTAATATTAATAGTATATATGGATGAAATTTTTTAAAAACAAATTTTCTTTGTTGATTTATTGAAAATAAGATATTTTAAAAATATTTTGAATAAAAAAATATTTTATTAGTGAAAAAAAAAAAAATTTATAAAAAAGTAAGTGGGCGTGGTCATGTACATGTATACTATCCAAGCCACGCACCGATTGCCTGTGTGTGTGACAAGTAAAGATATGTACATGTTGTAAGTAGAAATGTTCGGCGATTAAGTTTAAGATTACTTTGCATTAGGTTAATGAATTTTTTTAACAAGAAAACGAAAATCCACGAATTTAAGAACCCACGAAAATGCCTTTTTTGATAAAACCACGAAATTTCAAGCCCACGAATATAAGTGAATTCGCAGTATGTACTGTTATAGAGATTAAGTTCACGATAAAAAGCTGATTTCTGAAAGCCAGCATCTCATTTTCAAATATCATCTTGTCACTAAGATCAGGAGGTGACACATTCCTATGGCCTTCATAGGTGTCTATTTTCTCAGACCTTTTTTGTTTGTTTGTTTGGATTTTTACGGCACGTCAACACATAACTGGCGATATCGTGCCGAATGCTATTAAAGGCTTAAAATGTTATGTAAAACTTTGTTAATGACAATAGAAATGAACCAATTAGATCCTAGAATACAAGTTTATCTCTTTTAAATAATCAATTATGTTTTTTGATGGAATTGTATTAAAAAGTTCTTTGAGTGAATTTATAGAATAAAATCTATTATGGGCCTGTGAAAAATCATGACATTCAAGAAGAAAATGCTTGACAGTAAAATTTCATTACAACCTACACAGAAAGGGGCATTGTCATTTGTAAGGAGATAAGAGTGGGTAATTTTAGTGTGTCCTATTCGGCATCGAAGAAGAACTGTTTGATCACGGCGGTTCGACAGAGATAGAGATGGTGACACATCAAGAGATGGGTTTATATCGTGAAGTTTATTAAAAACGGCATTGTCCCAGTTTGCTTTCTATTCAGATGATGCGAGTTTATTTATAGCCGGTCCAAAACCACAAGCAGGTAACAATATGTCAGTTTTTTGAAAATGTAATGCTTGTTTAGCTAAAGCATCTACTTTTTCATCTCCTCGTATTCCTAAATGACTTGGAATCCAATATAATTTAACATATTTTGTTTTTAGTATATCATGAAATCGTAAAAGAAATTTCTTTACCATGATATTGTCTGATTTTTTATTTTTAATGGATATTAAAACAGAAAGCGAGTCAGAAAATATCACAAATTTATCGTGGTATGCTTTGCTATGTATGATAATGCTAAATCGATAGCTTTTGCTTCAGCAGTAAAAAACTGATGCATTATCTGGTAACCTCATACTGGATGTAAAATTATTTTTCAAACACAGCCGCACTTACTTTGCAACCTTCTTTTGAACCGTCCGTATAAATATGTATAAAATCTTCATGTTCTTCCTTAATTGCTAGAAACTTCTCTTTGAAGTATTCAGGTGAATTTGATGACTTTTTTATATTTGAAAGGTTAATATTTATTTTCGGGGAATTATAAGTCCAAGGTGGAACATCCTCATTGTCATTTTGAAGGATACTGTCTGGATTAATTTTAAGTTTATCTAAATCATCTTTTAAACGAAGGCCTAATGGTTTAATTTCCTTTGGTTTGTTAACAAATTTTTCAGTATAACTTGGTTTGAAGATAATATTTTTAGCTGGATTTTTGCTATTAGATGAAATTCTAGTTGCATATTGAAGTGATAGCTTTTTTCGACGAAGATGAAGCGATGGTTCCCAAGCTTCCGCATATAGACTTTCTACAGGTGAAGTGCGAAAACGCACCTAAAGCTAAACGTAAACCCTGGTGATGTATGGTATCTAGCATTTGAAGATATAATTTTCTTGCAGACCCATATACTACAGAACCATAATCTAATTTTGATCGGATAAGACTTCTGTATAATTTCAGTAATATTGAAGAGTTTGATCCCCAATTTGTACTTAATAAAACCTTAAGTAAATTTAAAGCTTTTAGGAATTTAGTTTTCAAGTGTTTAATAAAATATGTGGTATAAAAGAAGTTTTTTTATCAAATATAATTTCTAAAACTTAGCTTCATCAACTACTGGAATTTTAGAACCAGATATATAAAGTTCAGGGTCATTATGTTGTTTCCCGCAATCGACAGAAATGAACACATTGAGTTTTTTGACTTTGAAAATTTAAAACCATTTTCTATTGCCCACTTTTGAATTTTAACTAAATTTTGTTGAAGTTGCCGTTCAATTGTTCTCATACTCTTCGATCGATAGCAGATAAGAAAATCGTCTACATATAGAGAACAATCTATGCCTGGTGTAAGAGCGCTAGCAATATTGTTTATTTTAAGGCCAAAAAGTGTAACAGAAAGTATGCGTCCTTGAGGAACACCTTGTTCTTGTTGGTGGTCCTGAGAAAAAGTTGAACCAAGTCTTACTTTAAAGTGCCTATCGTTTAAAAATCCAGAAATGAAAAGAGGAAGTCTGCCATTAAGTCCAGCATCCTTAGATCTTTTAGGATACCATATTTCCAAGTAGTGTCGTAAGCCTTCTCAAGATCAAAGAAAATTTGATACCAGTGTTGTTTATTTACAAAGGCTTCTCTAATAAAGTCTCAAGTCGTACAAGATGATAGTTTGTACTTCGCTGTTTACGAAAAACCTGACTGAAAATTAGTGATAATTCCATTATTTTCTAGATACCAAACTAACCGATTATTTATCATTCTCTCGAATGTTTTGCAGAGGCAACTTGTAAGTGAAATTGGACGATAATTTTGTAGGGTCAGCTGAATATTTTCCAGGTTTTAGGGATAGGAATAACAAACGCATTTTTCCAAGTGTTGGGAAATTCACCAGATACCCAAATTTTGTTAACAATTTCAAGAAGCAAGTCTAGTGGATTGGGGTGGTAAATGTTTAAGAAACTGGTAGTAATTTCGTCCGGGCCTGCAGCACTATCTTTTGCAGTTTTGATTGAATAAATTAAGTCATCAATAGAGAAAGGGGAATTATAGTCTTCGTCGTTTGTTGAGGCAAAATTAATATGCTTTTTCTCAGCTTTACTTTTATGTTGTTGAAATTTATTTGAATAAATGCTTGAAGAAGAGTTCTTTTCAAACGTTTTAGCCAAAGTTTCTGCAATATCCGTTTTAGTTTTGGCATATTGGCCATCACCAGTTTTTAAGTGAACAGTTGGACTCTTTTTATACTTACCACTTATTTTTCGTACTGCATCCCATACTTTCCTAATAGGAGTATTTGAATTAATATTTGAAACATAAGATAGCCATGATTGGCGTTTAGATTGACGCACTGATCTTCTAGCTTTGGCTCTAAATATTCTATAATGTTCAAGGTTTTCTGTTGTAGGGCTATGTTCAAACTTTTTGAGTGAAGCTTTACGTATACGAACGGCTTTTTTACATTCATCGTTAAACCATGGTTTTGTGATTTTGTTACTTTTATTATTTTTTTTTTAATGGAATAACTTTGCAGGCGATCGTATGTAATGCTGAAGAGAAAGTTTCAGCTATATCATCAGAGGTGAAATCAAATTCATTTTTTTGTTAGATCAATAGAACAGAGCCTAGTAAATGTTTCCCAATCTGCTTTCTTAAATTTAAAAATTTGACGTCCTTCATCTGGTATAGAGTCATTTGATGTCAGTAACAATGGATAATGATCACTGCCGTACTGGTCATCTAAAACCTTCCAATCGAAGTCAAAGTATATAGCAGAGTGGACAATCGAGAGGTCGATGCAAGAAAACGTACCTGTAGCTGGATGTAAATATGTAGGTGACCGATTGTTTAATAAACAAAGCTGAAAGTTATCTATCAATTTTTCAGTTATGTTACCCTAATTATTTGTAGATGTACTGCCCCACATAGGATTGTGAGCATTAAAGTCGCCTAACAAAAGAAAAGGTGATGGTAATTGTCGAACAATACTTTCAAGTTCATCACTTGTTACCGTTATATTTGGAGGAAGGTATAAAGAACAAATTGTTAGTGGTCGATGTAAGGTCACCTGCACAGCTAAAGCTTGTAATCTTGTGTTAAGTTTTAATTATTTTTGAGGAATGCAATTTGCGATAGCAATGCTTGTACCACCTGATGTTCTGGCGTTACTAGTGTATATATAATTATAAAGTGTATAATCTTTTATAGAGATATTATCTTTAGGAGATAACATAGTCTCCTGAAGACATAATACATTTGGAGAGAATTTAGATAATAGTAAAAGTAGATCATTGTACATTGACTTAAGACCTCGGAAATTCCATTGTAGGATATAATGACTTCTATAATCCATATTTAAAAATATTTATATTAAGTAGGAAACTTTATTGGACTTCTGGCATTCGGAGTTCGAGGAGGGGAGAGGTATAAATCCTCATCCTCCATCAATTCGGTGTCGTGAAGTAGGTCGAACCGATTTTCTGTGTTGATCGGGTTCCGCATTGCTTTTTTCACCCGATCTATGATGACAATTCGCTCTTCAGGCGATTGTTTTTGATAAACTTTCTCAGACGATGCTATTTGATTGTTTGCAGTTTGCTTCTTTGGAGAAGACTTTGATGGTGCCTCCTCTTTTGGGTACCTCTACGTGGTGAGGAGGAGTAACATGTGTCCGTTATGGGGGTGCGCTGCTGTGCGCCTGTATGACGGACATATGGCCAACACCCAGAACTGCCTGTTTTGCCGATGGGCAGCGTCCCGTAACCTAAGAAAGGAGGGTCCTGGTAGTTGAAGGATACCCAGGGATCTCCAGTACTCTCCAACATACTGCTTTGGGCCTCTGCTTTAGGGTAGACGGGTGACCAAGTGAGCCCGGCTTTGGTCAATCGGCTGGGTCCATGCTTGCCCTTGGATATATATTTATTAAATACTTGAAAATTTCATTGAACTAACACACGGTCCCGAAATGAATACAATTCAATGCACACAAATTATTAAAAATAAAAAAAATCTGAGTTTAAATTTTTTTATTCCTACTTGTGTTTCTCAGTATATCGCTTTAATTCCTACTGAAACTGCTATGATGGGTGCCTTTATTGTTAAAACAATATTTCATATATGACATTTATAAATACAGTATAACATTATCCAAGAAGGCGGTGGCTTAATTGGCTTAATTGTCTGGGTTGTAGAAATATTTGCAATTTATGCGAGTATATCTCTCTGGTATCCTTGATGTGCGGAGACTGGATATCCGTCTCCATCGCACATCCCCATGTTGGAGTCCATGTAGTATGTAATGCTGAAGAAAACGTTTCAGCTATATCAGCAGAAGTGAAATTAATTTCATTTTTGTAGATCAATGGAACAGAGCCTAGAAAATGTTTCCCCAATACTGCTTTCTTAAATTAAAAAAATTGACGTCTTTCATCTGGTATAGAAATCATTTGATGTAAGTAACAATGGAAAATGATCACTGCCGTACTGGTCATCTAAACACTTTCCAATCTGAAGTCCAAGAATATAGCACGAGTGGACAATCGAGAGGTCGATGCAAGAAACGTACCTGTAGCTGGATGTAAATATGTAGGTGACCGATTGTTTAATAAACAAAGCTGAAAGTTATCTATGCAATTTTCAGACTGAGTCTGCACAGAGGTAGACTGCTTTCTTTGTGAAGCTGTATGCTTTGAAGGTAACTGGTAACTTAATTGGGGGGCATTGACATAAGTTGACCTGTACTGCAGAGTCAACCATCTTAACATACTTTGTAACTGCAGCTGAATACGACAGTTGTTTTGGTCCTTGTGATTCAACAAGCTTTCGGGCATCTTGAAAAGGAAATATTTTGGCGTATACTTCTGACGTAGAATTTTTTTTCCTTTAAACCACACAGGGGCATGACCGGGAGGTGGCGTAATGCTCTCCTCCACAGTTTGGCACATTTGACAGGGACGTTACAAGTCTCATTTTTGTCATGGTTTGAACTGCATCTGCGGCAAATAGTCTGCCTTGCACAATTTGATTCATGATGACCAAATTTGAAGCATTTGTAACATTGCATTGGGTTTGGAATGTAAACCACAACGCGAACTTTAAGGTAACCTACTCGAATCGATGATGGAAGAATGGGTGTAGAGAATGTAACTATAAGGCTATTCGTTGGCACTTATTACCATCTCTTGTAGAATAAATGCGCTTGATATTTGAAACCTGCTGCGATTTTAACTCTTCAGCAATATCATTCTCTGCCATTCCAGCAAGGTCAGCACATCTGATAACGCCCTTGCTGGAGTTCAGAACTGGTGAGGCGTGGCAGTTGAATCGATATTGAAGAAGTTGTGCATTTCAAAATATTTTCTGCTTGTTGCTTTCGCTCTACCTCTATCAAGAGTCGCACCATTGCGGAGTTTCTTGACAGATTTAGGCGTACCAATTAAAGCTGAAAGTTGTTTTTCAATAATGAAAGGGCTAAGTTCAGTTAGTGATTTTGAGCTGTTTTGATTTAATTATCAGAAAACGGGGAAAACTTCCATCAACTGAATCGTTACAAATTGAATCTTCTTGCGATTTTCGTTTTTTTGGTTTGGGAATCAATGATAAATATATGTAAAATTCGTCTCCCGAGTTCCCCAGCCACCTCGGACTCCAACATGGGGATGTGCGATGGAGACGGATATCCAGTCTCCGCACAACAAGGCTACCAGAGAGATATACTCGTATAGATTGTAAATAATTACAATCTACACAATTAGCCCATTAGGCCACCGCCTTCTTGATATGTTATAATGTATTTATAATGCAAATGTTAAAGATTGTTGTAATATAACGGCACCTATAATTACAGTTTTAGTAGGAATTGAAAGGTATACTAGAATAACAAGTAGGAATCAAAAAATGTGCTTTGAATTGTATTCATTTCGGGACCGTGTAAGTTCAATGAAATCTGCAATTGATTTAGAAATATATATCCAAAGGCAAGGCATGACCAGCCGATTGACCAAAAAGCCGGGCTCACTTGGCCACCCGTCTACCCTAAATCAGAGGCCAAAGCAGTGTGTTGGGAGTACTGGAGATCCCTGGGTATCCCTCAACTACCAGGACCCTCCTTTCTAGGTTACGGGACGCTGCCCACGGCAAACAGGCAGTCTGGGTGTTGGCCATATGTCCGTCATACAGGCGCACAGCAGCGCACATCCATAACGGACATATGTTACTCCTCCTCACCACGTAGAGGTACCCAAAAGAGGAGGAGTAGGTACCCAAAAGAGGAGGAGTTCAGCGTCTAGTCTTAAACAAACATCATTGTCGGAATTAATCATATATGTTTTCAATCGACGAAGGCAATTAGCTGATAAATCTGTATCCAGTACTGATCCACAAAATTCAGCTAGAGATTCAGAAAACATTTTCATAGTAATATAAGGAATGAATAGATATACTATTCTTTGACGAGTTATCGAGTAGAACAACGTTCTCCGATAATTCCTCTGGAGAAAAGTTGGTTAACTCTTCATCCGTTGAATCTTCACCGCATTGAGAATGCTCTTCGTAAACATCTGATAAATCGTTGCTTCTTCTGTATGAAGTAACTGGGCAAAAGTTAAATGTGTTTTGTCCTCCATCGGGTTCAGCACAAAGTAAAATACCAAATGAACTGTCGAAATCAATGTTTTTATTCACTTGTTTTGGTGAATATTGAGTGCGCTTCCTGGAATTGCTGCGCTTCCTGGACTTGCCGCGCTTCGTAGACTTGCTGCGCTTCTTAGACTTGCTGCGCCTTCTGGACTTGCTGTGCTTCTTAGATTTGCTGCGCTTCCTGGCCTTGCTGTGCTTCTTAGACTTGCTGCGCTTCCTGGACTTGCTTCACCACTTCTGCAGAAAAACTCTTAAGACAATACTGAAAGGTCTTTATTCGGGAACTAAGTTTTTTTTTTATTTTTCTGATCTTCTATTAATGAACATCAGGTCTCTTTATTTGTCTCAATATATATAGCAACGGCACGAACCTGATAGAAAACAATTGACGTGACGTCACAATATAATCGACGTCGCAGTAAAATAAAACAAAAGTGTGTTTCTTTTGACGCACTAAAATACTTATAACTTGAGTTTAAAAAGACCTATCAACATGAAATAAAGTGCAAATTAAAATTCAGCTAAATATCTAAAAACTGATTTAAAAATGAATTGAATCAGATTCGTGCTGCTGAAACAAACATAAAATAAAACGATAAAAATACTAAAAAAAATACAATCTTGACAATAGCCCCTCTTTTCAAGTGAATATATATATTCACATAAAATAAGTCAAGATTAATTCAAGCACTCAGGTTCTTAGGTGATCCTTGTTAACTTCTTCTGACATTTTCTTTTCCTCTTTATGACGAGAAGTCTCTCTGCTTAAACCATGACAGTCTCTTGCCAAATGACCTGCCTTGTTGCAGATGAAGCATGTCTTCTTTCCTCTATCATAATCATTCTTTCTTGCACGTGGTGTTATAATTTTACTTTGTAAAATATCATCTATCTCCCTTGGAGCACTGCTCGAGCCTTGTTTCGAAGCTTCAAATCTTCCATCATGTGCCTCGACATACTGCTCTGCCATTTGGCATAGATCTGTCATCGTCTTTGGCGCCGTCTCATTCAAAAACATGGCCAGGTCTAATGAGCTGCTTTGGATAAACTGCTCTCTTATCATCACCTCGCACAGTGATTTATAAGACTGTTCCCCCTGTGCCATTTCAGTCCACCTCGAGAAGTATCGCCTTAATCTGGAAATATATTGATGCACTGACTCTCCTGCCTCTGGCCTGCTCTCTCGAAATTTTACTCTAAATTCTTCTTCGGTCAGCTGGTACCTCTTAAGCACCGCTGTTTTCAGCATTGTGTAATCACACGCTTCCTCAGGGGACATGCTTGTATAAACCTCAAGTCCCCTCCCTGTCAGAAGGGAACTCAGACTCATTGCCCACGTCTCCTTTTCCCATCCTTGGCTTAATGCATACCTCTCAAATCTTTCAATATATGCATCCATATCGTCATGAACTTCGTCAAATCTCGGAAGTTTAGGATGAGTCGTTCTACCCAGGCCCTTCTACTGACGGTCTGGTTAATCTTATTCTTTCTCCCTCTAACTCCTTTTTCTTTCAACTGCAACTCGTGTTGCATTTCATGTAACCTTCTCTCTTCTTCTCTCCTAAGTTTCCTTTCCTCTCTGTCAAGGAACTCTGCTTCTTTTTCTTTAATGAATGCCGCTAGGCTTTCCCCTTTTAAACCTAGTCTCTCCCCCAACCTAATCCACTCGTCGTAGTTCATGTTACTTTTTTACGTTAACCTTTTTATAGTAGATCCCGGACGAGCCCCCAATTTGTCAGACGTTAGTCTGAGTGGGTCCACTAACTAAGGTTACTTTGTCTTATTAACAAAGGAACTTGCTAGACAGAGTAATAAACGTCTTCCTTTTGCTTCTGTACTTGCTGCGCTTCTAGACTTGCTGCAGGTTTAGACTTGCTGCACTCCTGAACTTGCTACGCTTTTGGACTTGCTGCGCTTCCTTAACTTGCTGCGCTTTTGGACTTGCTGCACTTTGCTGCGCTTCTAGACTTGCTGCACGTTTGGACTTGCTGTACTCCTGGACTTGCTACGCTTTTTGACTTGCTGCGCTTCCTCAACTTGCTGCGCTTTTGGACTTGCTGCGCTTCCTGGACTTGCTGCGCTTCCTGGACTTGCTGTGCTTCCTGAACTTGCTGCGCTTCCTGGACTTGCTGCGCTACTTAGAATTGCTGCGCTTCCTAGACTTGCTGCGCTTCCTGGAATTGCTGCGATTCCTGGACTTGCCGCGCTTCGTAGACTTGCTGCGCTTCTTAGACTTGCTGCGCCTTCTGGACTTGCTGCGCTTCTTAGACTTGCTGCGCTTCCTGGCCTTGCTGTGCTTCTTAGACTTGCTGCGCTTCCTGGACTTGCTTCAACACTTCTGCAGAAAACTCTAAGACAATACTGAAAGGTCCTTATTCGGGAACTAAGTTTTTTTTTTATTTTTCTGATCTTCTATTAATGAACATCAGGTCTCTTTATTTGTCTCAATATATATAGCAACGGCACGAACCTGATAGAAAACAATTGACGTGACGTCACAATATAATCGACGTCGCAGTAAAATAAAACAAAGTGTGTTTCTTTTGACGCACTAAAATACTTATAACTTGAGTTTAAAAAGACCTATCAACATGAAATAAAGTGCAAATTAAAATTCAGCTAAATATCTAAAAACTGATTTAAAAATGAATTGAATCAGATTCGTGCTGCTGAAACAAACATAAAATCAAACGATAAAAATACTAAAAAAAAATACAATCTTGACATTGAGCAAGTTGCTCATTGATGTCTTTGTCAATTTTGGTAAAATAAAGTTCTTAATCTTTCAAATGTGTTGTCTTTTGTCATTGATAGTTTGTGAAAAAAGTATTTACATAAATTAAATGAGTTTTCTTAAGGTAAACTAGAATACAATGGCTGAATATCGATTCCTGTCTCTAGAGAAACAGCAAAATCTGTTGCAAAGCAGATTTGGTATTTCTCACTCTAAACATCATCAAGAACTTGATAATGATCTAACTATCTTGCCCTGTGAAAGCTTATACGCAGCATTGTCATATGCCATTTCTGGCTCTGTCCGTCATGAAGACGTATTTCGTCAGGAAATACTTTACTTCATAAAAGATAGCTGGATAAATCCAACAATATTTGAAGCTTTTGAGAAAGAGTTACGACATTACGCTAAACAAAAGACTTTAGAAACATATGTCGAAGAACAATTGACTGATTTCAATTCTTCCCCTATTCCTCCTTTTTTAGAGGTTAAGGCAGCTGCTACTTTTTTACAAGTGACGATTCATGTATTTGATCCTAATGAAAATGAAGTTGAACCGAAATACACATTTCGTCCCATTGTAAACAATTTGAGAAAAGGTTGTAATGACAAATTCAAGTTTGATCCAAAGGACACAATATTGATTTCTGCTGAGCAAATTGTTCAAGACAAATACGAGTATGGTGCAGTTGTATCTTTTCAATATGACGTACATAATAGACCTCCACAAAGAAATCAGCAAAATACGTTTGATAACCTAAAAAACTTTTTCATGAAAAATACAACTCCAAGTAAAGCTGCAGAAATTTGTGAAAGTATCGGCTATCCAAAAATAAAATACTTTGGAAAGCGAAGACCTGGTGTAAGTCATGATGAAATGTTAGACAAAGTTTTTTCTGAGTGGTACAAAGTGGCTGACTCATTTTGTAGACGAATAGGTATAAAACCATCTAGATTGTTAGCCCAAGCATACTGGCTTAATGGTGAAGAAGATTTGAGCACAACACTCGAACCTTCTTGTAATCACCAGCAAATGATTAAAGAAGCAAGCGGTTTTGACAAAGTCTCCCAGATTATTCGAAAACACTTTTTGGGATATGTTCGCCCGATGCAATCGTAAATTTTGATATTTGTATGTACGTTTTTCTTGTGTTATTTGATAACATGGCTTCATTTGAATTAAGGTCAAGTGTACAGTGTAATTTCTTGGTATCGATGTCGCTCATAGAAAAAGCTAGATATTTAGCTGAAGGAGCACAACAGTTGACATATGATGTTTTGGTTGAGCTGCTACCAATATTTAAACAGAACCTTGAAATTTTACAATCGGTTCATCTTGATGAATTCGAATACGACTATTTCTTTATGGACTTGCAATTTTGTCTAAATGTATGTAAAAGATCATATGAAAGACTTATAAGAGTTATTGAAAAAAGTAAAGATGACAAGAGCCTTTATGAAACTTTTTGTTCAGAAAACTCAAGTGATACACTCCCTAAGTTATGTTCAATTCTTGATTCACTGTGGAAAAAGTACTGGAAAGGTTTCCATATCAGTGAAAATAAAATGGAATTGTTAACAGCGATGCAAAATGAACTCATAAACATATACAGTCATATAACGATTAAAGGTAATGAAAGGTTACCAAACTCATACACATGCCTTAGTTGTGTTAAGAACACTGGCTATTTGAAAACGGGTCGATCAAATGTCTGTGATAGGACAAACTCTGACAATAAAAACGAAGACGTAAGTAGTATGAACTATTGCTACCATCTAATTGACATATGTGATAACAGCAAATATTTTAACATCAATAGAACAATATTTGAAAGACGTATGAATGAAATTGGTACAGAACAGAACTAGTGAAAAATAGTATAACAATTGTCTTGAATGTTTCATAGATCATATCAAAAGTATGGAATCTGACATTCTAACATTGAAAATTGTTTTTACAATCTTGTTGGTGCTGTATTTTCTTTATGCTATCACAGACATTTTATGTTGGTTGGGCAAATGAACTGTTCAGCGTTGTGCTTAACCATCTTCTTTATATCTATGATTTTCATATATGTTTGCATTTCGGAGAAGTCAACTGTCTCTTTGTGGACGTAGAGTCGAACAGTTTTTAACATAAGATTTCGAAACACTTCATAAATATCAGACGACTTGCTAATTACAATGCTGACAAACTTTGAATAACATAACACAATGTCTGTTTTGAATTGTTCTAAAAAGCTTCTAAACAGACCATCTTTGACGCTCCAGGAGCATTTTCTTGTGGTTATGCAACACTTAAGAAAAGCATTAAAGATGGTTTTAAAACGCTGCATATCTTGCATATCACACTTTGGGAAAAACGTCTTGTTGTAATGTTGAAAATATCGTTTGTTCTTATCAGAATCATTGTCGTAGCAAAATATGTATGAATATAGATATCCAAAAGGTTTTGATGTGAATTCACAAACTCTCAACAAACACTCACTTCTACTCATGTTGTCTGGTAGTTTAATAAAACCGTCGAAATTGTTTACTAATGTTGATACATATATTGAACTTGTTTCTAGTTTTTGCCATATTTTGCCTAAGTGTTTATCTAAAATTGTTTGTATTTCGTCTTTGTACTGCAGAATAAAGTTGTCAACAAATGAATTATACTCTTTGTATGAATATTGAAATGTGGAAAATTCTGGAAACAAAGTGATCCCTCGGAAGCATTAATCACAACAAAATAACATAAGAATCGCAGACTCGGTTTGATTGAGTCTGTACATGAGGGATAATGAATAAGTGCAACATCCCTCACGCCCCCTAGCACCGGCTTGAGCGGTACTCAATTCTCAACACTTTATAGTGTTGGTATCAATGATCCCGAAGGACCAGAAAATATAACAACACTGAAGTGAAGTACGGGGCAACTTTTTACGGCTGCCACACGGCACTTGACACCTGCTGTTGTGAAGTACAAAACTCTGAAAACAAAGTGATCCCTCTGAAGCATTAATCACAACAAAATAACATAAGAATCGCAGACTCGGTTTGATTGAGTCTGTACATGAGGGATAATGAATAAGTTCAACATCCCTCACGCCCTCCAGCACCGGCTTGTGCGGTACTCAATTCTCAACACTTTATAGTGTTGGCATCAATGATCCCGAAGGACCAGAAAATATAACAACACTGAAGTGAAGTACGGGGCAACTTTTAACGGCTGCCACACGGCACTTGACACCTGCTGTTGTGAAGTACAAAATTCTGGAAACAAAGTGATCCCTCGGAAGCATTAATCACAACAAAATAACATAAGAATCGCAGACTCGGTTTGATTGAGTCTGTACATGAGGGATAATGAATAAGTGCATCATTCCTCACGCCCCTAGCACCGGCTTGAGCGGTACTCAATTCTCAACACTTTATAGTGTTGGCATCATAAGTTTACGACGTCTTCGGTATTATATATGTTTCCGTTTATCATAACAAATGGCCGAGCTTTACACGAAAGTCAACGAATGACCATACTAACGTTAAAGAAACCACTCTTTCCTAGTGCCTTTTCCTTGAAATGAAAATCGACCAATTTTTTCTTGATTTTGTCATTGATATTACCCGATGGTACAACAAGGTCTTGATTTAGGGGGCGTAGACGGTAGCTTGCACTTTCCAGTACCGTCCATGAACAGGCTCAATCAAACCGAACCTGAAACATTTTCAATTTTGCCGTGTTGGGCTTTCTTTAGGGATTCTGTATCTATCTATTTTATCATCACATCCGTGTTATTTGTGCCGTGTGGCGGCTGTAAAAAGTCTCCCCGTACATTTAATCAAAGATGTTATATTTTCGATCCTTGAGGATCGATCCTTGAGGATCGTTCAGCACGACATTGTTATTCATTTTCTCTCATGTAAAATCATTTTCTCTCAATCAAACCGAATCTGCAATTCTTATGTAATTTTGTTGTGATTAATGCTTCCGAGGGATCACTTTGTTTCCAGAATTTTGTACTTCACAACAGCAGGTGTCAAGTGCCGTGTGGCAGCCGTAAAAAGTTGCCCCGTACTTCACTTCAGTGTTGTTATATTTTCTGGTCCTTCGGGATCATTGATACCAGCACTATAAAGTGTTGAGAATTGAGTACCGCTCAAGCCGGTGCTAGGGGGCGTGAGGGATGTTGCACTTATTCATTATCCCTCATGTACAGACTCAATCAAACCGAGTCTGCAATTCTTATGTTATTTTGTTGTGATTAATGCTTCCGAGGGATCACTTTGTTTCCAGAATTTTGTACTTCACAACAGCAGGTGTCAAGTGCCGTGTGGCAGCCGTAAAAAGTTGCCCCGTACTTCACTTCAGTGTTGTTATATTTTCTGGTCCTTCGGGATCATTGATACCAGCACTATAAAGTGTTGAGAATTGAGTACCGCTCAAGCCGGTGCTAGGGGGCGTGAGGGATGTTGCACTTATTCATTATCCCTCATGTACAGACTCAATCAAACCGAGTCTGCAATTCTTATGTTATTTTGTTGTGATTAATGCTTCCGAGGGATCACTTTGTTTCCAGAATTTTGCACTTATTCATTATCTCTCATGTACAGACTCAATCAAACCGAGTCTGCAATTCTTATGTAATTTTGTTGTGATTAATGCTTCCGAGGGATCACTTTGTTTCCAGAATTTTGTTGTGCTTGTGGTATTTTTAGTTTCAACTTTTCGGCATTTTCTAGTTGGGTGGTTCCAATATTCCTACTTGAATATTGTTGAATCACCCTTAGGATATGTTGCCTGCATTTTAAATTTGTCTTTTGACGTCTTATCTGTGATACGCAGGCTTCATAACCGCTGATCCCCTTACAAAATTCCATTTTATTTAGTTCCGCTCATTGTTTTCTCGTTTAGGGCACACGCTTTTTATTACTTGGGGACCATACGCCGCTTTTCATGGGATGGCACGGAAGTGTCACATTGAAGGTTCCATGATAACCGCCGTATGAACACATCTGCGGATGTTTCTAAATTCAAAATTTTACTATTTTATGTTTAAATGTTGAATTCTGCTTAAGCCGGTGCTAGGGGGCGTGGTGGGTATCTTGCACTTTCCAGTACCGTCCATGAACAGGCTCAATCAAACCGAGCCTGCAACATTTTCAATTTTGCCGTGTTGGGCTTTCTTTAGGGATTCTGTATTTATCTATTTAATGGAATCATGTCATTCATATTGAGTGAGTCAGTTGGAATACCAGACCTTTTCTTTCCATCAACCACAATCACTTTATAAATATTGCTTTTCAGAGAGTTCGTATTCGCCCCAGGGCTTGCACAAATGCACCAGGAGATGGAACACTGGTTGAACATTCGATAAAAATAAAATGTGCGTCGAAATAAGAATTTGTAGCCGAAACATCTATTCCTACTTGAAAAGCGGTTGTATATATGAATAAATCACAATTACATATAAATTTATCAGGATTCTGTCCAAAATTTCGTTTTTGTTCATCATTGCTATCTCCAGTCAGTAAAATTACTTTGAACTTACAAGACTGAATTATTTATCATTTAATGATTAACGTGTCTTTGCCCTGTCCTTTTTATGTTTGGGGTCCGCCTGGGCTCCTTGCCATTGGGTTCTTGTGGCTTGGTCATGTGGGGGTTGCGTTCATTGAACGCCGCCTTTCCTTGTTGATCTTGTTTATCATATTTTGAAAATACTCTCTAAGAGTTTAGCTTGCCGTTTTGTTGAAGTTGTGACTAGTGTTGTCCCGATTGTCTCTGAAAATCGATAACTAATCGGACCACCCCGTAATCGGCAACAATCGATAGTCCTTTTTAAAAATCGATTATTTTAATGACTCTACCACCGCTGAGTTGCTTATGGTGTAACTTTTTTACATGCAGTCAAAAAGAAGTTTCCCGACCAAATCTCTTTAATTTTCAGGCAATTTTAAAGTATTTTTTTATTCAAAACCTATTTAACATGGTTAATACTACTTTAGAAAATTATAGTGTGTAGTAACATAACATTATAAACTTCCTTGAAGATCCTTGAAGATCGTTCAGCACGACATTATTGTTGTGCTTGTGGTAATTTTAGTTTCAACTTTTCGGCATTTTCTAGTTGGGTGGTTCCAATATTCCTACTTGAATAATGTTGAATCACCCTTAGGATATGTTGCCTGCTTTTTAAATTTGTCTTTTGACGACTTATCTGTGATACGCAGGCTTCATAACCTCCGATCCCCTTTCAAAATTCCATTTAATTTAGTTCCGCGCATTGTTTTCTCGTTTAGGGCACACGCTTTTTATTACTTTGGGACCATACGCCGCTTTTCATGGAATGGCACGGAAGTGTCACATTGAAGGTTCCATGATAACCGCCGTATGAACACATCTGCGGATGTTTCTAAATTTAAAAAAATTTACTATTTCATGTTCAAAATGTTGAATTCTGCTTAAGCCGGTGCTAGGGGGCGTGGACGGTAACTTGCACTTTCCAGTACCGTCCATGAACAGGCTCAATCAAACCGAGCCTGCAACATTTTCAATATTGCCGTGTTGGGCTTTCTTTAGGGATTCTGTATTTATCTATTTTATATATCTACTGTAGTTAAATTAGTGATCTACAATACTACTCATTGATATTTTGACCTGTTGACTTAAGTACTAATATTGAGTGCCATAAAGTTGTATTTTACACAAATTGACTGTCACAAAGTAGTATATCTTGTTTTTCATATTTTATGTATTTGTGTTGTTTGTTTTGAATTCAAAGAGCAAATCATACTAAAGAAAAAAGGACCATTATAAGTGCAAAACTCGACGGTACTATCGGCAGACAATCGATTGTGGTGGTCCGATTATCGATAGTGATTTTTGAGTCCGATACCCAACACTAGTTGTGACGCATATCTTACATCCTCTAGAAAGTGAATCCTACAGGTCAACTAAAATGTCATTAGTGTCTTACTTCCTCTAGAAAGTGAATCATACAGGTCAACTAAAATGTCATTAGTGTCTTCTGACTTCAGAAGGTCTCGAATGTACATTTTCCGGAACATCTTTTCAAGCATGTTATTGTTGTCATCAACAACAAGCATTTGATAGTATTGCGGGCAATACAGTAGTCCCCTACCGGTCCCTCAAAAAGTTCTTTAATTGTCATACACTCCTGTTTATTGCCATTTATAATGAATTTGAGGATGAAGTCTGTATTTGAAAATATCGACCACAAAACATAATAAAATAAGTTTGTCTATATCACAGTAATGTGTTAAGTTTCCATGCTTAGTAAGGAAATTATGTTTATACAACCTTGTCATATTATTACGATGTGGGATTTTAAAGTAAATCCTATAAGGAATGAAGAAGTTTGAGTGGAAATACCAGTTTCTCGAAAAAAATCTAAGTTCAAGGGGGACATAATTCTGGAAATAGTCTGCCAACACTATAAAGTGTTGAGAATTGAGTACCGCTCAAGCCGGTGCTAGGGGGCGTGAGTGATGTTGCACTTATTCATTATCACTCATGTACAGACTCAATCAAACCGAGTCTGCAATTCTTATGTTATTTTGTTGTGATTAATGCTTCCGAGGGATCACTTTGTTTCCAGAATTTTGCTAGAGTATTTAACCTTCTCAAAAATGTCGAGTGATAATAAGAAACATATATATGAAGTTTGAAGTAGATACATTAGGAAATAAAGAAGTTATTTAAAAAAGACAACATTTTTTCCCCTAAAAAATCTAAGTTTGAAGTAGATACATTAGGAAATAAAGAAGTTATTTAAAAAAGACAACATTTTTTCCCCTAAAAAATCTAAGTTCAAGGGAGGTAATATTGATATTTTTTGTGCTAGAGTTATAAACCTTGTCACATATGATGTGGTTGATGACCAGAAACTTATATTTAAAGTTTGAAGTAAACACCTTAAGAAATAAAGAACATATAGTGAAAAAGCTGAAAAATTTAAATCAGAAATCTTGAAATTCAGGCTATTTGTTGCCATAGCAACCAGAATTTTTAACATAGGAAGAAAAGAAAAAGATGTGCATAATCTCCAGACTGCCATCTACCCATATTTCAAGTTTCATAAAAATATTTTCAGTACTTTTTGAGTTATCACTGGATCCAGTTTATGTGTTAAATTTGCCATATTTTCAGACTATTTGTTGCCATAGCAACCAGAATTTTCAACATAGGAAGAAAAAAAAAAAGACGTGCATAATCTCCATACTGCCATCTATCCATATATCAAGTTTCATAAAAATATTTTCAGTACTTTTTGCGTTATCGCGGGATCCAGTTTTGTGGACGGACGGACTGACAAACAGACGGACAGACAGACAGACGGACAGAGGGTAAACCTAAAGTCCCCTCCGGTTAAACCGGTAGGGGACTAACAATGCTTCTAATATACTGCGTGCACAGTAAAGGTTTATATTTGGCAAACTCCTTAGATTTAGAAAGTTTCATCTTGAACAATTTAACCACAGTTCCGTTGAACAAACACTTTCTGTAAAACACAAGTTTGAAATCATGTCTCTTATAAGTGTTGATCAAACATAAAGCGTGTTTGTTTAAATCAGATTCTCGATCAATTTCTTTCAGAATATTAACAAGATCTAATGACAAATGTGCATCAAGACATATCCATCTTGGTATTGCACGCAATACTTTGACAAATATTTTCATACACGTTTGTTTTTGAGATGGATTCATAAGATCTGAAAACAGTTCATCTATGATACTATGTACTTCATCCAAAATGACTTCGGGATTATTGGTGCCAATACTATAAAGTGTTGAGAATTGAGTACCGCTCAAGCCGGTGCTAGGGGGCGTGAGGGATGTTGCACTTATTCATTATCTCTCATGTACAGACTCAATCAAAATTCTGGAAACAAAGTGATCCCTCGAAAGCATTAATCACAACAAAATAACATAAGCATTGCAGACTCGGTTTGATTGAGTCTGTACATGAGTGATAATGAATAAGTGCAACATCACTCACGCCCCCTAGCACCGGCTTGAGCGGTACTCAATTCTCAACACTTTATAGTGTTGGCATCAATGATCCCGAAGGACCAGAAAATATAACAACACTGAAGTGAAGTACGGGGCAACTTTTAACGGCTGCCACACGGCTCTTGACACCTGCTGTTGTGAAGTACAAAATTCTGGAAACAAAGTGATCCCTCGAAAGCATTAAGCATCCAAACCGAGTCTGCAATTCTTGTGTTATTTTGTTGTGATTAATTCTTCCGAGGGATCACTTTGTTTCCAGAATTTTGTACTTCATCGAGTACCGCTCAAGCCGGTGCTAGGGGGCGTGAGGGATGTTGCGCATATCCATTATCCCTCATGTACAGACTCAATCAAACCGAGTCTGCAATTCTTATTTAATTTTGTTGTGATTAATGCTTCCGAGGGATCACTTTGTTTCCAGAATTTTGTACTTCACAACAGCAGGTGTCAAGCGCCGTGTGGCAGCTGTAAAAAGTTGCCCCGTACTTCACTTCAGTGTTGTTATATTTTCTGGTCCTTCGGGATCATTGATGCCAACACAATTGAGTGTTGAGAATTGAGTACCGCTTAAGCCGGTGCTAGGGGGCGTGAGGGATGTTGCACATATCCATTATCCCTCATGTACAGACTCAATCAAACCGAGTCTGCAATTCTTATTTAATTTTGTTGTGATTAATGCTTCCGAGGGATCACTTTGTTTCCAGAATTTTTCACAACAGCAGGTGTCAAGTGCCGTATGGCAGCCGTAAAAAGTTGCCCCGTACTTCACTTCAGTGCTGTTATATTTTCTGGTCCTTCGGGATCATTGGTGCCAACACTTTAAAGTGTTGAGAATTGAGTACCGCTCAAGCCGGTGCTAGGGGACGTGAGGGATGTTGCACTTATTCATTATCTCTCATGTACAGACTCAATCAAACCGAGTCTGCAATTCTTGTGTTATTTTGTTGTGATTAATGCTTCCGAGGGATCACTTTGTTTCCAGAATTTTAAATTAGAAATCGAAATGATGAGGTTACGCGAGGCTTCCTGCATAAACATTTAGAAGGATTAACCTGTCCGTGCTCCGTCTGTACCCTGTCCTGTTTTTGTTTGGGGTCCGCCTGGGCTCCTTGCCATTGGTTCTTGTTGCTGTGTCATATGGGGGTTGCGTTCGTTGAACGCCGCCTTTCCTTGTTGATCTTGTTTATCATATTTGATAAAGAAATGGAGGACATAATCATGTGAAAATGTTCGGGAAAAACAGCGGAATGTCTGCTTAATATGTGGAAGCAGAACATATAGACAAATGAAGAGATATCAATAAAAAGATGGAAAAATAATGAAAAATGGTGAACGGCTTATAAAGAAGAGTTTAGAAAAACATTCGAAAATATTAATCCATTTTTCAAGAAGGAAAGTAGAATAAATGAAATAAAAAGGGAAAGCCCAATGTCATACACAGAGGCAGTAAAAAGCAGACCGTTTAACGGGAGAGCGCGTAGCAAATCATAAAAATAGTAATCAAAGAAATTCGGAGAATTAAAAAGAACTAGTGCAAGAATTTATTACAAAATTAAACAGAAACGAAATGCAACAAAACAAAAGAAGTTTTGGTCAACAACCGAGCCTGCAACATTTTCAATTTTGCCGTGTTGGGCTTTCTTTAGGGATTCTGTATTTATCTATTTTTTGGTCAACAACAAAACCGAAGAAACAATTTTCATCAACAACAAAACAATTATAATCAACAACAGAAAAAGGTATGGCGAAACAAGTCAAACAATTCCAAACTTTCACAAGATAATGTGGTCAGGCCAGAGGATTTTCATTCTTTTTTGGAGGCGGACCACAACTGGACATGCGAAATGTAGAAAAATGTAACCTAGTTGAAACGTATCCAAAATTTACAATAATATATAATCTTTCAAATAGAAAATTTACAGAATATGAAAAAAGTGTATTCTTGATGGGTCTTAAATTTAAAAAAAACACCAGAAAAAAAATCCTACATAACTTTTGACGTCTTATCTGTGATACGCAGGCTTCATAACCTCTGATCCCCTTTCAAAATTCCATTTTATTTAGTTCTGCCCATTGTTTTCTCGTTTAGGGCACACGCTTTCTATTACTTGGGGACCATACGCCGCTTTTCATGGAATGGCACGGAAGTGTCACATTGAAGGTTCCATGATAACCGCCGTATGAACACATCTGCGGATGTTTCTAAATTCAAAATTTTACCAATTCATGTTTAAATGTTGAATTCTGCTTATGCCGGTGCTAGGGGGCGTGGACGATAACTTGCATTCTTGTTTTTCATATTTTATGCTCACAACCGTGTTGTTTGTGCCGTGTGGCGGCTGTAAAAAGTCTCCCCGTACATGCAATCAATGTTGTTATATTTTCATCCTCAAGGGATTGTTCGGCGTTCAGTGTCGGTGTCCCCCTCCATGTCCAGCCTTCATTGGGGGTTGCGTTCATTGAACGCCGCCTTTCCTTGTTGATCTTGTTTTTCATATTTTTTGCACTTTCCAGAACCGTCCATGAACAGGCTCAATCAAACCGAGCCTGCAACATTTTCAATTTTGCCGTGTTGGGCTTTCTTTAGGGATTCTGTATTTATCTATTTTATAATGATATTTCAGAGTTGTTTTGTAAAATACGATTGCTTGCATATTTTGATGAAACTGAGAATAAAGATGTTTCTTTGGCAAGGAATAAAACATATTTCAATCCACCTAGTGGTCGTAATGGAAAATTAGATACATATATATCAACAACTAATACTTGGTGTTCGAGTGTTTTAAATGAAGAAAAAACATTAAACATAACATTACTTTAAAGCAGCGTAAAGCTCTTAAATCAGAAGATAACAATAATTATTTAAGAAGCAGATAAGGGTGGTGGTATTTTATTATAAACGTAGACTTTTGGTGTTTTACTTATTTAACCTTTTGTAACCAAAGCAACTGTTAGAATTTCACTTGGCGGGGATTCATTTTATTTACACTGTCTTGTTTATAGGAACATAGTGGGGCTAAGAGCGAGGTTTGGTGCACCATTAACCGGTTTAAACTCCCCAGTAGTCATTATTATGCTACTGACCGTTCCAAGGCGGTGCCACTCTGTGTTCCTCAGATGTATGTCTATGTTGTTTTATACTGTTTTGGTGACACTTTTGCTTGTGTCTTTTGTTGTTTCTCGTCTACGGTAAGTGTCTTCCCCTTTGTCCCTATTTTTTATTTATTTTATTTATTCCCCCCACCCCCCCCCCTCCTTCCCCGTATCTCATGTCCCCTTCCCCTTCCCCTTTTGACTTTAAGGGCCTACTATTTATTTGTTTTCTTTTAGTTCCTAATCAGTTACTAATTTATTGCCTGCCCGTGCTCTGCCTTATGCCCTGTCCTGTTTTTCTTTGGGGTTCTCCTGGGCTCCTTACCGATGGCGCTTGTTGCTGGGTCGGGTGGGGGCTGCTTTCATTGAACGCCGCCTTTCCTTGTCGATCTTGTTCATCATATTTTATACTTCATGATTATGTACACCAGAATTTTATACTTCACAACAGCAAGTGTCAAGTGTTGTGTGGCAGCTGAAAAAAGTTGCCCCGTACTTCACTTCAGTGTTGTTATATTTTCTGGTCCTTTGGGATCATTGATGCCAGCACTATTAAGTATTTACAATTGAAAACCGCTCAAACTGGTGCTAAGGGGCGTGAGGGATGTTGCACTTATACATTGTCGTTCATGTACAGACTCAATCAAACCGACTTTGTAATTTTGTTGTGATTAATGCTTTCGAGGGATCACTTTGTTTCCAGAATTTTATACTTCACAACAGCAGGTGTCAAGTGCTGTGTGGCAGCTGTAAAAAGTTGCCCCGTACTTCACTTCAGTGTTATATTTTCTGGTCCTTCGGGATCATTGATGCCAGCACTATTAAGTGTTGAGAATTGAGTACCGCTCAAGCCGGTGCTGTGAGGCGTGAGGGATGTTGCACTTTTTCATTATCCCTCATGTACAGACTCAATCAAATATGATAAACAAGATCGACAAGGAAAGGCGGCATTCAATGAACGCAGCCCCCACCCGACCCAGCAACAAGCGCCAGCGGCAAGGAGCCCAGGAGGACCCCAAAGAAAAACAGGACAGGGCACAAGGCAGAGTACGGGTAGGCAAACCACTACATCAGAATATATAATATGTAACTTATAAGGAAATAAAAATAAACCGAGTCTGCAATTCTCTTGTAATTTTGTTGTGATTAATGCTTCCGAGGGATCACTTTGTTTCCAGAATTTTATACTTCACAACAGCAGGTGTCAAGTGCTGTGTGGCAGCTGTAAAAAGTTGCCTCGTACATCACTTCAGCGTTGTTATATTTTCTGGTCCTTCGGGATCATTGATGCCAGCACTATTAAGTGTTGAGAATTGAGTACCGCTCAAGCCGGTGCTAGAGGCGTGAGGGATGTTGCACTTATTCATTATCCCTCATGTACAGACTCAATCAAACCGAGTCTGCAATTCTCTTGTAATTTTGTTGTGATTAATGCTTCCAAGGGATCACTTTGTTTCCAGAATTTTATTAAAGAAAAATTCTAGAAATGTTAAAAGAAGAATCCTACTACAAATCTATAACTGATTTTAATAAAAAGGGAATTTTGTTTAAAAATAAAAGAACTTAATCAGCAAAAATACCAAATTAACAACAAATGAGATTTATTTTCTGTTGAATTTTGAAACTAAACCAAGTACATTTTACGGACTTCCGAAAATTCATAAAAGTAAGATTATTCCAGAAATATGCAAATCAAAAGCCTCTGAATATATTGAAATATTTAATCCGGAAGACTTAACATTTAGACCTATAGTTGCTGGTCCTCAATGTGAACTAGCCATTTAAGTTCTTTTCTTGATAATTTATTAAAACCTTTTGTGGGAAAAGTTAAAAGTTACTTGACCCGTACTTCACTTCAGTGTTGTTATATTTTCTGGTCCTTCGGGATCATTGATGCCAACACTATAAAGTGTTGAGAATTGATAACCGCTCAAGCCGGTGCTAGGGGGCGTGAGGGATGTTGCACTTATTCATTATCCCTCATGTACAGACTCAATCAAACCGAGTCTGCAATTCTTACGTTATTTTGTTGTGATTAATGCTTCCGAGGGATCACTTTGTTTCCAGAATTTTGTACTTCACAACAGCAGGTGTCAAGTGCTGTGTGGCAGCCGTAAAAAGTTGCCCCAAACTTCACTTCAGCGTTGTTATATTTTCTGGTCCTTCGGGATCATTGGTGCCAACACTATAAAGTGTTGAGAATTGAGTACCGCTCAAGCCGGTGCTAGGGGGCGTGAGGGATGTTGCACTTATTCATTATCCCTCATGTACAGACTCAATCAAACCGAGTCTGCAATTCTTACGTTATTTTGTTGTGATTAATGCTTCCGAGGGATCACTTTGTTTCCAGAATTTTGTACTTCACAACAGCAGGTGTCAAGTGCTGTGTGGCAGCCGTAAAAAGTTGCCCCGTACTTCACTTCAGTGTTGTTATATTTTCTGGTCCTTCGGGATCATTGGTGCCAACACTATAAAGTGTTGAGAATTGAGTACCGCTCAAGCCGGTGCTAGGGGGCGTGAGGGATGTTGCACTTATTCATTATCCCTCATGTACAGACTCAATCAAACCGAGTCTGCAGTTCTTAGATTTTTTATCATTTAATGATTTACCTGGCCGTGCTCTGTCTTTGCCCTCTTCTGTTTTTGTTTGGGGTCAACCTGGGCTCCTTGCCTTTGGTTCTTGTTGCTGGGTCATATGGGGGTTGCGTTCATTGGACGCCGCCTTTCCTTGTTGATCTTGTTTATCATATTTTACGTTATTTTGTTGTGATTAATGCTTCCGAGGGATCACTTTGTTTCCATAATTTTGTACTTCACAACAGCAGGTGTCAAGTGCTGTGTGGCAGCCGTAAAAAATTGCCCCGTACTTCACTTCAGTGTTGTTATATTTTCTGGTCCTTCGGGATCATTGGTGCCAACACTATAAAGTGTTGAGAATTGAGTACCGCTCAAGCCGGTGCTAGGGGGCGTGAGGGATGTTGCACTTATTCATTATCCCTCATGTACAGACTCAATCAAACCGAGTCTGCAATTCTTACGTTATTTTGTTGTGATTTAGTAAATGTGATTAATGCTTCCGAGGGATCACTTTGTTTCCAGAATTTTATGATATTGATTTTCTGAATAACATACCAGAGAAAGTTTAGGAAAGTACAAACCTAGTTTCATTTGACATAGTTTGTACACAAATATACCCCATAAACTAGGTTTAGAAGCCATTTCATTTTGGTTAAATAAGTATCCAGAATTAATTACACATCGTTTTGATAAGAGCTTTATATTAAATGGCCTTGAAATAATTTTACAAAATAATATTTCTTTTCTTTAATAATCAATATTATAATCAGGTAAAAGGTACAGCCATATATGCTCCAACATATGCAAAAAATAGATAAATACAGAATCCCTAAAGAAAGCCCAACACGGCAAAATTGAAAATGTTGCAGGCTCGGTTTGATTGAGCCTGTTCATGGACAGTACTGGAATGTGCAAGTTACCGTCCACGCCCCCTAGCACCGGCTTAAGCAGAATTCAACATTTAAACATGAAATAGTAAAATTTTGAATTTAGAAACATCCGCAGATGTGTTCATACGGCGGTTATCATGGAACCTTCAATGTGACACTTCAGTGCCATTCCATGAAAAGCGGCGTATTGTCCCCAAATAATAAAAAGCGTGTGCCCTAAACGAGAAAACAATGGGCGGAACTAAATAAAATGGAATTTTGAAAGGGCAACACTTGTACTAGGTTTTTTAGAAGTAACATTGTATACAGAAACTAACAAACAGAAAGGTGAAGATTTTGCTAATTGAATTCAATGTAACTGGGAAAGATTTTTGGATGACCGTTTTATATTTTGGCAAAGATCTCTGATTGATTTTTTTATATTTTGAAAAAATACTTAATTCACTTCATAAAGATATACAATTTAAGAAACAACAAAGTACAGACAGATTTCCGTTTTAGATGTAATGGTTATTAAGAAAGGAACATATATAGTCAGTGATGTATATTTTAAAAGTACTGATTCTAAACAATATCTAAAATCCAAAACACATTAAAACAAATATCCCGTTTTCGCTAGCAAGGAGAATATGCGCGATTGTATCGGATAAGAAAATACTAAAGATTAGACTTAAGGAACTCGCCATCACTCTAATAAAAAGAAAATTTTCAATTCAACTTATAAAAACTGGTACTAAAAAAGCTTTGGAGATTCCTCGAACCACCTTACTTCAAGTTGAAGAGCAATCAAAAAACAAAATTCTTCCATATATTTCACCATGTAACCCGAAAAACAGAGAATTGTTTGGCATAATTAAAACAAACATGTAAATTTGAAACATGATGAAAAAATGAAAAAGATAATAAGCAACACCAACATAATAAAATGCAAAAGACAATTACCAAATTTAAAAAGCATTTTAATAAGTTCAGAATTTAAAGAAAATAATATAATGCCCTGTGTTAAAAATGTAACGAACAGAGGTGTGGCCTCTGTGATTATTTAATAGAAGGATATTCTTTAAAACTCAGGATAAAATATTTCATACAAAAGAACATAAAACATATGGACTGTACTGTTGAAAATGTTTTATATGTTTTAGTTTGCAACGGCTGCAAAGAATTTTACATAGGCCAAACATGCGACAAACTCAGAAACAGAAAAACTGTTCATGCTCAGCAGATAAGAGACCCATCAACAAGACAATTACCTTTAAGTGAACATTTAGATAAATGCTCTAAAAAAGACCCGACATTTTGTATTTTCCCATTTTATAAATTTCACAGTTTTTTTTTTGTTTGTTTGTTTGGATTTTTACGGCACGTCAACACATAACTGGCCATATCGTGCCGAATGCTATAATAGGATTAAAAAAAAATAATGTAAAACATTGTAAATGACAATAGAAATGAGCCAATTAGATCCTAGAATACAAATTTATCTCTTTTAAATAATCAATTATGTTTTTTGATGGAATTGTATTAAAAAGTTCTTTGAGTGAATTTACAGAATAAAATCTATTACGGGCCTGTGAAAAATCATGACATTCAAGAAGAAAATGCTTGACAGTAAAATTTTCATTACAACCTACACAGAAAGGGGCATTGTTATTTGTGAGGAGATAAAAGTGGGTAACTTTAGTGTGTCCAATTCGGCATCGAAGAAGAACTGCTTGATCACGGCGGTTTGACAGAGATAGAGATGGTGACATATCAAGTGATGGGTTTATATCGTGAAGTTTATTAAAAACGGCATTGTCCCAATTTGCTTTCCATTCATGATACGAGTTTATTTATAGCCGGTCTAAAATCACAAGCAGGTAACAATAAGTCAGTTTTTTGAAAATTTAATGATTGTTTCGCTAAAGCATCTACTTTTTCATTTCCTCGTAATCCCACATGGCTTGGAATCCAATATAATTTAACATATTTTGTTTTTAGTATATCATGAAATCGTAAAAGAAGTTTCTTTACCATGATATTGTCAGATTTTTTATTTTTAATGGATATTAAAACAGAAAGCGAGTCAGAAAATATCACAAATTTATCGTGAGTATGCTGTGCTATGTATGACAATGCTAAATCGATAGCTTTTGCTTCAGCAGTAAAAATTGATGCATTATCTGGTAACCTCATACTAGATGTAAAATTATTTTCAAACACAGCCGCACCTACTTTGCAACCTTTTTTTGAACCGTCCGTATAAATATGTATAAAATCTTCATGTTCTTCCTTAATTGCTAGAAACTTCTCTTTGAAATATTCAGGTGAATTTGATGCCTTTTTTATATTTGAAAGGTTAATGTTTATTTCCGGGGAATTGTAAAAACGTTTCAGCTAGGTTATCTAAAGAACGCTATTTTATTGATGTTTTTAATCCAAAACTTAATACTATCTATTGACGTTACTATTTTTAGATTATGCGTACACATGTGTACACAAAAACGTCGTCGTTACTATGCGACGACGTTACATTTGCCCTGATGATCATAAAAGATACCGGTTGGCAAATAATTAAATAAGTTAACTCATGGACTGTGTTTTTTGTTTTATTTATATGTGACTTTTTTCCGGCACTTGTTTTCATTTTTTGTACATATTTCCGGAAAATTGTACAGAACATGAGTGTGAAACGGGCTAAAACTGATGACAGTAGCTCAGATACTTCGCCATGCAAATCATCAACTTCTATGATACAGGAGGTTGACAAACAGTTGGGAGAAATAAGCGCGAAATTAAGCTTAATACTGACAGCTATCCAAAACCTTACGGATGCAGTTAGGCATTATATGCAACAATTTGATTTTGCAAAAACTAAAAATGCGGTGGTAAATATCAAGGAAGTAATGGAGGGAATTGACGAAACTGCAAGGAATATACCAAATCAATTTCATGCGGATGATATTAATATGAAAGAGAATGTTGATTACTTTGAATCCGAAGCAATGAGAATAAAAGCAAACATGAATGCAATTTGGGAGAAGAAGCTTAATCAAAGGAAATACGCTTTTTGGGGAAATGTAAGAAACGGCGGCACTTTGATTTTTTATGAAAGATGGATGGAATCAAGTCCGATTATTATTAAAAAAAATTCAGAAAAGTGAGTTTAAAAATGAACAGAGAATGTTAAGAGAAAGAGCCGTGATTAGAAATCGAAATGATGAGGTTACGCGAGGCTTCCTGCATTGAAACATTTAGAAGGATTGATTAAGAAACGGAGGACATGATCATGTCAAAATGTTCGGGAAAAACAGCAGAATGTCTGCTTAATATGTGGAAGCAGAATATACAGAGAAATGGAGAGATATCATTAAAAAGATGGAAAAATAATGAAAAATGGTTAACGGCTCATGAAGAAGAGTTTAGAAAAACGTTCGAAAATATTAATCCACTTAAAAAATATTTGGATGAAAACTGCAGCCATTAGAACTTAATTTAGAACTTGACTTAGATATCGTCAAAACAACATTCCTGACAAATTTCCAGAATATTTGGATGAAAACTGCAGCCACTAGAGTGTTAACAAGCTTTTTCTATTTTTAGCTCCTGTGACCTAGTTTTTGACCGGACATGACCCATCTTCAAATTTGACTTAGATATCATTAAAACAACCTTCCTGACAAATTTCCAGAATATTTGGATGAAAACTGCAGCCACTAGAGTGTTAACAAGCTTTTTCTATTTTAAGCTCCTATGACCTAGTTTTTGACCCGAGAACTCGATCTGTATTTCATTGAGACAAACATTCTGACAAAGTTTGATGATGATCCAATCAAAACTGTGACTGCTAGACTGTTAACAACCCAATTGTTGACGACGACGGACGCCGGAAATAGCCCCATCACTATACCTCACCTTGACCACGACCACTTCGTGGTCAGGTGAGCTAAAAAAGCTTGTCCGCCTTATAACTTAAGATTCCTTTGACCCAAAGTCTTCATATTTGGCATGGAAGTTTGTCACGATGAGTAGATGACCCCTATTGACTTTGAGGTCACTGGTTCAAAGGTCAAGGTCAGAGGGGTCTTGAATGAAAAAAGCTTGTCCGCCCAATAACTTAAGATTCCTTTGACCCACTGTCTTCATATTTGGTATGAAGGTTAAACACGATAAGTAGATGACCCATATTGATTTTTAGGTCACTTGGTCATAGGTCAAGGTCACAGGGGCCTTGAATGAAAAAAAGCTTGTCCGCCTAAGAACTAAAGATTCATTTGGCCCACAGTCTTCATATTTCGTATGGAGGTTAGTCACGATGAGTAAGTGACCCCTATTGACTTTGAGGTCACTGGGTCAAAGGACAGTGTCACAGAGGACTTGACTGAAAAAAGCATGTCTGCCCAATAATTTCAGATTCCTTTGACCCACAACCTTCATATTTGGCATGGAGGTTAGTCATGATGAGCAGATGACCTCTATTGATTTTGAAGTCACTGGGTCAAGGTCACAGGTTTCTTGACTAAAAAAAGTCAAGGTCAAATGACCTTTTTTCAGATATTTCACAAAGAAATTATAACTCTTTGAGGGCATTTTTCATCGTTACACTATAGCCGGATGTTAACATCAGATTTGTTTGCAATGTAAAACTTGAGCAGAATATTTTCTAAAAATTTGACCAGTTCGCTTAAAAATGTCTTTCATTATTCGGTAACCGTACGACTGAAAGACAAATCTTAATTCATTGAGCTTGAAAAATCTTTGTCCACAAACTTTAAATTATCAGAAATACTGCCGCAAAATTCCCTTTAATTCGGGTTTTATCTAATTGAAAGATCCTTGTTTAACATATATTTTTGCCGTTTCGGACGTAAAATGACGTTTTGATTTAAAACAATTCATCAACACAAAGACAAAATTGATCACTAATAATATAGAAATTAGGAAAAAGACGAAATTGTAAGCTTAATTTATGTAGATTGTGATTTTTTTGCAAAATTGTGAAAGACCGTTTGTGATTGTGAATGGGTCCGTAATTCGGTACCACTAAGGAAAAAAATCACTGCATGAGCATGCATCTGTGAAAAAGTCACCAATAAAACAAGAGGGGCAATATTCGAAGTTTACCTAGCAATCATAAAAACAACTTTCGGGATATTTGGAACAAAACTGTAGCATGTACAGTGTTAATAAGACTTTAATTTTTAGCTCCTGTGACCTAGATTTTTCACACAAGACGACCCAAATTCGATTAAAGGTTTTTCTGTTGTGAAATATGAAGACTGTGATGACTTGTAACCAAGATAATGAGCAGAAACAATAATGACTATTAGGCCCCTATGACCTTGACCTAGTGACCCTAAAATGAGTATGGGCCATCTACTAGTTAAAACCTATCACTAAATGAAATATTAAAACTTTGTGATGAACACTTTTCAGCTATTTCATCACATTTTAAATGATTGAAATTGAAAATCAATCTGTTTGGAAAGACAGCATTTGAAATTCATCTTAGTTTTGGTGAAAATTATCTCGTTTGATTGATTAAAAGATGCTTATCTGGCGACTGGGGCACTGCTTATGCAGTCAATGAATTTAAGATTTCGAATTTATTAGCCTGAATTCCCGTTTTGAATTTATTCTACTATATATAATAATTTAACTAAATTTTCTAAAAATTTTCACTGGCCCAAACTAATTTTCACTGTCCATGGGCAACCGGGCCATTGCTAAATTCGATGACTATTATGTAAAATATTCTGATTCAATTGAGATGCTGATAACTTAAATTGTGTTGTTATAGTAACAAATTGTCACGGCCCATACTATGACTAACAGGGCAATAAACACTTTTTGTGGACAGGTACCCATACCCTTAGGAAAGGGAATTTCGTGTCGTTTTAAGGGGAAATTCAGTATTTTATTATATTATGTTTCAAGTGTATTTTTTCACATTTACATATTACACTATTTCCTAGCATTTCCTAGCTATTCAATAGTTAGTAATTTTTTTACCTTTAAAGTCTATAGCTAGTGTATTTTTTTAATGTAGAATAACATATAAAACAAAAAGTTCATTTATTATAAAATGTTGTGGGGATTTTTATTGGAGATATGGAAAAAATAACAAGAGGGCCATGATGGCCCTGAGTCGCTCACCAGAAACAAGTGCTTTTCAGTGTTGGAATGTCAATAAATTTTAATATTAAATTTGAGCATAGAATAAATTATGTTAAAAACAATAACTTGAAAAAATGCCATGACCTGGGGCATTTAAGCTTTAGCTTGAGCGGGGCTAATCAAATTAATAAGAGCAAACTTGAGAAAAGACTACCTAAGAATGCTACAAAGTTTGGTGATCATCTATTAATTATTCAGTAGGAAATGATGTTCGAAGGTTTTTTTCTATTTTTAGCTTTAGCGGCCCCAAATTAATATGAGCAAACTTGATAAAACACTACCCGAGAATGCTACTGACAAAGTTTGGTGATCATCCATCAATTAGTTCTGTAGGAGAAAATGTTTAAAGGTTTTTCTATTTTTAGCCCTAGAAACCCCTAAAAAGGGCCAATCGAAATAATATTAGCAAACTTGATAAAAGACTACCCAAGAATTCTACAGGCAAAGTGTGGTGATCATCCATCAATTAGTTCTCTAGAAATAGACAATTACCGGTATTTCTATTTTTAGCTTTAGCGGCCTCTGAAAGGGGCCAATCAAAATAATATCGGCAAACTTGATAAAAGACTACCCAGCAATGCTACAGACAAAATTTGGTGATCATCAATCAATTAGTTCTCTAGAAAAAGACATTAAACGGTATTTCTATTTTTAGCTTTAGCAGCCCATAAAGGGGCCAATCAAAATAATATGAGCAAACTTGATAAAAGACTACCCAACAATGCTACAGACAAAGTTTGGTGATCATCCATCAATTTGTTCTGTAGAAATAGACATTTAAAGGTTTTTCTATTTTTAGCTTAAACGGCCTCTTAAAGGGGCCAATCAAATTAATATGAGCAAACTTGATGAAAGACAACCCAAGAATGCTACAGACAAAATTCATTGAACGCCGCCTTTCCTTGTTGATCTTGTTTATCATATTTGGTGATAATCCATCAATTAGTTCTGTAGAAGAAGATATCTAAAGTTTTTTCTATTGTTAGCTATAGAGACCCCTAAAAGGGGCTTATCAAATTCATATGAGCAAACTTGATAAAAAACTACCCAAGAATGCTACTGACAAAGTTTGGTGATCATCCATCAATTTGTTCTGTAGAAATAGACATTTAAAGGTTACTGTATGTGTATTTAAATTCGCGGAAGCAAATTTTCGCGAAAAGGTCCATTTTGGGGGTATATACAAATATTCGCGCTATTTTGAATTCGCGGAGGTGACTGCCGAAAATCATAAATTCGCGTACACCCATCAGGTTAAAAAATAAGGGAAACTACTTTTACACGATTAGGCAATTGTTTTCGCAAGCAGCCTTCTTTCATTTTACATACTTTTTACTGTAATCATTGTGGGACTTCACAGTGTCAAACAATATGCTATTGTACAGAACAAAGACATTCAATTTGTCTAGACGACAGAATATGGCAAACACAAGAATGTCCGTTAACGTGCGTGATTTTTCACAGTTTTAAACAGCACTGATTGAGACCATAATCTTTTCACAGATTTTGTTAAAATTGTTGACTGAGTAATTGTGTTTTGTTTTCCTTGTTTTCATCAGTTAAAACCGTTAATGTTTGTGTTGTTTGTATTGTTTGTTTAGAAAAACAAAATTTAATCTGATCAGATGTCAAGACGTTTATGACTCAGACTATGAAATAAATAGTGTGATGCAATTGTATTGTTCAAACATGTATATACTTATACAAGAATCCGATAATCATATCAGTCAAACAATAATACACTAGCAAACTTATTTATATACAGAGCTGAATGTTACATGTACAGTTTATATAACATTAAAATCACTCTTTGAAAGCGTCACGGATACAAGACTTATGGCAGCCGTGAACACACTGATATACATCGTTCTATAGATGCGCGAAAATATGACTATTGAGAAATTATCTGTGTAGAAATATTCGCGCTGAACATGAATTCGCGGATCGAATGTCACCGCGAAAATCGCGAAAATTTGAAGCCCGCGAATATTTCTACACATACAGTATTCTATTTTTAGCTTTTGTGGCCCCTAAAAAGGGCCAATCAAATAATATTAGCAAACTTGATATAAGACTACCCAAGAATGCTACAAACAAAGTTTGGTAATCATCCATCAATTACTTCTCTAAAAATAGACATTTTACGGTATTTCTATTTTTAGCTTTAGCGGCCCCTAAAAGGGGCAATCAAATTAATAAGAGCAAACTTGATAATACACTACCCGAGAATGCTACTGACAAAGTTTGGTAATCATCCATTAGTTCTGTAGGAGAAGATGTTTAAAGGTTTTTCTATTTTTAGCCTTAGATACCCCTAAAAGGGCTAATCAATATAATATTAGCAAACTTGATAAAAGACTATATAAGAATGCTACAGACAAAGTTTGGTGATCATCCATCAATTAGTGGTGTAGAAATAGACGTTTCAAGGTTTTTTTTCTATTTTTAGCTTTAGCGACCTCTAAAAGGGCCCAATCAAATTCATATGAGCAAACTTGATAAAAGACTACCTAAGAATGCTCCAGAAAAAGTTTGGTGATCATCCATCCATTAGTTCTGTAGAAGATGTTTAAAGGTTTTACTTTTTTTAGCCATAGAGACCCCTAAAAGGGGCCAATCATATAAATATGAGCAAACTTGATAAAAGACTACCCAAGAATGCTACAGACAAAGTTTGATCATCCATCAATTAGATCTGTAGAAGATGTTTAAAGGTTTTTTCTATTTTTAGCTCTGCTGACTCCTAAAAGGGGCCAATTGGAATGACATGAGCAAATTGAAGTAAGACTGTCACAAGGATGCTACAGACCAAATTTGAAGTAAATCTGCTTAGTAGTTTCAGAGAAGAAGACGATTGTTGACGCATGACGACGGAAGCCGGAGCATCCCCTTTGATACTAATAGCTCACCCTGAGTCTTCGGCTCTGGTGAGCTTTAAATGATTTTAAGAAGTGAATGGTACACATATTCGGCACCAAAAACATCCAAACAAGTGCCCTGACTAAAAATAATTGAACACAATTGTTTTAACGCATTATAAAAAGAGAGAAGAATACCGATAGCTGTATTTGTTCTTCAACTTAAATACACATTTATTTGTTCCTCTTCCTTATAGCAACATAGACGTTGAAATATACGTTGGACTGTCAGAGGTCGAAGGGACATTTGTTGCCAACAACCAAAACAGAAATGGAAAAACTAAAGCGGTTACATTCCAGGTAAGAGGTTTTGTCCACTCTATAAAATACATAATTATGTGTAATTTTTTAATATAATCATTTTTTTCCATATATTCATTTACACAACCTAACTTAATTGCTATATAAAGACATTATGGATTGTAGAAGTTTAAAATGGCGTGTACCAGAAGGGATGATTAAATGAGTATTTAATTATTTTTTAACAATTAAAAAGGAGGAAAGCACCATATGTGACTTCCAATTATTGAATGCATAATACTTTGAATGATTTTTTTTATTTAATTACTTGAGCATATAAATTAAAACACCAATTTATGTTTTGTCAAAGTATAAGGATAATCCATCGATTAATTAACAAGTTACACTCAGTAATAGCAATTTGAAAATTCAATGATTTAGCCATCAAGAGAATTGCCCGTGATTTTCAAATACTTTTTCATTCAAGGCGAAATTTAAATAAAACCAATTAATTCAATAAAAACAAGTGAAAACAAGAATTTGTAACAGAGTTACCAATGTCCCCCGCCTCAGGGAAGCTTTATATGAAGCAAAAAACTGTGCTATTTCAAAAGATTAAGGTATGAATCTCCGGACTTTCAGAGCAAAATTATGATCATTGTAGATCTGCAAATGCTACAATAAATTTATTAAAGAAATAAATTGAAACACGGAATTAAAAAAAATCTATCATGTTTGACTTTGACCTCTAAGTGTGACCTTGACCTCGGAGGTAGGGGTGCAAGTGTTCATGACATATTGTCTTATTATTGTAACTATTTGTGCCAAGTACTTTCAAAATCCCTTGAACTATGAAGAAGTTATAGATCAAAAAACACAAAAGACACAAAAACAAAATATACCTATAAGGCTATGTTTATCTTTGTGTACGAGGGTTGTCCCAATATTCTGTGACAAGATTGATTAAAAGCTAAATAAAAAAGGTACGAATTTGATATTTAAATATGTTATAAACCCATATAATTTAAACATTTTCACAAATTTTCATAGATAAATATCAACAAACAACAAAAATATGCCATAAAAACCATGGCAACTAACTGAATCGCGGCGCACGTCCAACGTCAAAGACGGCGTTAAATCTATATAAGGCGCCTTTCTCAAATACTCTCAATGGCTTTCAACGCAATAATGGTACCCATAAATCGTCAATTTCTGACTTAAATCATGTGGTTGTTAATGTCTGTTGAATGTTTAGATGGCATACATTAATTTTTGCTATACGCGAACTTCCGGTCTCGTTACTCCGGTTTTATGCTGTAGGAAATAGGCGACGAAGATCGGTCTTCCTATCCGTGTTTTCCTTATTTTTGCTTTTTGTAACGCAAAACTCTGGTTCCGTTCATGCCTTTTGTACACAAATGCTCAGAATATGTTGCTAAACTGTTATATTTTGTATATTTGTTGAAAATCGTTCATGTGTCATCTCGAAATAGTCATGAAACCTGAGTGACATGTTCACTGCGCCCAAATTCTTCGAACGTCGCACTTTTAACTTTCCTATTTTATATGAGATATTTTCATTTATTCGTATCTTTTTCATTTTTTAAGTTATTTAACTAAAATTTTCAGAGATGATTTAAACATAGCAGCAGAGGAAGTCAACGTGACATTGTGCAGACACATCATCAGATATTTAAAATATACGTAATTTATTTCAGCCTATTCATAACAAAATGTAAATTATTTGACGTGCGCCGGCAACTCAAACCAATGTCGTTAATACTGAAAATTTCTAAGTAACTAGGGTAAATTTTTTGTAAATGATTTGTTGTAATGTTAAATAATAAACTTAACGGTTATATGTGTGAATTATTTTCTATTGACGTTAAAAATGAACCGGCTATAAAATTTGTCACGGACTTTTGGGACAACCCTCGTATGCAAGTGTGACCTTGGAGGTAGGGACCCCGTGTTTTACGCCTGACATATCGTTTTATTATTGTGGTTATTTGTGCAAAGTATTTTTAAAATCCCTTGATCTATGAAAAAGTTATGGACTGACACATCGTCTCATTATTGTGAACAATTGTGTATTTACAAAATCCCTTCAAAGATAAGACAATCCAATGTTGACCTTGAATGAGCAAGTGCGACCTTGACCCTGGAGGTAGGGGTCTGATTGTTGCGCATGACACATCTTATTATAACAAACATTTGTGCCAAGTTATTTCAAATTCCTTTGATAAATGACAAAGTTATGGACTGGACACGGAAGTGTGACGGACGGATGGACAGACGGACGGACGTTCCAACATTTTCGTTTAGGGGCTATTTTTTGTTATTTTCTTTGTTTTCTTAAGGGCTACTAGCCGATAAACCCTTTGATCACGGAATAACCCTATTGTTCTCTTTTGTTCTCTTTACTGTTATATAGCCCCTAAACCCAAAATGTTTGCTCGGAAGGACAGACAGATGGACGGACAGAGCCTATTTCTATATCCCCCAATTTTCTTCGAAAAGGCGGGGGACAACAAGATTCAGTTAAAAGATTTATAAATAATTTCCAGTGACATTGACAATGAAATTGAATACATCTGCTTCCTATGGCCGTGGATTTTTTTACAAGGGTGACTGTTTTCGGTTTTAGGGGGACAAAACACTATTTAAATTGGGAAATGGGGCCCATAATGTTCCAAACGAGAGCTCTGAAATACTACTTTTTAGCTCGACTTTTTTTTTTGAAAAAAAGGTAGAGGTATTGTTATAGTCGGGTCGGCGTTGCCGTTGCCTTTGCCGTCCTCAAACTTGTACCTGGATCATAACTTTTTTATTTTTTGGTGTATTGTCTTCATACTTGGCCACAACAACCCTTGGGACAAGACCTTTTAGTAGACCGCACTAACCTTGACCTTTATCCATAAATGACCTTGACCTTCAAGGTTAATAGTCCAATTTTTGCTTGTTCATGCTGTTATTGGCTGTAGCTTTGTTATTTTTGAATGGATTGTCTTCAAACTTTAACATAATAATCTTCAAGGATATCCCTTAAAAATAACCTGCTAGACGTTGACCTTCACTCATAAATGACTTTGACGGTCAAATTATTGAAATTTTCATTTTTTTTGGCTATTATTGGCTGTAACTTTGTTATTTTTGAATGGATTGTCTTGAAACTTGAACATAATAATCTTCAAAGATAACTGTTAGAAATATACCAAAAGACCTTGACCTTCACTCATTAATGACATTGTCTTTGAAGGTCAAATTATTGAAATTTTCAATGTTTTGGCGGTAACTGACTGTAACTTGGCTATTATTGAAGGGATCAACTTCATATTATAACAGAACATTCTTAAAGACCAGACCTTGTTTATCAAACCCAAATTTGCTTGGGCTTTTTAATGACCTTGACCTTGAAGGTTAAATTACTGAATTTTCTCAGATTTGTGCATTAAATGACCATAATTATATATTTATTGGTGTGTGTGTGTATATATAATTACAACAACAACAACACCAACAACAAGAATTGCGTAATGTTTCTATTTATAGAATTGCGTCATTGTTTCTATTAATAGAAGAATTGCGTCATTGTTTCTATTTATAGAAATTGCGTCAATGTTTCTATTTATAGAAATTGCGTCATTGCTTCTATTTTAGAAATTGCGTCATTGTTTCTATTTATAGAAATTGCGTCATTGTTTCTATTTTTATAAATTGCGTCATTGTTTCAATTTTTAGGAATTGCGTCATTGTTTCTATTTTTAGAAATTGCCTCATTGTTTCTATTTAGGAATTGCGTCATTGTTTCTATTTATAGAAATTGCGTCATTGTTGCTATTTTTAGAAATAGCGTCATTGTTTCTATTTTTAGAAATTGCGTTATTGTTTCTATTTTTAGAATTTGCGTCATTGTTTCTATTTACAGAAATTGCGTCATTGTTTCTATATATAGAAATTGCGTCATTGTTTCTATTTTTAGAAATTGCGTCATTGTTTCTATTTTTAGAAATTGCGTCGTTTCATTTTTAGGAATTCGTAATTGTTTCTTTTTTAGAAATTGCGTCATTGTTTCTTTTAGGAATTGCGTCATTGTTTCTTTTTATAGAAATTGCGTCATTGTTGCTATTTTTAGAAATAGCGTCATTGTTTCTATTTTTAGAAATTGCGTCATTGTTTCTATTTTTAGAAATTGCGTCATTGTTTCTATTTTTAGAAATTGCGTTATGTTGCTATTTTTAGAAATTGCGTAATGTTTCTATTCATATATATATACAATATATATAAACAAAACTAATGTGACAAGACAGACCAACTAAATTTATAAAAAGGAAACGTTAAGATATGTTCAAACCTTTCTATGTTTGCGTTTAGAAAAAGTAAAAAGTCGAGCGTTGCCCCCGCCCGGCGGTGGCTCTTGTTAAATTTATTTTTCTTTTATTAGCAATAGCACTAGAAAAACATGTTATAAATCCTGCTTCCTAGGGACTGTCACTGAAATTTTAAACAATATATAAAATATTTCTTCCTACAAATCCACGAATTTCCTATCATTATTTAATATGGTTTACCTCATAATTATATTTCTCAAAAGCATCTACTGTTTTGTGCTCTGTTGATGCCTATAGTTTCAAGAAAGTAATTCATTTGAGAATTAAATGAAAAATCTTTTCATCTTATGCAGTATGCCACGAAGAAGAGTTAGTGAATTCATATTTTGTATACAACTTAATATACCTTTTGTTTACGTTTTTGTTTAGATTTCACTGCAATTACATACTTTTAACATTAAATTTTACAGTTTAATAAATTTTATTTTTTGTAGGTAAATGACATGTAATTATCACTAAAACCTTTGTTTAAAAAAAATCAGGAGACAAAGTGATCCCTCGGAAGCATTAATCACAACAAAATTATGAACAAGCAATTATCATAGTATTGCAAGGAATCCGTAAGTCCCCTACCGGTAAGAACCCCAGCAACATTCTGATGGGCTATAGGTATTCAATTTAACCAGTGAATGAATGACATGAATGAACTTAAATCTTTTGAATTCTAAGTTTGTCTATATCAGACAATTAGAAACTTATATTTAAAGTTTGAAGTAAACACCTTAAGAAATAAAGAACTTATACTGAAAAAGGTAAATCAGAAATCTTGAAATTCAGGCTATTTGTTGCCATAGCAACCAGAATGTTCAACAAAAGAAAAAGATGTGCATAATCTCCAGACTGCCATCTACCCATATTTTAAGTTTCATAAAAATATTTTCAGTACTTTTTGAGTTCTTACTGGATCCAGTTTATGTGTTAAAGTTGCCATATTTTTAAACTATTTGTTGCCATAGCAACCAGAATTTTCAACATAGGAAGAATATTAAAAGACGTGCATAATCTCCATACTGCCATCTATCCATATATCAAGTTTCATAAAAAATATTGTCAGTACTTTTTGCGTTATCGCATGATCCAGTTTTGTGGACGGACGGACTGACGGATTGACAGACGGACGGAGTGTAAACCTAAAGTCCCCTCCGGTTAAACCGGTAGGAGACTAATAAGTGCAACATCCCTCACGCCCCTAGCACCGACTTGAGCGGTACTCAATTCTCAACGCTTAATAGTGCTGGCATCAATGATCCCGAAGGACCAGAAAAATATAACAACACTGAAGTGAAGTAGGGGGCAACTTTTTACAGCTGCCACACAGCACTTGACACCTGCTGTTGTGAAGTATAAAAATCTGGAGACAAAGTGATCCCTCGGAAGCATTAATAATCTAATGTTTGTGGCTGCCTTTTCTAATGAAGTAAGAATGAATTGATTTTTCTGAGACATAACTGCCCTTGTGTACTTATTAATTGCATGACTTATCCTGATATTTGTAGAGGCAGACAATGTTGCATGTATTAATAAAATTGCATTGCTCATTGAAATACAGAGGAGGAACCTCCACCATGAATTATGTGTCGCATCCTACTCGGCTAAACATTTCGCAATTGTAGAGGACATTTTTACCTCATATAAGACAAAAAGCGGAGGAAGTTTCCCGCAGAATGTAAGTGTTTATCTTTCACATTTATAACTTTCAATTTACATGTACTGCTTTTAAATATTGCACTGTTTGAGGCTAATAAACTCAAAAGGTTATAGCCAAAATTATCTGCATAAAATGTTTGGTTCTTCATTGTGAAAGTTAAGAAAAAATTTCCTTTCATATTTTTTTTTTTTTTTTTTTTTTTGCAAAATTTCAAGCATTATTTTATTTTTAGTTAGGTGTCTATCGGAAAAGATTATGAGACTGAGTTGAAAACCAGAAATCAAATTCCAGTTACTGGAATGGAATATATCAGCAAATTTTTTTTTTTTTCAAGTTAAATAAGATTTATCATGCCTGGTAATTATACAGCGCCAAATTATGTTTTCATTTCAATTACATTTATCAACAAATTTATTTAAAGTTAAGTAAAAATATTAATATTTAATAATGTAAAAAAATAGTTCTGCATATAATTATAACATGTTGTGAATATTTAGTAAAAAATATAAATAAATTGCATACTGTATTTCAGTTATTCATAAGTTTGGAGGGAATGTGTGAGAAATTTTTTTGGGTTTGATAAAAATATGATTAGTCAAAAACTGTATATAAATAATTTCTAGTATTGTCAGTTATAAAGAAGAATGAAATGAACTGGGTAAAAATATCATCTAGTTAAAATTGTTTTTTTTACATTTATCACTTATAAGTATGAAGGCATTCACCAATGTTTTATGTTAAGGTTTAATTTACAAATGTTGTATGGGATATTTTAATGTAATTTTGAGAATTTAACAGTCAGGAATTGGATTACGCTGTAGTTTCTTTTTGGACTGGCGTTTTTGTCCCGTATAAGTTGCATATCTAAACAAGAACGTGTTTGTTAACCACAAATGGCCCCGTAGAAGCAGACAATTTTACAAGTATTAATTAAAATACATTGCTCAGGAAATACAGAGGAACCTCCACCATGAATTATGTGTCGCATCCTACTCGGCTGAAAATTTCGCAATTGTAGAGATAAATTTTATATTACACAAAAAGCGGAGGAAGTTTCCCGCAGATTATAAGTGTTTATCTTTCACATTTTCAAGTTTTGATCTTAAACTAATTAACTAGATCTAAGTAAGTAATTAACAAGTCAACAACTAACATTTTTGATGAAATGAAAACAAATCCTCCTGTTTTAAAGTCCATGACATAATGTGTAATGTCCAAATTAATTGTTTGTAAAATGCACTCAATGATCATTTTTATTACTCCCTAGTGGAAGTAAGTTTCCTTTGACAGCTCCAGATCAAAGGCACTCACCGCATGTTAATGTTGCTGGGTCATGTGGGGGTTGCGTTCATTGAACGCCGCCTTTCCTTGTTGATCTTCTTTATCATATTTCAGACAGATTATCCGATTGGCTGTCGTAAGACCTGTCAAATTTTTAGTGACGAAATATACATCAGTTCCATACACATTTCACATCTTTGTGTCAATGACCTAAATTGACTGCAGAGTGTAAGAGACACATGTAACTTTTGGGGGAATTTTTTAGAATAAGGTAAATAATTTTTAAAACTAGATCTACACTTAGATCTACACTGTTTGCATTGATTTTTTTCTGTTTATCTGTAGAAATAGATCTAGAAATGTGATTAGACTTACCAGGTACTTCAGGTACTTGTTTGGTGCCTTCTGGGTGTCCTGCTTGAGTGTGTCCGGGGGCGACGTCCTGTGAACGTTGCCTTTGCCATGTTGATCTTTATTCTTGTTATTTTACCTCAGATAATCGTTATTTTTCTGGCAAATACACATAATCTCCCGCAATGAGTAATGCATATGACAATTTTTCAATAAAAATTGTTGACAAAATAAAAAAACAAAATGTCAAAATTTATAGAATTCTGGAAACAAAGTGATCCCTCGGAAGCATTAATCACAACAAAATAACATAAGAATTGCAGACTCGGTTTGATTGAGTCTGTACATGAGGGATAATGAATAAGTGCAACATCCCTCACGCCCCCTAGCACCGGCTTGAGCGGTACTCAATTCTCAACACTTTATAGTGTTGGCATCAATGATCCCGAAGGACCAGAAAATATAACAACACTGAAGTGAAGTACGGGGCAACTTTTTACGGCTGCCACACGGCACTTGACACCTGCTGTTGTGAAGTACAAAATTCTGGAAACAAAGTGATCCCTCGGAAGCATTAATCACAACAAAATAACATAAGAATTGCAGACTCGGTTTGATTGAGTCTGTACATGAGGGATAATGAATAAGTGCAACATCCCTCACGCCCCCTAGCACCGGCTTGAGCGGTACTCAATTCTCAACACTTTATAGTGTTGGCATCAATGATCCCGAAGGACCAGAAAATATAACAACACTGAAGTGAAGTACGGGGCAACTTTTTACGGCTGCCACACGGCACTTGACACCTGCTGTTGTGAAGTACGAAATTCTGGAAACAAAGTGATCCTCGGAAGCATTAATCACAACAAAATAACATAAGAATTGCAGACTCGGTTTGATTGAGTCTGTACATGAGGGATAATGAATAAGTGCAACATCCCTCACGCCCCCTAGCACCGGCTTGAGCGGTACTCAATTCTCAACACTTTATAGTGTTGGCATCAATGATCCCGAAGGACCAGAAAATATAACAAACACTGAAGTGAAGTACGGGGCAACTTTTTACGGCTGCCACACGGCACTTGACACCTGCTGTTGTGAAGTACAAAATTCTGGAAACAAAGTGATCCCTCGGAAGCATTAATCACAACAAAATAACATAAGAATTGCAGACTCGCATTTTTTTACTTGGGGACCATAATGCCGCTTTTCATGGAATGGCACTTATGTGTCACATTGAAGGTTCCATGACAACCGCCATATGAACACATCTGCGGATGTTTCAAAATTCCAAATTGTACCAGTTCATGTATAATGTTGAATTCTGCTTAAGCCGGTGCTAGGGGGCGTGGACGGTAACTTTGCACTATCCAGTACCGTCCATGAACAGGCTCAATCAAACCGAGCCTGCAACATTGTCAATTTTGCCGTGTTGGGCTTTCTTTAGGGATTCTGTTTATCTCTATTCTATTTGATTGAGTCTGTACATGAGGGATAATGAATAAGTGCATAGGTCTAGATCTATGACTACCAAATTCATGATGAAGGCTTTTGTTCTGCGTTTAAGTTCACGCGCTATGACGATTAGTGTTGTGAGTTCATTCTGACACGTCTGCTGTCAACAGTTTAGTGGGATATACATGTACAGTAGTGTTTGGTTATCTCCCGCAATGAGTAATGCATATGACAATTTTTTCAATAAAAATTGTTGACAAAATAAAAAAACAAAAATGTCAAAATTTATAGAATTCTGGAAACAAAGTGATCCCTCGGAAGCATTAATCACAACAAAATAACATAAGAATTGCAGACTCGGTTTGATTGAGTCTGTACATGAGGGATAATGAATAAGTGCAACATCCCTCACGCCCCCTAGCACCGGCTTGAGCGGTACTCAATTCTCAACACTTTATAGTGTTGGCATCAATGATCCCGAAGGACCAGAAAATATAACAACACTGAAGTGAAGTACGGGGCAACTTTTTACGGCTGCCACACGGCACTTGACACCTGCTGTTGTGAAGTACAAAATTCTGGAAACAAAGTGATCCCTCGGAAGCATTAATCACAACAAAATAACATAAGAATTGCAGACTCGGTTTGATTGAGTCTGTACATGAGGGATAATGAATAAGTGCAACATCCCTCACGCCCCCTAGCACCGGCTTGAGCGGTACTCAATTCTCAACACTTTATAGTGTTGGCATCAATGATCCCGAAGGACCAGAAAATATAACAACACTGAAGTGAAGTACGGGGCAACTTTTTACGGCTGCCACACGGCACTTGACACCTGCTGTTGTGAAGTACAAAATTCTGGAAACAAAGTGATCCCTCGGAAGCATTAATCACAACAAAATAACATAAGAATTGCAGACTCGGTTTGATTGAGTCTGTACATGAGGGATAATGAATAAGTGCAACATCCCTCACGCCCCCTAGCACCGGCTTGAGCGGTACTCAATTCTCAACACTTTATAGTGTTGGCATCAATGATCCCGAAGGACCAGAAAATATAACAACACTGAAGTGAAGTACGGGGCAACTTTTTACGGCTGCCACACGGCACTTGACACCTGCTGTTGTGAAGTACAAAATTCTGGAAACAAAGTGATCCCTCGGAAGCATTAATCACAACAAAATAACATAAGAATTGCAGACTCGCATTTTTTTACTTGGGGACCATATGCCGCTTTTCATGGAATGGCACTTATGTGTCACATTGAAGGTTCCATGACAACCGCCATATGAACACATCTGCGGATGTTTCAAAATTCCAAATTGTACCAGTTCATGTATAATGTTGAATTCTGCTTAAGCCGGTGCTAGGGGGCGTGGACGGTAACTTGCACTATCCAGTACCGTCCATGAACAGGCTCAATCAAACCGAGCCTGCAACATTGTCAATTTTGCCGTGTTGGGCTTTCTTTAGGGATTCTGTTTATCTCTATTCTATTTGATTGAGTCTGTACATGAGGGATAATGAATAAGTGCATAGGTCTAGATCTATGACTACCAAAATTCATGATGAAGGCTTTTGTTCTGCGTTTAAGTTCACGCGCTATGACGATTAGTGTTGTGAGTTCATTCTGACACGTCTGCTGTCAACAGTTTAGTGGGATATACATGTACAGTAGTGTTTGGTTATCTCCCGCAATGAGTAATGCATATGACAATTTTTCAATAAAAATTGTTGACAAAATAAAAAAACAAAATGTCAAAATTTATAGAATTCTGGAAACAAAGTGATCCCTCGGAAGCATTAATCACAACAAAATAACATAAGAATTGCAGACTCGGTTTGATTGAGTCTGTACATGAGGGATAATGAATAAGTGCAACATCCCTCACGCCCCCTAGCACCGGCTTGAGCGGTACTCAATTCTCAACACTTTATAGTGTTGGCATCAATGATCCCGAAGGACCAGAAAATATAACAACACTGAAGTGAAGTACGGGGCAACTTTTTACGGCTGCCACACGGCACTTGACACCTGCTGTTGTGAAGTACAAAATTCTGGAAACAAAGTGATCCCTCGGAAGCATTAATCACAACAAAATAACATAAGAATTGCAGACTCGGTTTGATTGAGTCTGTACATGAGGGATAATGAATAAGTGCAACATCCCTCACGCCCCCTAGCACCGGCTTGAGCGGTACTCAATTCTCAACACTTTATAGTGTTGGCATCAATGATCCCGAAGGACCAGAAAATATAACAACACTGAAGTGAAGTACGGGGCAACTTTTTACGGCTGCCACACGGCACTTGACACCTGCTGTTGTGAAGTACAAAATTCTGGAAACAAAGTGATCCCTCGGAAGCATTAATCACAACAAAATAACATAAGAATTGCAGACTCGGTTTGATTGAGTCTGTACATGAGGGATAATGAATAAGTGCAACATCCCTCACGCCCCTAGCACCGGCTTGAGCGGTACTCAATTCTCAACACTTTATAGTGTTGGCATCAATGATCCCGAAGGACCAGAAAATATAACAACACTGAAGTGAAGTACGGGGCAACTTTTTACGGCTGCCACACGGCACTTGACACCTGCTGTTGTGAAGTACAAAATTCTGGAAACAAAGTGATCCTCGGAAGCATTAATCACAACAAAATAACATAAGAATTGCAGACTCGCATTTTTTTTACTTGGGGACCATATGCCGCTTTTCATGGAATGGCACTTATGTGTCACATTGAAGGTTCCATGACAACCGCCATATGAACACATCTGCGGATGTTTCAAAATTCCAAATTGTACCAGTTCATGTATAATGTTGAATTCTGCTTAAGCCGGTGCTAGGGGGCGTGGACGGTAACTTGCACTATCCAGTACCGTCCATGAACAGGCTCAATCAAACCGAGCCTGCAACATTGTCAATTTTGCCGTGTTGGGCTTTCTTTAGGGATTCTGTTTATCTCTATTCTATTTGATTGAGTCTGTACATGAGGGATAATGAATAAGTGCATAGGTCTAGATCTATGACTACCAAAATTCATGATGAAGGCTTTTGTTCTGCGTTTAAGTTCACGCGCTATGACGATTAGTGTTGTGAGTTCATTTGACAGCTGTCAACAGTTTAGTGGGATATACATGTACAGTGTTTGGTTATCTCCCGCAATGAGTAATGCATATGACAATTTTTCAATAAAAATTGTTGACAAAAATAAAAAAACAAAATGTCAAAATTTATAGAATTCTGGAAACAAAGTGATCCTCGGAAGCATTAATCACAACAAAATAACATAAAGAATTGCAGACTCGGTTTGATTGAGTCTGTACATGAGGGTAATGAATAAGTGCAACATCCCTCACGCCCCCTAGCACCGGCTTGAGCGGTACTCAATTCTCAACACTTTATAGTGTTGGCATCAATGATCCCGAAGGACCAGAAAATATAACAACACTGAAGTGAAGTACGGGGCAACTTTTTACGGCTGCCACACGGCACTTGACACCTGCTGTTGTGAAGTACAAAATTCTGGAAACAAAGTGATCCCTCGGAAGCATTAATCACAACAAAATAACATAAGAATTGCAGACTCGGTTTGATTGAGTCTGTACATGAGGGATAATGAATAAGTGCAACATCCCTCACGCCCCCTAGCACCGGCTTGAGCGGTACTCAATTCTCAACACTTTATAGTGTTGGCATCAATGATCCCGAAGGACCAGAAAATATAACAACACTGAAGTGAAGTACGGGGCAACTTTTTACGGCTGCCACACGGCACTTGACACCTGCTGTTGTGAAGTACAAAAATTCTGGAAACAAAGTGATCCCTCGGAAGCATTAATCACAACAAAATAACATAAGAATTGCAGACTCGGTTTGATTGAGTCTGTACATGAGGGATAATGAATAAGTGCAACATCCCTCACGCCCCTAGCACCGGCTTGAGCGGTACTCAATTCTCAACACTTTATAGTGTTGGCATCAATGATCCCGAAGGACCAGAAAATATAACAACACTGAAGTGAAGTACGGGGCAACTTTTTACGGCTGCCACACGGCACTTGACACCTGCTGTTGTGAAGTACAAAATTCTGGAAACAAAGTGATCCCTCGGAAGCATTAATCACAACAAAATAACATAAGAATTGCAGACTCGCATTTTTTTACTTGGGGACCATATGCCGCTTTTCATGGAATGGCACTTATGTGTCACATTGAAGGTTCCATGATAATCGCCGTATGAACACATCCTCGGATGTTTCAAAATTCCAAATTGCACCAGTTCATGTTAAATGATGAATTCTGCTTAAGTGGAGGCTAGGGGCGTGGACGGTAGTTTGCACTTGACAGTACCGTCCATGAACAGGCTCAATCAAACCGAGCTTGCAATATTTTTAATTTTACCGTGTTGGGCTTTCTTTAGGGATTCTGTTTATCTCTATTCTATTTGATTGAGTCTGTACATGAGGGATAATGAATAAGTGCATAGGTCTAGATCTATGACTTCCAAAATTCATGATGAAGGCTTTTGCTCTGCGTTTAAGTTCACGCGCTATGACGATTAGTGTTGTGAGTTCATTCTGACACGTCTGCTGTCAACAGTTTAGTGGGATATACATGTACAGTAGTGTTTGGTTATTTTTATGGAGAATACGACGCGTTAAGAAATTATAACAAAATAATTATGATTATAGAAATTTCGTACAGGTAGATCTATCTACATGCATGAAATTTTTTTATTTTTTTAATCAAAGATTGGCACACAGATCTGATTTTTATAAATTTACTTTGCTTGACCAAACTTTTTAAAAACAGATATAAAACTTTTAATAATCACCTTAACTCCTTAGTTGATTTTTTTTATTTAGTTCCGCTCATTGTTTTCTCGTTTAGGGCACACGCTTTCTATTACTTGGGGACCATACGCCGCTTTTCATGGAATGGCACTACTGTGTCACATTGAAGGTTCCATGTTAACCGCCGTATGAACACATCTGCGGATGTTTCTAAATTCAAAATTTTACTATATCATGTTTAAATTTGAATTCTGCTTAAGCCGGTGCTAGGGGGGCGTGGACGGTGGCTTGCAATTCAGGCTCAATCAAACCGAGCCTGCAACATTTTCAATTTTGCCGTGTTGGGCTTTCTTCAGGGATTCTGTATTTATCTATTTTGCAATTTCCAGTACCGTCCAAGAACAGGCTCAATCAAACCGAGCGAGCCTGCAACATTTTCAATTTTGCCGTGTTGGGCTTTCTTTAGGGATTTTGTATTTATCTATTTTTTGGCATGTCAACTCCCCCTTAGTTGATGCGGCGCATGCAAAACTCTTAGAAGATTTTTTTAAAGTTTAAAGCTACGGGGCGTGGACGGTAACTTGCACTTTCCAGTACCGTCCATGAACAGGCTCAATCAAATAGATGAATACAGAATCCCTAAAGAAAGCCCAACACGGCAAAATTGAAAATGTTGCAGGCTCGGTTTGATTGAGCCTGTTCATGGACGGTACTGGAAAGTGCAAGTTACCGTCCACGCCCCCTAGCACCGGCTTAAGCAGAATTCAACATTTAAACGTGAAAAAGTAAAATTTTGAATTTAGAAACATCCGCAGATGTGTTCATACGGCGGTTATCATGGAACCTTCAATGCGACACTTCCGTGCCATTCCATGAAAAGCGGCGTATGGTCCCCAAGTAATAAAAAGCGTGTGCCCTAAACGAGAAAACAATGGGCGGAACTAAATAAAATGGAATTTTGAAAGGGGATCGGAGGTTATGAAGCCTGCGTATCACAGATAAGACGTCAAAAGACAAATTTAAATAGCAGGCAACATATCCTAAGGGTGATTCAACATTATTCAAGTAGGAATATTGGAACCACCCAACTAGAAAATGCCGAAAACTTGAAACTAAAAATACCACAAGCACAACAATAATGTCGTGCTGAACGATCTTCAAGGATCGAAAATATAACATCATTGATTAAATGTACGGGGAGACTTTTTACAGCCTGCAACATTTTCAATTTTGCCGTGTTGGGCTTTCTTTAGGGATTCTGTATTTATCTATTTTACTATACACATATAGTTAAAAACAATGACACCCCTGGGGCCGGGCCAGTTTTGACCCCAGGGCTTTTATTTGAACAAACTTTGTAGACACTTACTAGAAGATGTTTCATGCTTAATATCTAAACTCTAGCTATTTGGGTTTTTTTTCAAAGAAGATTTTTTAAGTTTTTACTATATGCATATAGGGAAAATCAATGACCCCCAGGGCGGGGCCACTTTTGACCCCAGGGCTTTTATTTGAACACACTTGGTAGACACTCACTAGAAGATGTTTCATGCCAAATATCTAAGCTCTAGCTCTTATGGTTTTTTAAAAGAAGATATTTAAAGTTTTTTCTTTCGGTTGCCATGGCAACCAGAGTTCTGCATGGAATTAAATTCTTTGAACAATTTTTAAAGATAACCACCAAAGGAACATTCCTGTGAAGTTTGGATGAAATTGGCTAAGTGGTTTATGAGGAGATGTCATTTAAAGTAAAAGTTTACGGACGGACGGACGAAAAGCGATCACAAAAGCTCACCCTGTCATTTTGTGACAGGTGAGCTAATAAACGTGTACGCTAAACGAGAAAACAATGGGCGGAACTAAATAAAATGGAATTTTGAAAGGGGATCAGAGGTTATGAAGCCTGCGTATCACAGATAAGACGTCAAAAGACAAACTTAAAAAGCAGGCAACATATCCTAAGGGTGATTCAACATTAGTCAAGTAGGAATATTGGAACCACCCAACTAGAAAATGCCGAAAAGTTGAAACTAAAAATACTACAAGCACAACAATTATGTCGTGCTGAACGATCTTCAAGGAACGAAAATATAACATCATTGATTAAATGTACGGGGAGACTTTTTAAAGAGATCAGATTTTTTCTTAGATCAGATTCAGGGTTAGTTGATGCGCCGCATCACATCAACTAACCACCCTTAGTTCGACTAACCCTCATTTTGTTATGTTTGGCATCAACTAACCCCCTTAGATCAACGAAACTTCACAACAGCAGGTGTCAAGTGCTGTGTGGCAGCCGTAAAAAGTTGCCCCGTACTTCACTTCAGTGTTTCTAAATTCAAAACTTTACTATTTCACGTTTAAATGTTGAATTCTGCTTAAGCCGGTGCTAGGGGCGTGGCCGGTAACTTGCACTTTCCAGTACCGTCCATGAACAGGCTCAATCAAACCGAGCCTGCAACATTTTCAATTTTGCCGTGTTGGGCTTTCTTTAGGGATTCTGTATTTATCTATTTTGTTATATTTTCTGGTCCTTCGGGATCATTGATGCCAACACTATAAAGTGTTGAGAATTGAGTACCGCTCAAGCCGGTGCTAGGGGGCGTGAGGGATGTTGCACTTATTCATTATCCCTCATGTACAGACTCAATCAAACCGAGTCTGCAATTCTTATGTTATTTTGTTGTGATTAATGCTTCCGAGGGATCACTTTGTTTCCAGAATTCCCCATGCAGCAGTTATTTAAGTGCATTCCAGGTTTAAAAATTATTCCATCTTCGATAATACCCTGTTTAAAAGAAAATAATTTCAGCTTTCTGGGAACTTACTTCAATATTTGAATGTTTCTTCCAAATCTTCCAGGTACAAACAAGCCTTTCCATCTTCATGTACAGAATATGATAAACAAGATCAACAAGGAAAGGCGGCGTTCAATGAACGCAAACCGAGTCTGCTAACCCTAACCCTAGGCACACGCTTTTTATTACTTGGGGACCATACGCCGTTTTTCATGGAATGGCTAAGAAGTGTCACATTGAAGGTTCCATGATAACCGCCGTATGAACACATCTGCGGATGTTTCTAAATTCAAAATTTTACTATTTCACGTTTAAATGTTGAATTCTGCTTAAGCCGGTCCTAGGGGGCGTGGACGGTAATTTGCACTTTCCAGTACCGTCCATGAACAGGCTCAATCAAACCGAGCCTGCAACATTTTCAATTTTGCCGTGTTGGGCTTTCTTTAGGGATTCTGTATTTATCTATTTTATGTTATTTTGTTGTGATTAATGCTTCCGAGGGATCACTTTGTTTCCAGAATTTTGATTGAGTCTGTACATGAGGGATAATGAACAAGTGCAACATCCCTCAGGCCCCATAGCACCGGCTTTGACCCTACTATTTTAAGACATACTGCAAGTTTAGTGTTCAACCCTTTTACATTTGCACACTACGCTTTCCTTTTTTGATTACATCTGACGGACCAAGTGGAAGACTAGGATGGATAGTTCGTAAAGCCCTTTGGGACTGAATTGTCTTAATAGATAATAGAATAGAGAAAAACAGAATCCCTAAAGAAAGTCCAACACAACAAAATTGAAAATGTTGCAGGCTCGGTTTGATTGAGCCTGTTCATGGACGGTACTGGAAAGTGCAAGTTACCGTCCACGCCCCCTAGCACCGGCTTAAGCAGAATTCAACATTTAACACGAAAATGGTGAAATTTTGAAAGATGTGTTCTATGGAACCTTCAATGCGACACAGTTGTGCTATTCCATGAAAAGCGGCGTATGGTCCCCAGGTAAAAGAATGCTTTTGCCCTAAACGAGAAAACAATGGGCGGAACTAAACAAAATAGAATTTGGAAAGGGGATCTGAGGTTATGCCTGCATATCACAGATGTTAATGTTAATGTTCGTCTTCTGCCTTGCTTCGTCGCGCCCTTGTAGGTGATTTTCTTGTTGCTCTGTCTTCATTTAGTTTTTACTTTTTTGATTACCCCCCCCCCCCTTCCCCCCCCCGGTCTCCTGTCCGTTTGTGGGCCTATTATTGCCTCTAGTTTTTATTTCTTTGATTAACACAATCCCCTTCCACCATCCCCTTTGTGGGCCTATTATTCTTTTCTTTGAATTCCTAATGAGTTACAAATTATTTATCATTTAATGATTAACCTATCCGTGCTCTGTCTTTGCCCTGTCCTGTTTTTGTTTGGCGTCCGCCTGGGCTCCTTACCACTGGTTTTTATGGCTGGGTCATATGGGGTTGCGTTCATTGAACGCCGCCTTTCCTTGTTGATCTTGTTTATCATATTCTACATGGTTCGCACGGGCCTTGAAAAGTCCTTGAATTTGGTTTCAACCTTGAAAAGTCCTTGAATTCAGGGTTGCCTTGAAAAAAACACTAAAATTGTCCTTGAATTTCGGTAAAATGCCTTGAAAATCCAAAAGGGTATAAAACCTGTCGCTGTAAAGGTCAGGCAAATTTTCCGCTACAAATCGGACATGTGAACTAAGGCAGCCCGATCGAGTGCGCCCATTTGGATCTGTTTTTGTAGTGTTTAGCCAGCGTTACGGTTTTGGCACGGATTTTAACAAGCACTTGTGTATGACGTCATCGCAAACTGTGTACAAAATGTCAGCTTCCATTGCGAAGTAAAAAATGGGAAAATACACTAAAAAATGTACGTTTCAGCTCAAATGGCTTCAACAATACAGTTGGGTAAAACAAAATAGATAAATACAGAATCCCTAAAGAAAGCCCAACACGGCAAAATTGAAAATGTTGCAGGCTCGGTTAGATTGAGCCTGTTCATGGACGGTACTGGAAAGTGCAAGTTACCGTCCACGCCCCCTAGCACCGGCTTAAGCAGAATTCAACATTTAAACATGAAATAGTAAAATTTTGAATTTAGAAACATCCGCAGATGTGTTCAATTGAAGATGTGTTCAGATGAAGTTATACAAGACCCACGAAAAGCACAATGTACCATGTGTATGAAATTCTGGAATCAAAGTGATCCCTCGGAAGCATTAATCACAACAAAATAACATAAGAATTGCAGACTCGGTTTGATTGAGTCTGTACATGAGAGATAATGAACAAGTGCAACATCCCTCACGCCCCATAGCACCGGCTTGAGCGGTACTCAATTCTCAACACTTTATAGTGTTGGCATCAATGATCCCGAAGGACCAGAAAATATAGCAACACTGAAGTGAAGTACGGGGCAACTTTTTACGGCTGCCACACGGCACTTGACACCTGCTGTTGTGAAGTACAAAATTCTGGAATCAAAGTGATCCCTCGGAAGCATTAATCACAACAAAATAACATAAGAATTGCAGACTCGGTTTGATTGAGTCTGTACATGAGAAATAATGAATAAGTGCAACATCCCTCACGCCCCCTAGCACCGGCTTGTGCGGTACTCAATTCTCAACACTTTATAGTGTTGGCATCAATGATCCCGAAGGACCAGAAAATATAGCATCGATTTGTCGCAAATGGGAAAGAGTGCATTAACATCGCATGTGAGGGGTGCAAAGCACATAAAAAATCTAGACATAAAGTCGTCATTGACGAAGTGTGGCCTTGCATTTGTCAGACAGGAAGGAACTAAAAATGTCAAAACTGAAAATTGCAGTAGATCTGATTCAAATAATAACATTGTGCCATCCCAATCAACAACGAAACTGTGCATGACATGACAATACCACCCCCACCCACTTCTAGTAATCATTGATTTGCCCTGTCCTTTTTGTGTTTGGGGTCCGCCTGGGCTCCTTGCCATTAGTTCTTGTTGCTGTGTCATATGGGGGTTGCGTTCATTGAACGCCGCCTTTCCTTGTTGATCTTGTTTTTTTTACGCTGCCAACCGGCACTTGACACCTGCTGTTGTGAAGTACAAAATTCTGGAAACCAAAGTGATCCCTCGGAAGCATTAATCACAACAAAATAACAAGAATTGCAAATTGTTGGTAACTCTCCAGGAACGATGGTTAGGAAACTACCCGCCTATATGACTGAAATAATGTTGAAAAAGGCGTAAAATGAAACAAACAAACAAACTATGCCTTATGCCCTGTCCTATTTTTGTTTGGGGTCCTCCTGGGCTCCTTGCCACTGACGCTTGTTACTGGGTTGGGTTGGGGCTGCGTTCATTATTGTTGTGCTTGTGGTATTTTTAGTTTCAACTTTTCGGCATTTTCTAGTTGGGTGGTTCTAATATTCCTACTTGAATACTGTTGAATCACCCTTAGGATATGTTGCCTGCTTTTTAAATTTGTCTTTTGACGTCTTATCTGTGATACGCAGGCTTCATAACCTCTGATCCCCTTTCAAAATTCCATTTTATTTAGTTCCGCCCATTGTTTTCTCGTTTAGGGTACACGCTTTTTATTACTTGGGGACCATACGCCGCTTTTCATGGAATGGCACGGAAGTGTCACATTGAAGGTTCCATGATAACCGCCGTTATGAACACATCTGCGGATGTTTCTAAATTCAAAAATTTTACTTTTTTACATTTAAATGTTGAATCTTCCTTTAAGCCGGTTCTAGGGGGGGTGGACGGTAACTTGCACTTTCCAGTTACCGTCCATGAACAGGCTCAATCAAACCGAGCCTGCAACATTTTCAATTTTGCCGTGTTGGGCTTTCTTTAGGGATTCTGTATTTATCTATTTTATGATCACATCCGTGTTATTTGTGCCGTGTGGCGGCTGTAAAAAGTCTCCCCGTACATTTAATCAATGATGTTATATTTTCGATCCTTGCGTTCAGCACGACATTATTGTTGTGCTTGTGGTATTTTTAATTTCAACTTTTCGGCATTTTCTAGTTGGGTGGTTCCAATATTCCTACTTGAATACTGTTGAATCACCCTTAGGATATGTTGCCTGCTTTTTAAATTTGTCTTTTGACGTCTTATCTGTGATACGCAGGCTTCATAACCTCTGATCCCCTTTCAAAATTCCATTTTATTTAGTTCCGCCCATTGTTTTCTCGTTTAGGGCACACGCTTTTTATTACTTGGGGACCATACGCCGCTTTTCATGGAATGGCACGGAAGTGTCACATTGAAGGTTCCATGATAACCGCCGTATGAACACATCTGCGGATGTTTCTAAATTCAAAATTTTACTATTTCACATTTAAATATTGAATTCTGCTTAAGCCGGTGCTTTAGGGCGTGGACGGTAACTTGCACTTTCCAGTACTGTCCATGAACAGGCTCAATCAAACCGAGCATGCAACATTTTCAATTTTGCTGTGTTGGGCTTTCTTTAGGGATTCTGTATTTTATCTATTTTTATGATGACATCCGTGTTATTTGTGCCGTGTGGCGGCTGTAAAAAGTCTTCCCGTACAGTTAATCAATTATGTTATATTTTCGATCTTTGAAGATTGTTCAGCACGACATTATTGTTGTGCTTGTGGTATTTTTAGTTTCAACTTTTCGGCATTTTCTAGTTGGGTGGTTCCAATATTCCTACTTGAATAATGTTGAATCACCCTTAGGATATGTTGCCTGCTTTTAAAAAATGATGAACAAGATCGACAAGGAAAGGCGGCGCTCAATGAACGCAGCCCCCACCCGACAGCTTTTAAGTCTTATCTGTGATACGCAGGCTTCATAACCTCTGATCCCCTTTCAAAATTCCATTTTATTTAGTTCCGCCCACTGTTTTCTCGTTTAGGGCACACGCATTTTTATTACTTGGGGACCATACGCCGCTTTTCATGGAATGGCTCGGAAGTGTCACATTGAAGGTTCCATGATAACCGCCGTATGAACACATCTGCGGATGTTTCTAAATTCAAAATCACATTTAAATGTTGAATTCTGCTTAAGCCGGTGCTACGGGGCGTGGACGGTAAAGTAACAAACAAGAATAAAGATCAACAAGGCAAAGTCAACGTTCACAGCACGCCGCCCCCGGACACACCCAAGCAGGAAACTTGCACTTTCCAGTACCGTCCATGAACAGGCTCCATCAAACCGAGCCTGCAACATTTTCAATTTTGCCGTGTTAGGCAGGTGTCAAGTGCCGCGTGGCAGCCGTAAAAAGTTGCTCCGTACTTCACTTCAGTGTTGTTATATTTTCTGGTCCTTCGCGATCATTGATGCCAGCACTATAAAGTGTTGAGAATTGAGTACCGCTCAAGCCGGTGCTAGGGGGCGTGAGGGATGTTGCACTTATTCATTATCCCTCATGTACAGACTCAATCAAACCGAGTCTGCAATTCTCTTGTAATCTTCTTGTGATAAATGCTCCTGAGGGATCACTTCGTTTCCAGAATTTTGTACTTCACAACAGCAGGTGTCAAGTGCCGTGTAGCAGCCGTAAAAGTTGTCCCGTACTTCACTTCAGCGTTGTTATATTTTCTGGTCCTTCGGGATCGTTGATGCCAGAACTATAAATATGATAAACAAGAGCAACAAGGAAAAGGCGGCGTTCAAATGAACGCAACCCCCATATGACCCAGCAACAAGAACCAATGGGAAGGAGCCCAGGCGGACCCCAAACATAAAAAGGACAGGGCAAAGACAGGTTAATCATTAAATGATAAATAATTTATAACTGATTAGGAATTCAAAAGAAAAAAATTAAGTGTTGAGAATTGATTATCGCTCAAGCCGGTACAAGGGGGCGTAAGGGATGTTGCACTTATTCATTATCCCTCATGTACAGACTCAATCAAACCGAGTCTGCAATTCTCTTGTAATCTTGTTGTGATTAATGCTTCCGAGGGATCACTTTGTTTCCAGAATTTTTTACAGACAAGAAAAACACGTGAAGGAACACAAAGGGGTACCGTACGGCCTTGGAACAGTCAGTGGTAGTTAAACCACTGGGGAATTTAAACCGGTTTTAGGTGCGCCAAACCTCACTCTTCGCCCCAATATGTTCCTGAATGACACACGAAAATGTATATAAAATTAATCCCCGCCTAGTGAAGATTTGTCTTTTGACGTCTTGTCTGTGATATGCAGGCTTCATTGTTTTCTCGTTTAGGGCACACGCTTTTTATTACTTGGGGACCATACGCCGTTTCATGGAAATGGCTGGAAAGTGTCCATTGGTTCCATGATAACCCGCCGTATGAAACCCCTGGGTTTTTAAAATTTAAAATTTTTCTTTTATGTTTTAAAAGTTGAATTTTGCTTAAAACCCGGTTTCTAGGGGGGGTGGGGCGGGGAACTTCCCCTTTCCGTACCCTCATTAAAATCAATCAAAAGGTGCAACCCTTTTTATTTGCCTTTGGGTTTTTTTTAGGGGTTTTGTATTTAAACTATTGAACCAGGTGTAAAATGCGTTGGAGCTTTAAAAAGTTCCCGTACTTTGTCAGTTTGTTATATTTTCTGGTTTCCCTTTGGGAATGGTTTTAGAGCCTATTTTGGGGTTAGAATTGGGGGCCCCCGGCCGGGGCTAGGGGGCCCCTGATGGTTTGCACATATTTATTTCCACTCAATCAGACCGATTTTGCAATTTCTTGAATTTTTTTGTATTTGCTTTCCCAGCCCAAAATTTTCCTGTTTTTGTTTTATTAATGCTTCCGGGAAATTTTTTCCAATTTTCCCTTTAAATTTGGATCCCCCTTTCTAAATTCCTTTTTTCAGTTTTGCGATTTTTTTTCCCTTTAGGGGGCCGGTCTTTTTTTGGGCCTTTCGCCGCTTTTATGAATGACTTTAGGTCCATTAAATTCCATGTATCCCCGTATGAACCACTCCGGGTGTTTCAAAATTACCAAATCTTTCAAGGGAATTTAGTTTAAAAGGGTTTTTTTGCTTCGCCCGGGGCTACGGCGGGGCGGTAAAAAGAAAATAAAAATCCCCAAAAAAAGACAAAACCCGGGAAATTTTAAAAGTGCAGGTCGGTTTTTGCTCAGTTTTTTTATTTTTGGGCCTTCGGATCATTTACGGGAACACTTTAAAGTGTTTAGTTTAAATACCCTCAAACCCTTTCCCAGGGGGTATTGGGTGTTGCCATTCATTATCCCCCCATTCAGATTTAAAAAGCTGCAAAATTTTTAGGTTTTTTTGTTTAACGGTTTTTATTTTAAAAGGTAAATTTTTAAACCGGGGAAAAACCCCTTAAAACAAATTCCCAATTTTGTTTTTTCTTGGGGGGGGTTTGTTGTTTTTGGGACCAAATTAGGGGGGTTTTCATTAAAGTGGGTTTTTCTGGCCCGGATCAAATATGGGGGTTAGCATGAAAAAAGGGGGGGTTGTTTATGCGCCCCTCAATAACCCCTTTTTTCTAAAAGGGGGTAAAAACCCTTATATGTCAAGGGGTTTGTTTTTGGGCGATAAAAAACCCTAAAATAAAATAGGGGTTTTTATCCCCGGGGGGATCCCACTAACCCTGTATTCGGGCTAAAATTTGTTTATCGGCCCCCCAACTAACCCCATTTTTTAGTTTCAGGGTTTTTGTGCGGGGCCCCCACAAACCCCCCCGGTGCTTTTAAAACAGCCTGGGTTTAATGGGTTTAAAAAAAGGGCCCTTTTAAAAATTTTGGGAAAATGGGTAACTTTCCTGACACTAGAATGAAACTTTTTTTTTACCACTTTTTTCCAAAAATGTCAAAAAAACTCCCCTTCCATTTTTATAGGTTTTTTAAGTGGTATAAATTTTTTGTGATTTTTTTCCTGGAAAATTTTTGGGTTTAAAAACGTATTTTTTTTTTATTATTTTTTTTCTCCTTTTAATAGGGCAAATTTGATGAGGAAAAATTTTATTTTAACTTTGTTTTTAAAGGGGAAATTGCAAAACAAAAAAAAACTAGCAGTGAAGGAATATTTTTTTTCTAAAAAGAAAACTCAAGCCATCGAATTAAAATATGCCTTTTATGAAACCAGGGTTTTTTTTAAAAAAAAATTAAGTAATAATAATCAAAAATTTGAAAAATTTAAAAAACAATTTTAAAAACAAATTAAATTTTTTAATCATTTTTTTAAAAATTTACACAGAACTGCTTTTTTTATTTTCAGAAAAATCAAAATTAAGCATTTTTTTCAAATTTTTTTAAAACGCACCCTTTCCGATTTATTTCAATTTCCCTAAAATTTTTAAAAGTATTTAAAAGTTTAATTTTGTTAAAAAAAATTTAAAAAAAAACAAATTTAAAATTTTTTGGCATTATAAAAAACCCCCATTTAAACACCAAAAAAAGTCAAAAAATTCCAAAAAATCTTGTTAGGGTTTGTAAAACCCTTAGAATATGGGTTTTAAAAACTGAAAAAATTTAGTCAAAAAATTGCAATTTAAAGTAAAATATTACTAAATCTTTTACTTTCTTTCTTTTCCCAATTTTTAAACAAATTTTTAGGTTTTTTTTAATTTAAATTTTTTCTATCGGGGGCCTGTAGCTTTTATGCTTTTTTTTAAAAATTATAAAAATTTGAGGAAAAAACACCCTAAACTAAAAACATTTTTTTTTTAAAATATTACAATAAAAGTTTTAAATTAAGAAATAACTTTTATTGTTAAAAAAATTTTTAAATTTTTTGCCCTTTTAAAAAAACGTTTTTTTATAAACCGTCCCCTATAGATGAGGGGTTTTTATTTCAAAAAAAACTGTTATTATGGATTTAACCCTTTTGGGGGTTTTTTTACAAAAAGTTTAAACAACCCTTTTATAAAAATACAAAACGGGGGGGGTTTTTAACTTAATGAAATTTTAATTTTACAAAAGTTTTCCCATTCTTTTAAAAATTTTTATGCCAATTTGAAATTTAATAGATTGTTAAACCAAAAGATTTTTATTTTAAACCCTTCCATAAAGGGAAAAATTTAAAAAAAATTAAAATTTCAAAATTAAAAATTTGGGGGAAATTTAAAAATTCCCATAATTTTGGAAAAATTTCCAAAAAAAGGGGGTTTTTATAGTTCTTTTTTTTAAATTCCAAATTTAAAAATCAATAATTTCAACCAATGAAAACAAATTTTTTTGTTTTCATGCCAAAGTAAAAAATTACAAATTTGAAAATTGAAAAAAATTTTTTTTAAAAATAAAATTTATCCCCAAATTTCATATTTCAAGGAAAAATCTGCCCCTCCTAAAACATATTACATTTTTTTGGTGGGAAAAAAGGGGCCCTTTTTAAAATTTAAAAAACTTTAAAAAAGTTTCCAAAGTTTTCCTTTTTTTGAAAAAACTTTTCCCTATTTTGTTTTTGGAATTTTAAAAAAAAAATTAAACCCAATAAAAAAGTTCCCCCAAATTTAAATGTATTTCAATGTTTTCCATGGAAACCTTTTTAAAATTTTGACTTTTTTACTTTGGGGGCTTAAATTTTTAAAAACATCTAAAATTTAATTTAAAAATTTTAAATTAAAACTTTTTAAAGTATATTTTAGATCCCGAAAATTAACAAGGGTTATAAAATTTTTAACTTTTAAATTTTTTTTTGCCCAAAATTTTACCTATCAAATTTTAAAAATTTAATTTTTTTAAATATGAAAATTTTTTTTTCTAAAAAGGGGATACAAAAAAAGAAAAAGAAAAAAACAAAAAAAATTTTTATCATTTCTTTTAAATTGCAAATTTAAAATTTCCCGCACAAAAAAAAAAATCATTTTCAAATTTTTTTCAATAAATTTTTTATCCAAAAATTTTTAAAAAAGTAAACTTAAATATTTTAGCCTCAAAAGATTTGTATTTTTATTATTTGGGGTACTGTCATGGGAAAATTTTCTTTCCATTTTAAAGCTTTGGGAGGAAATTTAAATTTTTTGGTTATTTTCCCGTGAAAAATTTTTTTTTTATAATTTTATCTATCCGATAAAAAGGGAAATTTTTTTGTTTGGGGTTTTAAAAAATTTTTTTTCCCCTTATTTGGGTTTAAAAAAAGTTCCTTTACGAGTTAAAAACTTTTTTTAAATTAAAAGGGAAAAATCGTTTTTTTTTATAAAAAAAAAAAAGTTTTGCCCTTTAAAAAAAATTCTAAGGAGAAAAAAATCCAAACCCTCATCCATTTCTTTTCTGACTTAATTTTTATTATTTCTGCCTTTTTTAAAAGTAAGCGGCCCCTTTTTTAAAATTATGGTTTTTTCACATGAGGAAAAAAATTTTGGTTTTATTTAGGGGAATTTAAATTTGGGGGTTTTTGTCATACACCTTTTTAAAGGAATTTTAACTTATTTTAGGCCTAAAAACATAAAAAAGTGTTGAAATGTCAAAAAAAGGTAGGGCCCTTGAATGGGGTTTTTTTCCCACTTTAAAAACGCCATTTCTTTTCGTTTTATTTCGCCGGGGTTTTAATTTTGTTGTCTTAAAAATTCCCAAAAGCATTTAAGACAATTTTGCATTTGGGAAAGGGAATGTATTTTTCAGGCCCGCAAAAAAGAAAAAAAAATTTAAGAGAAATTTTGGGGATTGGTTATTTGATGATACAGTAAAGGGTTTTTCTTTTTTTTTCTTTTGGGCATAAATTTTTTTTTCAAATTTAGGTTTTCTTTTCTTTTTAAACCGCCGACTTTTCGGAAAATTTAGAAAAAACAATTGAAAATAAAATGGGGAAAAACTTTTTTTCGAGTGGTTTCCAAAAAATAATTTTTGCCCAAAAGAAACGCGGGGTCGAAAATAAAATTTATTTTTTTAAAATTTTTATTTTTCTGTTTTTAAAATTTTGTTTTTTTTTTTGATTTTTTTTGCTTTTCAGGACATTAAAATTTTGCGAAAAAACTTATTTTTGGGTTTTCCCTCTTTTTAAATTAAAAAAACAGTTTCGTCATTTAAAAGTGTGAAATTTTTTTTGTAAATTTTCATGTGAAATTTTCAAATTCTAAACGCCCCATTTTTTTTATTGAAATTTCAAAAACCTAAAAGGGGGTGTTATAAAGCAAAAGGCATGTTTTAATTCTATTTTGAATTTTAAGTTTTTAAATGTGACTACCCCCTAAAAATTCAAATAAAATTTTTCAAAATTTTTTGGTTTGGGCTGATTTGAACAGGAAATTTTGCAAAAAAACAATTAAAAATTGGGAAAAAAATCACTTTCATTAAAAAAATTTTGAAATTTTTTGTTTTGGGTTGGAATTTTAAAATTTAAATTTTTTTTTAAAAAAAAAATCACTATGCCACTCATTTAAAAAAACGGGTTTTCCCCAAAAATATTTTCCATTTTAAAATTAAAAAACCCAAAATTTATTTTTGGCCCAAAATTAAAGGGGGCCAAAAATTTAATTATTTCAATTTTTCTTTTCTGAAAAATAGACTTTATAAAGGTTTTTCTGCTTAACCCCTTTTAAATTTTTATTTTAAACAATCGCAGAAAAAAATTAAGGCGACGACGACTGCGGGGCTAACAAAATATAATATTTTTTTTTTTTTGTAAAATTTCCCCACAGTATAAAATTTGAAGGTTTTACCAAACCCGAAATTTGTTGTGGGTTTCATTCAATTTCATACGCTCAAAAATCCAAAATGTTTAAAAGCCTTTAAAAAACCGCTCATATCGATATTTTTCTTTAAAAATTTTTTGCAAAACTTAAAAAAAAAATTAAAAAAACATAATTAAGTTTTTTTTATTAAAAAGGGGGTTTTTTTTTTCTTTTCGTATGAAAAATTTTTCTATTTCCACTTGTGGCTTTTTGCCACTTGTAAAAAATTTATTTTCATACCACTTAATGAAAAAATCCTCTATAATAAAAGAACCTTTATTAACTTTATGCTTATAAAATTTTACAACCCTGATATTATACACAAAATGTTCAAAATCCCAACCTGAAAGGAGATCGGGTTCCATCGGGAAACGAACACTACTCAGGCCCTACAGATATTAGTTCTTTTTTTTTTTTCATATGCGGCACAAATGATACAATAAAAAAAAAATTTATACTTATTACTGTTCATTTCTCATGGTCCCTTTTCTTGTATCTCCTTTAAAAAAAATTTTTTATACTTCGAAAATTATTTTCTTATTTTTGAATTTTTAAATTTTTTTTCAATTACAATAAATTAAATTTGTAAACAATCTTCATACTTTCAAATTATTACATTTTTTGCCATTCTATCAGCTCCAGGGGAAGATACTTCTTTATCTTCCCATTTCTCACTTTGGCAAAAGAAAAAGTTAAATGTATCTGGTAACTGCTTTCCCCAAAAAAATTTTGGAAAAAAAATTTTTTTTATTTTTTAAATAAAAAATTTAAAATTTTCTCACCCCAGTGAAAACCCGGTTTAATATTTTTACCCGTTGGGTAACTTTTTCCCCACGTTTATTTTCATTTTTTTATCCCCCCCAAAAATTTTGGGGGGGGGGATAGAAATGTCCGTCCCCCCATCCGTCCGCCCTTTCCCTCCACTTTTTTTCCGGGGCTATCTTAAAAATATTTTATTTTCAATTTAACTTCCCTAAGGGGATAACCCTTTAGGGGTCGCAGGGAAAGAATGTAAAATTTACCCGCTAATTTATTTATTATTGCCCCTTTTTTATTTTTAAAATTTATTTTTTTTCCGGTAATCAAAAAAATGAGTTTTCAATTTTCTAGGGGGCAAAATTTTCATCCAAGGGGTGCAGTGCACAAAAATATAACCTATCTTTAAAAATTTTTTTATTTTTTCCCTTGTTTTTTTTCAATTTAATTTTTCACCCCAGGGGGATAACTCAAAAGGGTTTTAAAGGGCAACATAAAATTTTAGTGGTAGATTTTTTTTGGGTGCGGCACAAGAATGATAACTTCCCCGTAAATTTGGTTATTGCCCTTTTTTTTTTTTCATCTATTTCCGGGGCTTAAAACTCAAAAAGTATTTAGACATTAAAAATTATAGGGGGAGAAAACTTTGGGGGAAAGTCTGCACAAGAAATACTCTACCCCCGCTTTTAAATTTTTTATTATTGCCCTTTTTTTTAAAAATTTTTTTTGTCCAGAGCAAATCAAAAAGGGTTTGGATTCTTTTTGAAAAATTCAAGTGCATAGATCTCATAAGGGTGCATGCCGAATGAAATTTCCTTTTTTTTTTTTAGTTATTTCCTTTTTTATTTTTTACTTAATTTTTCCCAATTTTAAAATTTTTTTTTTCAAAAATATTTAGTTAAATTTTAAATTCATAGGGGGATCGATTTTTCTGAGGGGGATGCAGCCACAAGAAGATAACCTACCGCTTTTTTAATATTGCCCTTTTTTTTTACACTATTCCCTAGGTTTCTCTGTAAACACTATACCATCAGTTTCTTTTCAAAAGACCCCTTAAAAAAGGGAAATTTTTCTGCTCTACTACATATAATTTTCCCAAAGACAAAACTTCGGCGGGGGATGGCCTTTACAGGGTCTTGAAATTTTTTTTTTTGATTAAAAATTTTCCCCCTTCAGGGGGTTTTCTTGTTTTAACAAAAAAAGGTATTTGAATTTTTTTGAAAAACTGTTTAAAAATAATCTGCTAAATTTTTGCAAAACAAAAATTTAGTAGTAAAAACTGTAAAAAATTGTAAAAACCCCTTCTCTATTCTTCAGCCCTTTGGTTTAAAAACCTTTTGGGAAATCCCCGAAACTTCCTTTGGGGAAATTCCAAAAATTTCTTTAAGTGCCCAACCCCTCTTACGGGACCTTCTGGCCTCTTTTGGCCCTTTTGCCCTATGCCTGTCTTAGGTATTTTACTTTGTTTCAAATCCTTTGGAGTCCCTGAAAGGGGTTAAAAATAAAATTTTTTTTTAAAAATTTTTTTGAAAATCAGTTTTTTTCGCCCCTTTTCATCTCCTATGCCTTGCTAAAAGGAAAAAATTTTAAAATTTTCCCAATTTTCTAAAATTTTTTTTTTTCCATTTATTAATTTTTTATTTTTAAAAAAGCTGTCAGTATTAACCGAAACCAAAGGCCAAATTTCTATAAAAACTTTCATTATTAACCATGAAAAAATTTTAATTTTGTAATTTTTTTGAGTTTTTGCTGTTCACGTCCTGCAAAATTGATTTTTACAATTTTAAACTTTTTTTTGAAAACTTTTTTTAATTTGTAGGGTAAATTTTGGTTTATTATATTTGAGAAAATTTGGTAAATTTGCCCTTTTTTTTTATTTTGGCTTGATTCTCCCGTTTTTAATTTTTCCACCCAGCTCTTTACCCTCCCTTTATCACCCACCCCTCATGTCGTTGAAACAAAAAAAAAAAAAAAGGTTTATTGTCACTAACCAAATTTTCATTTTCAATATTTTTTTGTCCCTGGGCATATTCGGTATTTGGGTTTTTGTAAATTTCTTTAATTGCTAAAATTTTTTTAAAGTTCTTTTCAATTTTTTGTTACCTAATGGGGCCCCTAAATTTTTTTGGGGTAAAGTGGTCTCTAGAGTCTAGGTCAAGATCACTGGTTTACAAAATAAATTAAAATTTTTTGCTCATACAGCCTTTATTTTTTGGTTGATGTCTTTTCATTTTTGTGTCGCCTCTACGGAGTAGTGGCGACATATAGGGATCACTTCTCCGTTGTCTGTATGTCCGTCTGTCCGGACTACTCCTCAAAAAACAACTGGTGCAATTTCATCCAAACTTTACAGGAATGATCAGTACCAAGTCTAGTTGTGCATATTGTCAGCATTTTCCCGTTCAATTTTTTTTGTCAGAGTTATGGCCCTTTTATAATTTTTTATTTTTATAGTTTGTCCGGACTACTTCTCTTATACCAGTAAAGCAATTTCAATGAAACTTTACAGGATTGATCTGTATCTCAAGTCCTTGCGCATATTGCTCGGTTTTCCGGTTGAATGATTTTTTGGCCGAGTTATGGCCCTTTGATAAAAAGGTGTTTTTTTTCCTTTGTGTTGCCAGATATACACAAAAGCTTGTCCGGACTACTCCTCATAAAACTACTGGTGCAATTCCATCCAAACTTTTCAGGAATGATCAGTACCAAGTCTTGTTGTGCATATTGTCAGCATTTTCCAGTTCAATGATTTGTTTGTCTGAGTTATGGCCCTTTAATAATTTTTATTTTTAGCTCGACTTTTTTTTTTTTGAAAAAAAAAGTAGAGGTATTGTTATAGTCAGGTCGGCGTTGCCGTTGCCGTCTCCGTTGCCGTTGCCGTTGCCGTCCGAAAACTTGTACCTGGATCATAACTTTTTTATTTCTTGGTGTATTGTCTTCATACTTGGCCACAACAACCCTTGGGACAAGACCTTTCAGTAGACCACACTAACCTTGACCTTCATCCATAAATGACCTTGACCTTCAAGGTTAAAAGTCCAATTTTTGCTTGTTCATGCTGTTATTGGCTGTTACTTTGTTATTTTTTGAATGGATTGTCTTCAAACTTGAACATAATAATCTTCAAGGATATCCCTTAAAAATAACCAGTCAGACCTTGACATTCACTCATCAATGACCTTGACTTTGAAGGTCAAATTATTGAAATTTTCATTTTTTTGGCTATTATTGGCTGTAACTTTGTTATTTTTGAATGGATTGTCTTCAAACTTGAACATAATAATCTTCAAAGATAACTGTTAAAAATATACCGAAAGACCTTGACCTTCACTCATTAATGACATTGCCTTTGAAGGTCAAATTATTGAAATTTTCATTGTTTTGGCAGTAACTGACTGTAACTTTGCTATTTTTGAAGGGATAAACTTCATATTATAACAGAACATTCTTAAGGACCAGACCTTGTTGTTTATCAAACCCAAATTTGCTTGGGCTCTTTAATGACCTTGACCTTGAAGGTTATATTACTGAATTTTCTCAGATTGTGCATTTATCGGTGTGTGTGTGTATGTATAGTATATGTATTATATATAAATATATATATAAAATGTGTGTGTGTATATATATACATATATGCAGGTATATATATATATATATATATATATATAAATATATATATATGCATGTATATATATATATATATATATATATCAAATATATATATATACATGTATATAATTGCCTCATGTTTTTCTATTTTTAGAAATTGCGTCATTTTTTCTATTTTTAGAAATTGCGTCATTGTTGCTATTTTTAGAATTTGCGCCATTTTTTTCTAGTTTTAGAAATTGCGTCATTTTTTCTATTTTTAGAAATTGCGTCATTGTTGCTATTTTGAGAAATTGCGTCATTGTTGCTATTTTTAGAAATTGCGTACTGTTGCTATTTTTAGAAATATGCTTAATGTTTCTATTCATATATATACAAAATATATAAACAAAACTAATGTGACAAGACAGACCAACTAAATTTATAAAAAGGAAACATCAATATATGTTCAAACCTTTCTATGTTTGCGTTTAGAAAAAGTAAAAAGTCGAGCGTTGCCCCCGCCCGGCGGTGGCTCTTGTTAACGTTTGTCCGGACTACTTCTCTTATACCACCAATGCAATTTCAAAGAAACTTTACAGGATTAATCTGTAGCTCAAGTCCTTCCGCATATTGCACGGATTTTCGGGTTGAATGATTTTTAGCCGAGTAATGGCCCTTTGATAAAAAGGTGTTTTTTTCTGTTAGTTGCCAGATACACAAAAGCTTGTCCGGACTACTCCTCATAAACTACTGGTGCAATTATTTCATCCAAACTTTATAGGTTGGAATGATCAGTACCAAATCTATTTGTGCACTGTCTGTCTGTCGGTCCGTCTGTTATTACTGATCGCTCTTGTTAATACAAACATGCCAAGGGGGGTCTCCTTCTTTGGGAATAGTAACGGGTCATTTGGGTCAAGGTCAATGTCACCAATATCAAGTTCACCAATGTTAAAAATAGATTTTTACATTTATACAGGTGTATTAATCATATTCTATAGACATATGACATTTATAAATGAAAGGAACATTAAATTTGATTGAGTTAGTGGTCAGTTAGGTCAAGGTCACCAGAGCTAAAAATAGATTTTTAAACTTTTGCTCATGCAGCCCCTATTTATTACAGATATATTTCATATTTGGTAGGAAGATAACTTGCATGGTAATCTTCCTTTGATAGGGGTAGGGATCAGTGGGTCAAGGTCACTTGTGCTAAAAAAAGATTTTTACATTTTTGCCCATACAGGCTTTATTTATTGACAAGTGTATTTCATATTAGATTGGAAGATAACTTGCATGGTATTCTTTTGATTGAGTAAGGAATGTGTCAAGGTTACTAGTGCTAAAAATAGATTTTTACACTTTTGTCCATACAGCCTTTATTTATTTACATACCGGTATATACTTCATATTTGGTAGGAAAATAACTTGCATGTTATTCTTACTTTGGATAGAGTAAGGGGTCAGTTGGGTCAAGGTCACAAACTCACAAGTGCTATAAATAGATTTTTACACTTTTGCCCATACAGCATTTATTTATTGACAGATTTATTTCATATTTGGTTGGAAGATAATTTGCACTGTATTCTTCCTTTGGGTGGAGTTATTAAAGTCATCAATGCTCAAAATAGATTTTAACATTTTTGCACATACATCTTTAATTTATTGACAGGTGTATTTCATATTTTGTTGGAAGATAACTTGCATCATATTCTATAGGTGTCAGTGGTTCAAGGTCAATGGTGCCAAGTATTGATTTCTTACATTGATATTTATTTGATAAAGTTGAATATTTATCACTTTTCAAGTCATGGCAATGAGTTGGATAACTTATATATTTCACAGTTGCAAAATGACATGAGTCTGTCAAGCTATATAATTTGTGTTTACAATTTTTTTGGCATTGTTTCTGTCCAGAACTGAGTGTATTGGTAAACATTTTTTGAAATATTGCTACTGACAAGAATCAGAGCCGGGGGGCATTTGTGTTTAACAAATATGTTAATTTTCTTTTTATGTGCCCCCACTATAGGGGAGAAGGGTATTCAGATTTACCCTTGTCTGCCTGTCCATCCATATGTCTGTCCCTCAATCTGTTCGTCATTTTTAGCTCACCTGTCACAAAGTGACAGGGTGAGCTTTTGTGATCGCTTTTCGTCCGTCGTCCGCCCGTCCGTAAACTTTTGCTTTAAATGACATCTCCTCATAAACCACTGAGCTAATTTCATCCAAACTTCACAGGAATGTTCCTTTGGTGGTCACCTTTAAAAATTGTTCAAAGAATTTAATTCCATGCAGAACTCTGGTTGCCATGGCAACCGAAAGAAAAATCTTTAGATATCTTCTTTTAAACAACCCTAAGAGCTAGAGCTAAGATATTTGGCATGAAACATCTTCTAATGAGTGTCTACCAAGTTTGTTCAAACAAAAGCCCTGGGGTCAAAATTGGCCCCGCCCCAGGGGGTCATTGATTTTCCCTATATGCATATAGTAAAAACTTAAAAAAATCTTCTTTTAATGAACCCAAAGAGCTAGAGCTAAGATATTTTGCATGAAACATCTTCTAGTGAGTGTCTACCAAGTTTGTTCAAATAAAAGCCCTTGGGTCAAAATTGGCCCTGCCCCAGGGGGTCATAGATTTTCCCTATATGCATATAGTAAAAACTTAAAAAATCTTCTTTTAAAGAACTGTAAGAGCTAGAACTTAGATATTTAGCATGAAACATGATCTAATGTGTGTCTACCAAGTTTGTCCAAATAAAAGCCCTGGGGTCATAATTGGTTCCGCCCCAGGGAGTCATTGATTTCCCTATATCAATATGTGTATAGTAAAAACTTTAAAAATAGTCTTTTAAAAAACCTACAAAGAGCTAGAGCTAAGATATTTAGCATGAAACATCTTCTAATGAGTGTCTACCAAGTTTGTTCAAATAAAAGCCCTGAGGTCAAAATTGACCCTGCCCCAGGGGGTCATAGATTTTCCCTATATGCATATAGTAAAAACTTAAAAAAATCTTCTTTTAAAGAACTGTAAGAGCTAGAGCTTAGATATTTAGCATGAAACATGATCTAATGTGTGTCTACCAAGTTTGTCCAAATAAAAGCCCTGGGGTCAAAATTGGTTCCGCCCCAGGGGGTCATTGATTTCCCTATATCAATATGTGTATAGTAAAAACTTTAAAAATAGTCTTTTAAAAAACCTACAAAGAGCTAAGATATTTAGCATGAAACATCTTCTAATGGGTATCTACCTAGTTTGTTGAAATAAAAGCTCTGGGGTCAAAATTGACCCTGCCCCAGGGGGTCATAGATTTTCCCTATATGCATATAGTAAAAACTTAAAAAATCTTCTTTTAAAGAACCCAAAGAGCTAGAGCTAAGATATTTAGCATGAAACATGTTCTAATGAGTGTCTACAAAGTGTGTTCAAATAAAAGCCCTGGGGTCAAAACTGGCCCCGCCTCGGGGGTCATTGATTTTCCTTATATGTGTATAGCAAAAACTTAAAAATCTTCTTTGAAAAAACCCAAATAGCTGGAGTTTAGATATTAAGCATGGAACATCTTTAAGTAAATATCTACAAAGGTTGTTCAAATAAAAGCCCGGGGGTCAAAACTGGCCATGCCCCAGGGGTGTCATTGTTTTTAACTATATGTATATAGTAAAAATTTTAAAAAATCTTCTTTTAAAAAAAACCCAATGAGCTAGAACTTAGATGTTTAGCATGAAACATCTTCTTATGGGTGTCTACCAAGTCTGTTCAAATAAACAAATAAAAGCCCTTGGGTGAAAATTGGCCCGGGGGGGGGGGGCTATATACAGGTGAGCGACCTCAGGGCCATCATGGCCCTCTTGTTTATTTAATTGTCATCAAACTTAGTCAGGATGCTTGTCGGGTGAATTTGATGGGTCAGGTGAGCGATCTAAGGCCATCTTGTTTTTAGCTCACCTGTCACAAAGTGACAGGGTGAGCTTTTGTGATCGCTTTTCGTCCGGCGTCCGTCCGTCGTCCGTCCGTAAACTTTTACTTTAAACGACATCTCCTCATAAACCGCTAAGCCAATTTCATGCAAACTTCACAGGAATGTTCCTTTGGTGGTCACCTTTAAAATTTGTTCAAAGAATTTAATTACATGCAGAACTCTGGTTGCCATGGCAACCTAAAGAAAAAGCTTTAGATATTTTCTTTTAAAAAACCCAAAGAGCTAGAGCTTAGATATTTGGCATGAAACATCTTCAAGTAAGTGTCTACCAAGTTTGTTCAAATAAAAGCCCTGGGGTCAAAATTGACCCCGCCCCAGGGGGTAATTGAATTCTCTATATGCATATAGTAAAAACTTAAAAAATCTTCTTTTAAAGAACCCAAAAAGCTAGAGCTTAGATATTTAGCATGAAACATGTTCTAATGGGTGTCTACCAAGTTTGTTCAAATAAAAGCCCTTGGGTTAAAATTGATTTTCCTTAAATGTGTATAGCAAAAACTTTAAAAAAATCTTCTTTGAAAAGAACTCAAATAGCTAGAGTTTAGATATTAAGCATGAAACATCTTCTAGTGAGTGTCTACAAAGTTTGTTCAAATAAAAGCCCTGGGGTCAAAATTGGCCCCGCCCCAGGGGTCTTTAATTTTCCTTATATGTGTATAGCAAAAATTTAAAAATCTTCTTTGATAAAACCCAAATAGCTACAGTTTAGATTTTAAGCACGAAACATCTTCTAGTAAGTGTCTACAAATTTTGTTCAAATAAAAGCCCTGGGGTCAAAACTGGCCCCGCCCCAGGGGTATCATTGTTTTGAACTATATGTGTATAGTAAAAACTTAAAAAATCTTCTTTTAAAACAACCCAATGAGCTAGAGCTTTGATGTTAAGCATGAAACATCTTCTTATAGGTGTCTACCAAGTTTGTACAAATAAAAGCCCTTGGGTTAAAATTGGCCCTGCCGGGGTTTTTCATTATATGTGTGTAGTAAAAACTTAACATCATGAAACATCTTCTAATGGGTGTCTTCCAAGTTTGTTCAAATAAAAGCCCTGGGGTTTAAACTGGCCTCGCTCCGGGGGCCTATATACAGGTGAGCGACCTCAGGGCCATCATGGCCCTCTTGTTAATTTTGTGTTGCATATTGCTAAAAAAATAGTTGACCTATATTAATTAAACTTCAGGAGTTTTGCCCAGCTTGTGTAGGTGTGCACCCGAGACTCCCCGAGTATTTGTGTATTTTTTAATTTTTTGTTGAGTTATTGACATTGACTTAGTAAAAATTTGCAATTTTCAAATTATGTTGTACATAGCTCAAAAAGTATTTGACTAGAGTCATGAAACTTTACAGGAATGTTCCTAAGCATGTGTAGTTGTGCACCTAGTAATTCTATTTTGGATTTGAATGTTGATCAGCAGTTTTCAACTTGTGTCATTTATTGGATTGTTGATCAGCATTTGTAGTTTTGCACCTGGCTATTTTTGTGTGAATTTATTTAGTGTTTCTAGACTTATGGCCCTTAATTTATTCGTGCAATGCAAAGCAAAGCAGACAGCTGTTTATGTGAGTTTAACCCATATTGGAAATTTCACTAGGCCCCATGCCAGATTCGTTGCTATTGTTGTTATAAAATTGGTAAATTCATAAGCTTTAGATAATAATTATCAATGAAATGACATTAATTTCCAGTTGCAAATACATTATTTAGGTAAACCACTTTAACTATGAAATAATATGCCAGATTAATGTATGCTATAAAAATATCTGACATAATTCTGTGTTTCGGATTGGCTTATTAGTCCCTCGGCACAAATAGGCAAGCATGGTTATTGCCCTCGGCACAAATATTCCTATCTGAACATCATACATATGACAACAAAGACATGATATAACATCTAGCAGTTATAAAGAAAACTCTTGAAGATTTTTACAAATGTAAACAAAGACCGTTAAAATTCTATATTTCAACATAGTTGTAGTTTATTTATTAATTAATTAATCTGTCATCAGTAAATTCATTTAAGAACAAGTGAATTCATGTTACTAGATGTTAACCTATCTATTTTGTAAATTCTAAATTTAAATAGGATAATTAAAGTCAAAGCACAAATAATATCCTTACATTTTGAGGAAAACTCCGGCTATTTCCTCCCTCATCATCAAAATGTCGGAATAAGGCCTGCGTTGCCTCATATTCCGCTTCACTATACCCTGCCACAGACAGGACTGTACAACATGACTGAGGAGTGGCATTCTAAAATAAATGTGATTTTTTTTTATTTTATTTCAGAAATAAGCAATTGAATTAAACATAATAGGAATTTTAAAGTATTAAAAAAAGTTCTACAGCAACCCACACTCATGACCATGGTAGACATGGTTACTGATTTTTTAGCAAGCAGACACAAAGGCATTATGTTACATGAAGAACAATACTTGGCAAACCTTTTGATGACCTGCATTTTTCCCTACTTAATATAGGACCAGGAGTATGTCACTATGTAATAAAATAACATCTGACGTTCAATAATTACACATGTTATAACACATTATTATATGTGTCACACTTTTAGTTATGATATTTATCGCATGTGTTACTATCCATCAATAAATGCTGATTGATCCTTCCCGTACACAAACTTACCTCTCTTTGTGACCTTGACTTTGGTTTAAAGTGTTTCAATCCCTTTATAAATGTTGACTGAAACATCCGAATACACATTTTCTTATTTTTATCTGAACTTTGACTATGTGTGACCTTGTCCTCGGCAGCGGTGACCTATTTTTTTCATGTGACACTCTACCTCACCATGGGAAACATTTGTCCCAAGTTATAATGAAATCCCTCTATGCATGTAGAAGTTTTGCTCCAGACAGGCGGTTTTCAATGACCTCTAAGTGTGACCTTGACCTTTGACCTAGATACTTTCATTAAAATTCCTCAATGCGTGACACCACCCGCCCGCCAAGAGAGGAACTATAATATGACCAATTTTTCTAACTGGTGTATAAAAATCAAAAGTTCAAGAAATTCCTGTAATATTCTTAGGCGTGTACATTATTTATATGTACAGTACAAAATATACAATATAACAATAAAATATTATTAAACCAAATATAGTTATATAAGCAACCTAACATCATGTTATCACTTCAATATGCAACTAGAATTTCATCTTATAGGAAAAATCCAGCTAAAAATATTATTTTCAAACCAAGTTATACTGAAAAATTTGTTAACAAACCAAAGGAAATTAAACCATTAGGCCTTCGTTTAAAAGATGATTTAGACAAACTTAAAATTAATCCAGACAGTATCCTTCAAAATGACGATGAGGATGTTCCACCTTGGACTTATAATTACCCGGAAATAAATATTAACCTTTCAAATATAAAAAAGGCATCAAATTCACCTGAATATTTCAAAGAGAAGTTTCTAGCAATTAAGGAAGAACATGAAGATTTTATACATATTTATACGGACGGTTCAAAAGAAGGTTGCAAAGTAGGTGCGGCTGTGTTTGAAAATAATTTTACATCTAGTATGAGGTTACCAGATAATGCATCAATTTTTACTGCTGAAGCAAAAGCTATTGATTTAGCATTGTCATACATAGCGCAGCATACCCACGATAAATTTGTGATATTTTCTGACTCGCTTTCTGTTTTAATATCCATTAAAAATAAAAAATCTGACAATATCATGGTAAAGAAACTTCTTTTACGGCTTCATGATATACTAAAAACAAAATATGTTAAATTATATTGGATTCCAAGCCATGTAGGTATACGAGGAAATGAAAAAGTAGATGCTTTAGCTAAACAATCATTAAATTTTCGAAAAACGGACTTATTGTTACCTGCTTGTGATTTTAGACCAGCTATAAATAAACTCGTATCATCTGAATGGAAAGCAAATTGGGACAATGCCGTTTTTAATAAACTTCACTATATAAACCCATCTCTTGATATGTCACAATCTCTATCTCTGTCAAACCGCCGTGATCAAACAGTTCTTCTTCGATGCCGAATTGGACACACTAAAATTACCCACTCTTATCTCCTCACAAATGACAATGCCCCTTTCTGTGTAGGTTGTAATGAAAATTTTACTGTCAAGCATTTTCTTCTTGAATGTCATGATTTTTCACAGGCCCGTAATAGATTTTATTCTGTAAATTCACTCAAAGAACTTTTTAATACAATTCCATCAAAGAACATAATTGATTATTTAAAAGAGATAAATTTGTATTCTAGGATCTAATTTGCTCATTTCTATTGTCATTAACAATGTTTTACATAATATTTTAAGCCTAATATAGCATTCGGCACGATATGGCCAGTTATGTGTTGACGTGCCGTAAAAATCCAAACAAACAAACAAAACCTAACATCATGTAAAGAATATAATTATGTATTTGTTTGATTATCACTGGAACATAGCTTGAATGTTTATTTTTTTTACAAAACTTCTCAGCCTGCCTACAATTAATGTTGAAATGTCATAAAATTTTGAACTGTAATTAATTTACAAATTAGCTTGAAATATTCCATACAAATGAATGTATACCTCATCAGAAACACATTTCAGTAAGCACACTGCTCTTTTTTTCCAGTCCTCATTGTTGCAATCGAACACTTTTCTGCACATTGTCACTTTATCCTAAAAAAATGTACAACAGCATGTGGTTTTCTTTGTCTACTCAGAGAAGTGCATCATAATGACAAGTAATATTCTTAGACAACATCATGTATGACATGTGATCCTAAAGTATTTTATAAAGATGAAAACAAGGTAAACTATACAACAAACTTGTGGTATAAATAAAACATATTCAGAAGCCACTTTAAAAAATCAACAGACAATCCAACGTTTAAACCTTTGGTTATTCAAAGTTTAGTTTTTTGCTTTTAAACATATCCCTCAGACGTGATTAAATTTTAACTTCTTCATAAATGGCTGACATGAATTGTATATGCTTTTTGGAGCATCACAGAATCTATTAAAATGTTAACATGTTGCATGATTACACTAAAATCATCATGTAATTGATGAACTTTCCCAATTGTAATTAATTAATTAATCAGTTACAGATTAAATTTGGTCAATAATTATGATAACAATTTCATTGATAATTGACTTTTGATTTTTGATTACTTTCGGATAAACAGGAAGCTATTATTATTTCAAAGGATACAACTTTGCATGATACAGTTTAACTTTTGTATTACAGATATACAGTACAAATCCTTTATTGAGGTCAACAATGTGCTGCTTAATTGTGGTTTGGTCTTTCTTGTGAATATTCTTATCAATGCTTACATACTTAATGTCAATTTTCTATATTAATCATTATGTATGAACAAACAGAATGTAGGACTTAACCCCATATGTCAAAATCTCAAACCTCAAAATTGTATACAATGAATGAGACCAGAAGAGTGTTTGTAAAATTGGATTTTTGTTTCAAAATATAATAGACTTTATCACTGTATTTATATTACATTAATTATTCACTCCCCCATCCACTTATCCACAAAGAAAATAATACAACTGAAAAAGAATACAAGATAATGGAATATAATTTGACAGTAATTAGCTGTCAGGAAATTTTAAAAGTACATTAAATGTTAAAGCCTGTGAAGCGTTTTTGGGGCATATTCATTTAAGACTCTTTTTTTTTCTTCAAATTTTAATATGATATGACATACTTGAAAAAATAGCAAAGCTTCATAACAATGTTGGTAATTTCATTTTACAAGATAAATCATTAAATTTGAAAATATGAAAATCACTTACCTGGAAGTTCAGTTTTTTTCTGTTTTTGACGGCTGTTGTGTATTGCCCTAATTTCTACCGCCTCTTCATTTGTCAAATTGATAAATACATCAACATCAATTTTTCTGAAATTTTTATAACATGATATTGAATATTGAAATTAGATCAGAACATGAATATGAAAAAATGTTATATAATGAAGAGTGTAGGATTCTTTAAGAAAAAAAAATCGTATAATCATTTAAAAAAAATCTCTTTAAAAAAAACTTTATAAATTTCAGTATAAACAATTTTACAAACATTTTCTTTAACTATGAACTGAAATATCCAGCAGGGGTTAATTTACTTTTAGACAATATACACCATTAACTTATTATTCAAACTACAATAGAAATATATAGAGTTTGTCTAACTAATAATACAAAGTTCAGAAATTGACAAACCGCAATTTAGTCTGTTTTGCTATTTTTTTTCCTAATTACTCTGAAAAAATGCAAACATTAGCAGAGAATTATTTGACGAAGACCAATTGAAATTTCAAAAAAAAAAAAAAAAGAGTCTGAATGTGTTGCAGTACTAAATACATCATTTAACAACATTATAAATAGCCTGGAACATTTAAAAAATTTTCCACCAACTATCTGTTTCTGTGTGACCATTTTTTCTTATGTGTCTCAAAAGTATACCTAATTATATTGAAATACATTCATGAATAACAGACTTGATGAGTGAATAAGCCAATTTTAGTAAATATATCTCATAGTCATAGTTGAGCTTTAATTTTTACACATGCTCTCACTTGTAACATTTTGTGTTTAGCCAATTAATTACAAATATGTTTATCAATTACAAAGATATGGACAGGACATGACTGTCTTTACACATCATATCATGTTTTTCAAGTTGGTCTGCTGAATTTACTTTTGTTCTTTAACCCATTAAGTTCATTAGCAATTTTTGAAAAATGGCCGTTTTCATTGAAAACTCTCCCGTTACAAAATAGATAAATACAGAATCCCTAAAGAAAGCCCTACACGGCAAAATTGAAAATGTTGCAGGCTCGGTTTGATTGAGCCTGTTCATGGACGGTACTGGAAAGTGCAAGTTACCGTCCACGCCCCCTAGCACCGGCTTAAGCAGAATTCAACATTTAAACATGAAATAGTAAAATTTTGAATTTAGAAACATCCGCAGATGTGTTCATACGGCGATTATCATGGAACCTTCAATGTGACACTTCCGTGCCATTCCATGAAAAGCGGCGTATGGTCCCCAAGTAAAAAAAAGCGTGTGCCCTAAACGAGAAAACAATGGGCGGAACTAAATAAAATGGAACTTTGAAAGGGGATCAGAGGCCATGAAGCCCGCGCATCACAGACAAGACGCCAAAAGACAAACTTAAAAAGCAGGCAACATGTTCAAATTGCCACAGTACTATAAAGACTGCTTCAATACTAAATAAATTTAGCACAAATGTTGACTGGACAATTGCCTTTGCAACACCATGCTCAGGCTTTAATTTTCTGTTACTATGGAAACAAAGGAACATCTCAAAATTGACAAAAATCACAATTTTTACTGATCATAAGTTTTGATATATATTGTTCTGTTGAATTTCTCTAATTTTGTTAAATTTTTAACATGATGTATGTTGACATTGACTTTCCTTTCCTAAACAAGCAAAATTTACGTATGACGACATTTACGAGGGGTGTCCCAGAATTACGTGGACTTTTGCTGTAACTCAAAAACTACTGAAAATAAAAACAAACAAAATTAACATGAACAAAACGCAACTTTATTGCATTAGTACAAAAAATTTCAAAGTTGTCCGGCAAATGGATCAGTGTCTGTGGGTAGGGTAATGAGACAAGGGGTAGCGGGTGCGGGGCAGTCCATTCCGACGTTACGACGTCATTCCGGTGGCGTCGCTAGTTGTTAATAAATGCGTGGCGTCGAATGTCAGTTTTTCTCAACATAGTCGCCGCCTATCTCAATACACCTATCCACTGGTCGTACACCGCCCTGTATAATAATAATAAAGCATACTATTAACTTTTGTTACGATAATAGTGTTTAAGACGACGGTGATAATGCTGACGCCGTATTATTATTATTATTATCATTATTATTATTATTATTTATCATTATTATTATTATTATTGTGGAGTTTATTTTGTACGCAAAGACAATGTGCGTTAACAAAGGAAATAACCTATCATGCGCACTACTTACTTTAGCAGTTTGAGTTCACTTTCTTAAAAGCTGAAGCGGATAAATTGCGTTTAAAATAATAAATTGTGATTAGCTTAATTTTTAAAAATCATTTTTTTAAACACAAAATTATTGCTTACCCTTGAATAGTACTTAGCACTGACCTTGGTGTAACGCCTGTCCCGATCTATGACGTCCTTGACTTCCTTAATTGACGCTGCAGTCAACGTTGACTTTCTCCCACGACCCTTGTCGTCTTCAATGTCCTCTCGGCCGTCTCGAAAACGCTTATGCCACTTGAAAACGAGTGATCGACAAACAGGAGGTCTCACTTTTGCAGTTTCTAACATTTCCTGCGTCTGTGTTGGCGTCTTCACAAGATTAACACAAAACTTGATGATAGTCCGATGTTCCGCGTAATCTGTGGACGTCATTTTTTGTTAAATATACAAGAGCAACAGTTGTCAGTTGTCCGCTGGTAAACAATAACGGAAACAGCTATGACGTCAAAATTTCAAACGAACGTTTATATGACGTCACTGCATATGCTTACGACATCGCGCCATTTTGTACGTATAAAAACGCAAGATATACGAAAGTAAAGACAACTTATTAATACAAAATATTGGACTGCCCCGCCCTGCGCATACTGCGTTACTATAGCGACGTAAAGTATAGAGAAGCAATGTTAGAAATTTAAAAATAATGGACATATTCATTAAGGATATGTTAAAGGTATTGTGCACAAATTTGCTTAAAAATGCATTAAAAAATAAAAAAGTTATAGCAAAAGTCCACGTAATTCTGGGACACTCCTCGTATTTCTGCCTTTTATTCCATTTAGTTATGATTTTCATTTTATCCGCATTCAGATCTAGTCCGGCTACATTGAAATATTATATTTTATAAATTTCACTAGTGGTTTCTTTCCCTTGTGACCCTGCTCGTGACAACATGAAACTGATCGTCTTCTATACGATTTGCGATAATACAGGTAAATAAACACATAGGAAACTTCCAATTATGCAACTTTACAAAGAATGGAATTTTTTTCTTGACGAGCAAACTTGCTATTGTGCACAAGATGTCAAGTTAAAATGTAGCAGATTAATTTAATCTTTTTTTGACATAAAAAGTACATTAGTTACAGTTCATGTAAAGTACATGTAGTTTCTATTAATCTACTTTTACTGAAAATCATAGTTCCTACTTTTTGCCTACAATCTTTAATATTTTATTTTAATTTTTGAATAAGGCCAATTGAAGTGATGCATAATACATACTGTATACATGTTAAACTGTCATCCTCACTTTCTGTCACCAATTCTTTAATAGCCTTTATAATATGTATTCCTCCTATAACCTCTTTGGTAGATTTCTTGAATTCGTCTTCTGATATTTCACTTTTTTTCTGTAAAAAATTTGAAGTGTCAAGTACTAGTAGCTTTGTCCAATGATGTTGTCAAATAATTTTGTCTTTCACAAAAATAATAAATTGGATTTTTTTTGACCATTGTGCAGTCTCCACTAAGGAATATACAAGATTTCAAAGTTGAAACAATTTATTGAATTTTGTTGATTTTTTTATTCATCTACTGTACCTTATTTATGTCAAATCAAATTTATGTTTTTTTGTCGCTACGAGAAAGGAGCTAAATAGTGGTTACATGTCGGCAGTGTTAGCGTCGTTGTCGGCATCCCCTTAAGCTTTTCCGGAGCATAAGTCAGTCATTATTATTGAGATTGACTTCAAACTTGGTATGCATGCTTCTTATAATGACTTGGAGTGAAGTGCTTTAAAGTTACAGCCCTTTGTTAATTTTCATACATTATTTTAGTCCGGGCCATTTTCCTTAGGATTGAATTTCAGAAATTTAAATGAATTTAAATAAACACCCAAAAATTATATGTGTATTCTAACACGACCCGCATTTTTCCCTATTGAACATAGAGGAACCGAAAGTGTGTGTTATTATGCTATAAAATCACTGTTTTACGTTCTATATTTAGACATGTGACGTAATCATTATACATGTGACGTAATCAATAAAAATGTAACGCGCTGACAATAAGTACGGAAATAAATCAGGCGCAGATTAGCTCATTATTATGTACGGCAGCATTTATTTCTTGATGTCGTGTTAGAATCAAAATAATATATCCAAATCGGTGATCTTATTGCTTGATAACATCACTGTTTGTCGTTCGGATGCGCATCATTATATCATTATATAATTCCCCGCATCCGAACTCCAAACAGTGATGTTGTTGAGCAATAAAATCACAGTTTGGGATGTATTATTTCTTAACTAAACCGCATCACTCAACATAATAAAATGCTCTTGCAGCCCGTGAAAAAATATGGCATTTTATCATGTTTTGTAGAATTATATTCCGTATTTCAAACGAAAAAATATCCTCTTAATATATTGCAAATACATGAAAATAGTTGCATAAACATTAATTATGACTTGTAAAAAGATTACCTCAGTTAGCTTCAAATTGACGGGTACTCTTGTTATCAACATTCCTGGTGCCATCCGTATGCTGTTCTTAATATCTAGCACCCACTGATCTGAAATGTTTCTACTTAACATTTCAGTGGGTGCTAGAATTAAGTCTTTAACACGTGTCTTGAACTGTCCTGTAAGAACACAGATATTATCCATTATGGTCCAGCAAGCATTTATGTTATTCTTCTGGAATCAGTCAAACTTGGTGTATACAAAAATGTTTATTTAATTACTTTATTCTGTCTAATGTATTGCTAAATTTGCAGCAGATATTGTCAAGGTGTAAACACAGGGACGTAAATAATGACCCAGTCGGACAGATATTACTAAATAGCTTAACAATAATTGATTGCCAATTTAAGTCATTATTGTTCTTAATACCAATTTAAGTCATTATTGTTCTTAATACTATCAAGTAATAGAAAGAGCACCGAAACACTAGGCTATCTGATTTGTACTAGGGGACGTAGCCCACGAGTATATATCAGATTGTCAAGTGTTTTGGTGTTCTTTCTCTTTTGCATCATAGTCAAACATAAAAACACGTACCCTGTTGTCACAATTTTAAACCTCGGGAAAAAGTTACCAATGAACAAGCATCTGAATATGTTATTTCTGCCCCTTTCCCTTTCTCTGCCGTCACAATATGTAAACCCCAGCAAAAATGAGCCAATCAACGGGAATGATCTAGAGTGTGGGTAACTGATACCTGCACTCCAGTTACCGCACTGTGCATGTATATGTATACGATTTAAATCTGACACTTTTTTCAACAGAAAGGTCCCCAAACTATGATACAATGTATTATTAATGTAGTGATATTCTAAAATTTTCATACCAACAAGTAACTTTTCATAGAGACTTTCTTCATTTTTTTTCTCTTCTACATAAATCTCCCTCTGGTCCGTCTGTAATCTTTTTTCTTTTTATAGAAAAAATAAACACAACAGTTTTTGCATATCTATATTAATTATTTTCTCTTTTAATTCCTGTAACTCATACATGTGTACTTTTTTCCATGCTCTAGTGGGAGAATTTTCTTCAAAAATAAGAAGGATGTTCTGACAAAAAAATAAGGATAATTCTTTAAATTGTGAAAATACCCCTTTTTTAAAGAAAGATCTTTGAAAATATGGCTGCCAAAAGTGGGAGTGAGAGAGTTCACATATATGGTTACTGATAAGATAACAATTTATTAATAACGGAGTAGATTTAAATATTTTTGTCAGGTAATAAAAAAGTTATTTTCCCCATTATGTTTTTAGTTCACCTGAACACAAAGTGCTAAAGGGTGAGCTTTTGAGTTTTTCATCTATCATGCATCCTTCAAATGTTGTTAAACTCTTAATTCAAGAACCCCTCCTATATCAACAGACAAATATTATTATTACTAAGCTTTGAAAATGAAAATTCTGTTATCCTATGTTAAGACTCAATAGCACAATTTCCTGTTTTCAAATATCACAAGTATGATGTTCATATTGCCTCTACAGTGAACATCTCCATTTTTTTTTCAAATAATAGCCCTTAGGTCAAAATTGGGGAACATTATAAGGACCTTACATTGGCTGACCAGTATCTTGTTTTGAGGATTACTATTTAGTGGTTTATGAGGTTTAAAGTAAAAGTTTACGGACAAACGGATGGCGGATGGACATTTGCCGACAAATTGTGATCACCAAAGCTCACCAAAGCTCACCTTCACACTTTGTGACAGGGGAGCTAAAAAAAAAGCAAGAACATTTCATTAAATTGATCTTAATGGTAAAGCCCAAGTTATGCCCACGCTTGCATCTTAATTATTTCTTAAGGTTGATTTGTTGCAATAATTAAAATGCCAAGGAATGTATCAAGTCTGTACGGACATAACAAAACTGTGTCAGTCATTTTCAATAAAATTCAATATTTTTACCTGGACTCAATTTAAGTTTTAGGTTAACTTCATTAAAACATTTTTAGATTTATGGTTATGTTCGAAAGGTTTAGTTCAAGTATGTAGATAATACATTTAAATGCATTGCAATGGTCAATTTTTGTTTGATATATAAATTAATTTTTGTAGAAATTTAAATCTTTATCTGAATTAAATCTGTCTATTGAGTTATTTTTCCAGCAATAAATGTACATGTATTTCTTAACTATAATATGCACAGGTTTTTATATATTATTTGACAATTTGCCATTTCTTTTTGGGAAGAATAAGCAATAAAATTGCTGATTTGTCAAGTATGAAAACTTGTACTACAGCTATATAAGTTTTAATTTTAATACAATTTGTTTAAAAAACAGGCCTTGTATTGGCCTCTGTTTTCTTATTTAAAAAAATACCTGGAAATGTACGTTGAAATATATATAGAATTTTAGCAATATATTTTGGTTACCTAAAAAGAAAACAAATTTAATATAACAAATTCTAAAATACCTTTACTTTGCCTTTTCCTATTTCCTCTTACATAGCCTTTCTCTAACAAATGGTGTATGACAGTCACATTACCAGCTGTCATCACTGGCATAATCTGAAAGCAAATTAATTTTAGTACACAACATTGAATATACATATAACTGAAGTGAGATACCCTAATAGAAATCAGTTCAGCACAATATAAATCACATGTGAACAGTTTTAAATGTAATTTATCTAGATATTTTTTTGGTAACTGAATTTGTTGTGTATGTCAATCAGAATTGGAAATGTCCATATTTTAACATATGCTGCAAAAAATCTAACCCCTGGCCTTTGTCAATATAGAAAAGATGAATTTTTAAGTTTTTACTATATACATAAAAGAAAACCTATGACCCCCGGGGCGGGGATAATGTTGACGCTAGATGCAAGATCCATGGCTATAATTTGTACAGTCTTGGTATAGGTCTACCAGACAATGCCTTATGCAAAATATCTATGCTCTAGGCCTTGTGGGTCTTTACAAGAAGATTTTTTTTAATTTATTCTTTTAGTTCCTTTTGGTTGCCAATGGCAACCAGATTTCTGCATGGAATGAAATTCTTTGAACAACTTTGGAAGCCCTTCATTCAAGGATCAGTCATCCCAAGTGTGGTTGAAATTCGACAAGTAGTTTTTCACAAGAAGTTCACTATATAATCTATATAACACACAAACATACATGCGGTATATAAGTTAATAAAGACATTTAAAGGATTAAGTGTAATGGTCGACACTTGTTAAATTCATGTGTATAATTAAATTATACTACATCGTTCTAAAATGTATGCATTGTCTTCTTTTTATGACATTTATTGATTGATAATTTGATACATACCGAATCGCTGAAGTCATTGCTTGGCAAAAACATGCTTCTTTTCAGCCTAACACCTTCGCTGACACCATGAAATTTCATCTGAAACAATTTTAAAAAAAAATTTATACTGAAGTCTTGTATAGCACATAACAAAAGGGCCATGATTAAGTAAAATTTTGCAATTTTCAACATGTGTCGCATGTAACTGAAAAAGTATTTGACCTAGACTCATGAAACTTTACAGGAATGTTGATCAGCATGTGCAGTTTTGCACCTGGGTATTTTCGTCTGGATATTTTTAGTATTTTTAGACTTATTGCCCTTGACTTTGTAAAATTTTGCAATTTTCAACTTGTGTCACATTTAACTCAAAAAGTATTTGACCCAAGGGCTTCTATTTGAGGAAACTTGATAGACACTCAACAGACACTGTTTCATGCCAACTATTTAAGCTCTAGCTTTTTCCGTTTTTTAAAAGAAGATTTTTTAAATTTTTACCATTATACATGTACTTATTAGGAAAATCAATGACCCGCGGGGCAGGGCCAATTTTGACCCCAGGGCTTTTATATGTTCAAACTTGGTAGACACTCATCAGATAATGATTCATGCCAAATATTTAAGGTCTAGCTCTTTCAGTTTTTTAAAGAAGAATTTTTTTGGTTTTACGATTTACATGTAAGGAAAAGCAATGACCCCCTGGGGCTGGCCAATTTTGACACCAGGACTTTTATTTGAACAAACCTGATAGACACTCACTAGAAGATGTGCGAAATATCTAAAGCACTACCTCTTTCGATTTTTAAAATAATATATGTGCCATGGCAACCAGAGTTCTACATGGAATTAAATTCTTTGAACAATTTTTAAAGGTGACCACCAAAGGACCATTCCTTTTAAGTTTGGATGAAATTTTCTAAGCGGTTTATGAGGAGATGTTTTATGAGGAGATGTCGTTTAAAGTAAACGTTTACGGATAGACCGACGGACGGACGCCTGAGGAAAAGTGATCACAAAAGCTCACCATATCATTTTGTGACAGGTGAGCTAAAAATGTTGAGAAATCTAAAAAGGAACACTGAAAAACAATATTGGCTACCAACCCATGAACATCCATCTCCCACATTATCTATTGTAAACAGTACCACATGTAGTGAATTTTGAGAAACAGTTTATTTTAGGTCTATTTAAAGGAAAATTCTACATGAACTATTAAATCGTTGCTGCATTCATTTATATTCATATGTAGTTTGGAAACTAAGTGATGAGAGCCTGAAAGTAAATTTTATTTTATAAAGCAAGGCTACTTGCCACCGAGTGCACGTGACATTGCAAGCCACGTCTATCGATCATTAAATAAGCTATGGTTTCCATGTTTCTTTCTATAAAAGTTAAATTGGGAATAAATTTTTAATTTCCGTCAGGTTTTAAGTAACCCTGTTTCGGACATATTTTTACTTACTTAGCGTAGAAATATTGAAAAGTAATTATTAGTAAGGCCAAACTTTTATTTACTTCTGTTATTAATCAATGTATAGAATTTCAAAACCTATTTATTACATCCCTTTATTATAATGATTATTACTTTTCGCTGGAAGATTTGTTTTTTGCCGCGCACGGTCGTATTTATACGTTTCCCGCACTTTCATAACATTAAGTCATTGTTATATTTGTTATGATTATATTACATGCAACTTAACGAAATTGCTGTAGAACTGATACGGATGAATACTAACAATCTTTATTTGGTCTCATTAATATTAACTTTATTACGTCACTAGCAGTTCGCTTTATAAAACTTTCACATCACTTTCAGCGCATCCCCTTTCGTTTCAGGTGACGGCAAATGTCTCAATGCTTGTTTTCATTAGCCCGTTATTGAAACAATTATATCGACAAACATTTTAGATGAGTTGGACAATTAATTGATACTCGGTATACATGTAGCTACTGTCTGATTTTATTCATTCATGTTATGCGTTGAAACTAGTGCACAAAAGGTGAGAAGAAAAGCTAAAAAAAAGTCTAATCAACAACCAATCAATAATCAAAAGCGACCCACGAATGCGCATGTGCAAATTTATGCAAATGGCTATTTTAAAAAAAACACGGTTCTATGAAGTACTATGAAAAATACAAGTCGACTTTGAACCATATTTGATATAGTATCGACAACAGGCGCTAGTCTTTTACATAACAGGTCTATATATATAAATTAAGATAAATATATTATTATAGTATATAGCCCATATAACACTCTAAAAAGTTTGTTTTATCTCGTATGAAAATTAACGCAAACATTTTTAAAATTGAATGAGAAATAAATACAGCTCAGCACAAATAACACTAAGCAGGTTAATTCAAAACACTAAACAGATTAACGTTCATTAGCCTGGTCTATTCAATTTTGTAAATTTGTATTTACGAATAAACTTTAACCTATACTTGAAAAATGTTATTAAAAAGTCGTTTTTAGTTGTTCTAAGTGTGTTCCAAATTTTATCATGATTGAAAAAGAATCAAAGTCTGCATACATTTTTTTTATAAACAATTACCCGAATCTTGGGTTTGAATATGACATTATAATATGCATATTACGTCACTTTGCGCGCGAACTGGAAATATCGAGGAGGGCTAGCTATTATAACTGTTATTTAAATATTTATTTTCGATGAGTTGGACTATTTACTCTACCCTATAGATTTATGCATGTATACACTAAATTTCATGTGTAAACCATAATGTATACTTTCCATTTTTGTCTACTGAAAAAATGAATAGACACATGTAACTTTCCTCGTAATAAAAAATATTGAATCACATTTTGTATTGGTTTTAACTTTTACGCGTGCAGTATCTTTTAACGCCAATACGTGGATCTTCATGTATTCAAAAATACAAAATTCATGTTTGTTGACCTTTTGACGTCATTTTCACTTAATTAATATTCAAAAGCGGCCCACGAAAGCGCATATGCAAATGACTACATGTATTTCAACCAAAGCGGTTCTGTGATTATGAATCACTCTGAAAAATAGAAGGCGACTATGAACTGAATTTGATATAGTATTGACTTGTTCTTCTATGAAAATTAAGATTCGTAATTTTTAAGAAATACAGCGTTTCCATTGGATGACAAATAAAGTTGGACACTAATGTCAATTTAATTCAGTGCATACTTAATAACTTCCCTAATTCACGTTGTCAAGGGTATACGCATCATTATTACCTGATATTAGTAATTTGCTTTTACTCTCAAATTTGTTAATACAACACACAATAAATAAATAATATTATAATAACATTGAATTTGTCTCATGCTTAACTTAAATCCTTGTGCGAATCGAAATATAAAAGTCTTCGCGATGATTAAACTTAATTTTCGCATGTTTCATTCGAGAACTGAAAGTCTTCGAAAGATAATGTTAAATCTCGCTTCTGAGAATGAGCCAGTGCGCTGCATGACAGTAAAACAAGAGCCTTAATAATGTAAAATTTTCAATAAGGGCGATAGTCCTGTCAAAAGTCTCAATTACAGTAGCTCTCCCTAGTTTTCGAATAGTTTACTTAAAACAAGATATTAAGTCAATCTTAACAGGCGATATTTTAATTGCCTCAAACAGGAATACAAAAGCCGATGGAAAGTAGTGCGCATCTCATGAGAAAATCCAGTTTATTGAGAAATTGGATGGCCATTTCCAGGAACAAAGTAACTGTTGATTTTAACATTGACAAATCTAACAGTTGTTCGTTACAAGATGGTGCAATACTTAGTTCTTTTTGTATATCGTTTGACATTCTATAAAAACAACATTAACGTGAAGTTTACTGTACCCACCGCCAGACACACACACAAAATCAATTGCCAAAAACTGTAGAACATTGCGTTAAGGTAAGCATGTGAATAAGGAAACTAATGTCCATTGACTAAGTGCACGAAAGTTCCGTGCGAATACAATTTACCCACACCTTTCACTGCACGAAGCTTAAAGACCATGCAGATATTTTCTATTAGTTTTATATTTTCAACGTGCATACATAGATCTATTTATTATTAAATGTGTTTATTAATTTATCGGATCTTTGGAATTAAACGTCGTATAAGTCAGAGTTCATAATTGTCTTCTTATGTCTGTAAGAAGACACTTTTTAAGGAAAACTCGTACTGTATCCATTACATACTTGTGTCGGCATGTTTGTATTTTTCCTTGTACATGTAGTTCCGGTTATTGATAGACTATTATAAATTATTGATAGACTATTATAAAACTTGTAGATAACTTTCAGCACAACAATGTACATTTATTGCTCAATTAAACATGGTATGGTCGCTGGCAGGGTTCGAGCTCACGCCTCGACAAGCGATCACTGAATTCCGAGTCCGCCGTTTCAGGGTTCGATTCTTTACTAATCCAATGTATTAAATCAAATTTTTAAACAATATTTTCTTTTTAAACATTTCATTTACATGATAATTGACAAATATTAAAATTCACGGATTGAGTATGAAGCTTGAAAAGTTTCTTTTAGAAACTCGCTCCGTAAGCACTTTCTCAAAGAGTATGTATAAAATGGTAACATTTTTATATGCATATTCGTGTTAAATATACATACTATTTTCACTATAAACTTGCAATTTTCAGTTATGTAATAAATGTTTTGATAGACAACATAATTTTCTCATAAAATAATCATTTACCTCAAGCTAGCTCTAGCTGTTTTCATTAAAACAAAGAAATCGTATAAGTCTTTGATAAAAACTAGGTGAAGACATAAGCTTCTATGATCATAATATTCCGTAGACACACTTTTATGAATACACTTGCTTCAAAAGTGCGACTTTCAGGTCGTTTTACGTTCATCATGCATGTTGTGTTTCAGTGTTTGTTTTGTTTAAAATGACACGGTGCTGCGCGCAGGATGATAAATTATCGCCGGTACGCAAAAAAGTCATGCGTATACCCTTGACACCCTGTATTTGCTAGCCCAACTAAGAAGTAGGATATTTGAAAAGCGCGCGAAAATGTCGATTCCCGTACACTTTACAGTAAGGTTTCTAATTTAGAATATAATAATATATTTTGCACTGTAGTTATTTTAACATAATTGTAATGATTCATACCCTGGTTTGTATATTTTAACTGGAACAATAATATATATTTTTTGGTCCCAGATTTTAATTAGAATAGGAAACACATTCGTGACATTGTAACAAATGTAAACAAAAAGTAAATTACATGAACACTGACTTATTTTTTTTTAAAAAATCAGCATCAGACTAAAATAACAAAATTGAGAAAAGAAACAGATTGCAAAAGTAGAAAATAAAAAATAATCGAAAGTCCGAGCGAGGCCGAAGGCCCCGCGAGGAAAGAGCGCTCTTAGATAACACGTATGACTTGTAATGTGGAATTACGCAAAGAGTCGGTAAAAAAATCGTGTCATTTTTCCGTTTTAAAGGTGTCATTCGGTATTATATGTACCCGCTTCCGTTTTCACTCGGAACACACGACGATTGTTATTAATCAGAAAAGTTGAGATTTGTTCCGTTATCGGAATACATCGCCTTTTATCATGAGTTACATTGTAAATGGCGGCGCCTAGCTAGAACTGACACTGAAAATTTCATTGATAGGTATAGAATTCTATATATTTTTTAATTGTTTTTTTTTTAATTCACGTGTAGTCTACACCCGAGCAAGTCAAAGCCCGGGCTCGCATAGTATGATTTTATTTAACTCGTTTAATAAATTTAGTATTAAATCTGCGGATGTTTGTAATTCGAAATTTCACCATTTTCGTGTTAAATGTTGAATTCTGCTTAAGCCGGTGCTAGGGGGCGTGGACGATAATTTGCACTTTCCAGTACCGTCCATGAACAGGCTCAATCAAACCGAGCCTGCAACATTTAACAATTTTGCCGTGTTGGGCTTTCTTTATGGATTCTGCATTTCTCAATTTCTATTTTGAAGTTATACCTAAAATATAAACCATGTGTTATATTAATTTTGAGTGAGTATGAAAGCCCCACTACTTAAGCCGGATGTTAAGTTTAACTTGATTGCCTCGCCCAGGTTTCCACTTAAACATATTTCGCTGAAACATATCCGTTCCATCAATTGCAAGCACCATAATACTTACGAATATTTAGCCACTACCTTATGGAAGGGTATTTACGTAAGTTGCTTTAGGGAGTTTTAAGACAAATGAACTATAGTGAAAGAAACAGGTAAGTACATGCAACTTGAATTCCAGGTTTGATGATAAGTTCGGTTTTAAAAATACCCTGTCATAAAATTAAATGTTATATTTATGAAACAAAAAGCTATGGTGCAAATCTTAAAAAAGATACTTATTACAATATCAAGTATGGACTGTGGTAACTTTAAATGACAATAAAAACTAGCGTATGTGGCATTCGTAAATCGACTGAAAACATGTCCATTGTGATAATCGAAATACTGAGACTGCAATCACAATCAATGTCTGTATATATACGTCTCACGAGCAAGGCAATAAGTAATAAATATCTACAATTCGACATAAAATTATAATAATTGATTTTCCGTTCTATCGTTTGATATATTTAAGATCTAAGGAAATTGGAGATTTAGAAATTTGCAAAGCAAAGAAAATTTTATGTTTTAAATGAAAGATAATACAACTTAATGTCATGTTATTTTATATTCATTTATTTATATGATTGAAATGAAAAGCTTATGTGTCAATCTTTTAAATTTCTGTATTTAATATCACAAAAGATGAAACATGATCAAACGCTTAAATATTCAGTATGTATCTATAAACAATTCAGAAACGTTATTTGCGTGGTGACAAAATGACGTAAGATGTCGGTAGCTGTACGGAATTTATCTACTTAGAATTTGTAATTGCAAATACATATATTATATCAAAGCATTTCCAAATACAATTATTGTTAAAATATAAAAAACTTTAGTTATTTCGAAAGGGTATGATCAACCCTTAAATAACTTTTAAATAAGATGTATTAAACTGTAATTGAAGAAAAGAAAACACATGAAATATGCTACTGAAGATCAACAAGAATAGTACTTAAGGAATGGAGTCCACATATAAGATCACAAGAACGGCATCCACAAACGAGACAAAATAAACTGGAAAGCCGGAAGCCGGTGTTATACGGATAAAATCTTACCATGGGTTATATACAAATGGAACATTTAAGGAATATTTAAAAGCATGTATACTGACTGTATATAAGATATACCGAAATGCAACGTCTTTGAATTTACAGCAGCAATCACTACTATCTAGAACATGTAAATGCAGCCAAAATCCCATTTTTTTACCTACTCGTATACTGTTCCATAGAAATGATAATTTATAGTGCTGCGAGTGAATATGACTCATTTCAAATACTATAATGAATACTTAATACATACCTCTGCGATTTCAATTTAACAGTAAGAAAAAAAATACTGAATTATTTTAAAAGAGTCCACAGCTGAAACACTCAGCTGTTAATATTATATTAGACGAGTCGTTAACCGAGACTGGTATAAGGTTTACAGCTAAGTACGAGTTCATTAGAGTCACATCATCAATATATAATGACCTTATTTTTCATATCCACATTTTTGACATTTTGACATATATCTATTGATAAAGATACATTGTACTATAAATACTATAAAAATGAAAACGAAGCTAAATGGGTGCGATATGACATACATTTCAAAACACTTAAGTATTTGGTCTTTAATTATTCTTATTTGTTTTGTCACTTTCTTTACTGATTTTTGCTATATGGGGTTTGCTAAAGTAACACCAAATGCACTACAATTGATAAAGCAAAATACGCGAAAAAATTTCAGACTGTAAAAGAAATTAAACCTTAAAGTAAATGAATAATAATAATTGACATTTAGTGTCTAGACCAAGTAATTTTAAAACCTAATCAATTGTTAAGCCCTATCAGTCAAGGATGATTGACATAGTCTTTAAAGTGTTTAGGAAACTGGAAGATTCGCGTTACTGGCATTTAGATATAAAAATATGTTTGATGGATTGCTTTGAAATTGCATTTCAATTTATTCTCGAAAAAATGGATTCGTCATTTTTTCTCATTTAAATTTTTATACATATTACCAAAATAAGCTCATTGTTACAGCGATACAAGTTTTTAAATGATGAAAGAATGGCGGCGTGTAGAGTTTATACAAGTGTATAAAGCAAAGTTTATGTGATGAAACATTAAACGCTTAAATTATGTTGTTTCAATAACCTTGTGATTATTTCTCGTAGAAGCAGAATTTGATAACGTGTCTATAAGCTTTTAGCTGTCTGCCATATAATATGTTTTCCTGATGTCAGACAGAAAATTGTTTACCAATAATTATTTTATATTGAAAAGTCCTTGTGGAAACATCATGTGCATCTAAAGATGGGTATAAACATTTGTTTGACAGAAACATAAGCTTTTAAAAAAATATACTAAACAAACATTGTAAATCAAAGTCACATAGCAGTACTGTTATAGATGCAATTCTGGCTTTTCTATGAAAATGTTAGGTAAATTCATACTTAAAAGTATCACTACTATATAAAGTTAAATACTATATCACTTTTTTCTGCTTACTTTATATAGGCATTTTTGATTTCCGATTATATATGAATAACTTTTTCAAAAATTCATTTTGACTAAACTCAATTTTTAAAGTATGTCACATTTACACATGTACATGCATTTCAGAATGGATGACAGAAGCTGGATGCTCATCTATCATTTAAATAGCTGCCTGTAGATTAGTTGGATCTTTCACTGCAGAGATTTCATAAGTAATCGTACGCAAGAGTACTCCATATCAGCTTTGGTTGGTTTACGTGCAGCTTTAAACAGGCATCTGACTCCTCTAGTGTCTGAATGATCGTGGTTCATGGTCTCAAATCATGTTTACCATGGTTAATAAAGGCTAAAACGAGAGGGACAATATAACAGTGAAAACAAAGAACCAATTTGTGACGAATATTGAATGATATTGAAAAACTTTACAATTCTGGGTAATTCTCTGGTAGATTTCCATTAATTTATTTCTTAAATGTAAGATTTAGTGTACTAAAATATGAAAAACAAAATCAACATAGAACGGCGGAATTCAAGGAAAGCATTCCCAACACAGGACCGACGGCAAGGACCTCAGCAGAACACCAGACAGAACAGGGCACACTGGCATAAAACGGACGGGTCGTCATTTAAAGTTAAGTTTTAAATAGCTTAACGTAAATCTGTTAACAAAAATAATTAAAGGATTTGAATGAAAACATTTTGCCCGTAATGGACATGGTCAGATAAATTAGCATATATATTGTTTGATAATTTCCAGGATTTTTCTGATCTATAAGAAATGCTCATTAGTTCAAACCGGCGTGGTATTAACAATTTCTATTGCAAGTTCTTTGGGATATAGAATCACAATCAATTCAATTTTAATGAGATTCAAGAACAAACTTTACTGTACAGAGAAATAATACTACGTAACTTAAAGTCATGAATATCTTCCTCATTTTCGTTTTATTATGCATAGATTTGTTTTGTTTTTTATAATTATGCGTCATTTATTGAATAAACTTTTTTATGCAAAAAACACAAATACTTTTATGTAAAAATACAACTAAAAAATATTGTTCCCAATATGACAACAGTAGAAACAAACATACGTATTTGTTTGTTAAAATGTTAGTTTAAGTAGTAAACAATGAACGGACGTTGCAAATCCTGTTTCACTCAAGATTTGCCTGAATCTAATTTGAAAGATTATAGTAGGATTTTAAAAATTATTTATGGTTAACTTTATGAAAAGGCAGCAACGGCAGGACAAGTGAATTACACACAAAATTTGCAAAAAAGGTATGATTATAATAAAATCATTTAATTATGAATTTTCATAACAAGAAGTGTTTTAAATTGGGTTTGTTATGATTTGTTTTGTTGCTTTGATAGGCAAGTTGATTAGCTTTCATCTTTAATTGTTTTGCAAAAAAATACTCTTTTAAACAACATAATATAATATGTTATCTAACAGGAGAACTATATTTAAATTACAGAATGTAATTGTCTGTTTCCTGGTATTTTCTAATGGAAATATCGCAAATGATTGATGTAATCAATTAAATAAGAAACGTTATCGTATAATGAGCCTACCAATAAATGCAAATAAAATTAAGGTAAAATATGACAAAGATTATTGCTGGCATTGCAACAAATCATTATTTACTACATTACATTAATTGAATTAGAATTATGAATATTTGATGACATGATATTAGATTACTATTAGATATATGAGAAATTAAGTAACAAGATGGATTTCTTTAAGCTAACATCAGACAGATATTACCACAAGCAACTGACAGAGAAGAGTAATTGAACATTTGTTTGAGAATTTTAAGAACATCTCAAGGATGGAGATATATTCACTGTGATGGAGTCCATCAGAAATATATCTTCTATGTTTGATAATTTACGCTACGACTAGCATCAGAATTACAGCTACATGCTGGTAAAGGGCGACTGAATGGGTTCGCATTATTGAAGTCAAGCAGGTACGGTGGTTTTTGCCCCTGGTGTTGGTTAAAGTTTTTAACACCCGAGTTTAGCCAAAAACTGTTGGTGCCCTGAAAATCAAATAAGACAAACTTTCCGACTACAAACCAACGTTATTATGCAACTGAAGTACAAGGGAACAATCTCCTTCTCAAAACGTAACAGAAAAGAATAAAGAACATTTTATTCCTGTTTTTATTTAAATCTTATTGTGATATATATAAACATGCTGCACATGCACGTGCTAAAACGAAACGAATTATTCCCGAATTTTATTCTCAATAAAAAATGATAACAAATCTAAAATTTAAAGATTGAAGATTACGAGGGTTGTGCACCGTTGGACGCCCAGCTTATCCGTATCAAGCGCTGACTGAATTGACGCGACGCTTGACGCTTTCACGAAATATTTCCTGCTGGACCGTCAGAAAACCTTTTTTGCCACTTTAACACTACCGTTCGACAAACACCTTCTTTCTCCTTATCCTCTTGCAACACTGTTAATGTCCATCCCCGATTTGCCTAAATTCAATCAAAACTTATTGTTCGCTCGCTCTTCAAGACGTTCTTGCGTCATAATCATACCGTGACAACGTGTCAGGGTAACCGTGAACAAATGTTGATTACATCATCGTTTTTCAACCAAATGACATTTTATATGTACATGACTTTTATATTACAAGTAACGTCTTTATAACACAGAACGGACGGGGGCGATAGCGCGTTACTATGGTTATAGAAAAGATCATAATTTTTATGTCGCGTTATTTTTTTGTCTTCACATGCCGTTAATCCGATCAAGAATAAGTTATATTTAATAATTATACCACATTTTGTTATATTCAATGTTAGCACAAAAATATATGAGCACAGTCTCATTGTATATTGAACGGCCCTCGTATATGGATGTAGCATTGTATAAAAAGTCTTTTTCAGAAAATATTGAAGAATAAACAACAAGTTATAAAATAGCATGTTTTACATTATAAAAATGCATACAATCATCATGTGTCGACGAGTTCTTTCACGTGAGCATGTTCCACATGCAATGTTTATTTATTTTCTCTAACAACTGTTCTCTTATATTTATCAAACGGAAAGCAAATCTTATACTAAAGAGAAACAACTGTAGATTGGTTTCGTCTCGAACCTCATATTGGTTATACCCATTTATATGGACAATATAGCTGTATGTAAACACGTAGTAAAGTAAGATATAGGCACTAGTTTGATATACTGACTTTTGAAAGAATATTTTGATTTTTATACCTATAAATTCCCCTAAAATGCACGCACATCTTGAAGTGCTAATGCAATTCAACGGACGGATAGAAAATTCCGTATTGTGTCACTGACAAATGGGGCCCCATATAAGAAATGCCGAACTATTATTTAATGACGGTGCCTATCCATATCGTTTCCCTCTTTGCGAAATATAATCACACAATACCCTAAATACACATGATCCGGCCATTCCCTGCAGAGAAAGAAGAAAAATACAGAGATGGATAACAATCCCGTGAAATTCATTGTAATGCGGGAAAGAGGTATTTCATGTGCAATAGTAGTATAAATGTTTAATCTTTTGTTTTGTTTTCTACTGTGCCCATTTTTCAATTATAGCAACTTCACAGTAAGCTTCATAAAATCAATATGTTTGCCTCGCCATCACCCCAACATATTTTCCAGGCTTACATAAGCCAGTACATATTACGTGTGTTCATGATATATTATTTTCGAACAAATTGCAATAATAACTCAAAAGTAAATGAAAACATAAAAAACTCACTTTCGGTTTTCATAGGGGCGCGGTCTACCTTTTTGCTTTTGAATGTCAAAGGTAACTTCTCTCTCTCAACGTTGTTAAAAGATTTGAGAAGATTTCGCAAGAAAGGTATCAATATGGATATGCACCGTCGTTACGGAGCATTTAGAAATGGGAAGCGATATTGCTTAGGGCGTTACGCCTCATGTTAAAATTAAGCATTTACCCTTATCCATGAATTTTATTTCTTTGCAGCTATATTTCGGTTTCTAAATCAGTACCCACGAGACCTTCGTAGTAACTTTGCTGGTAAAGGACTGAATGGGTTCGCATTTATTTTTTATTGAAGTCTATGGATTTATTTACTCCAGCAGGTATGATGGTTTTGGACCCTTGTGTTTGTTAAAGTTTGAAACACCCTAGGCTTGCCAAAAACTGTTGGTGCCCCGGAAATCCAAAACAACAAACTTTCCGGCTACAAACCGACGTTATTATACAACTGAAGTACAAGGGAACAGTCTCCACCATTTTAATGTAACAGAAAGAATAAAAAACATCTTATTCCTGGTTTTTAACCTTATTGTGATCGATATAAACATGCTATACATGCATGTGCTCAAACGAAACGAATTATTGCCGAAAGTATATTTCACAATGAAAAAGGATAATAAATCTAAAATGAAAAGATTGAGGATTATATGTATGTGCCATTGTCTGTATAAACAGTCTATTTCATAAGATATTTGAAAATAAAAACATTTTATTATATATGTTTTTACATTATAACAAATGCATACAAAAAATCATGTTTCAAATAGTTCAAATCCATATTACAACGAATATTTATTTTCGAATCAACTTTACTTCATTATTTTAATCAAACGGAAACGAATCTTTCACTTAAGAGAAACAACTTTAATTGTTTCCGTCTCGAAGTTCATATTGATTATGTCCCATTCATACGGAGAATATAGCTTTATGTATACACATGGTAGAAGTAAGATAAAGGCACTAGTTTGATTCACTAGCTTTTGAAAGAATATTTTGCTTTTTATACTTACAAATACGCAAGTTTTGAAGAGTCAAATATTAGTATGATTCAACGGATGGAGAGAAAACTCCGTATTGTATCAGTGGCAAATACGGTGCCATATAAGAAATGCCGAATTATTATTTTAATCACAGTGCCTATCTAGAAACAATCCAGTGAAATTCATTTTAATGTTGAAAGGAGGTATTTCATGTGCAATAGTAGTATAAATGTTTTATCTATTTTTGTTTACTAATGTGCCCATTTTTCAATTATAACAACTTCACAGTAAGCTTCATAAATTCAACATATTTGCCTCGCCATCGCCAAAACATATTTTCCAGGCTTACATAAGCCAGTCTGTGGTTTGAGTACACATTATACATATAACATGTGTTCATGATATATTATCTTCGAACAAATTGCAATAATAACTCAAAAGTAAATGAAAACAAAAAAAACTCTCTTTCGGTTTTCATAGGGGCGCGGTCTACCTTTTTGCTTTTGAATGTCAAAGGTTACCTCTCTCTCTCAACGTTGTTTAAAGATTTGAGAAGATTTTGCAAAAAGGGTATCAATACGGATATGCACCGTCATTACGTAGCATTTAGAAAGGAGAAGCGATATTGCTTAGGGCGTTACGCCTCATGTTAAAATTAAGTATTGACCCGTATCCATGAATTTTATTTCTTGGCAGCTATATTTCGGTTTCTAAATCAGTACCCACGAGACCTTCGTAGTAACATACAAACCCAAGAGAGCTACTATTACATATTATTCCGTATTTCTCAGTAGCCCCTCTCCCTATTTGACATTCAGTGATGCTTTATAATGTTCGAGCGTTATACTAGAAATGTAAACGACTTTTCTCGGTTATAATAAAGTATGAAAGTTCTAATTACATCGGTTTTTAATCTAGACTGCAGCTTTTTTACGTTTTTCTTCTTCTAAATGACATAAGTTATATCAGAGTTTAAAATTATCATTAATCTTAGAACAAAACTTAAAATGCTCTCCTCTTAATACAGAATTCATAAATAAATAAATCTTCGTAATGATGAATTAAGTACCGGTTATGTCACATAGATACTCTTTAAATTATAGATGTATATTTTGTTAGCTCGAAGAGATACCCATCGATTATTATACTGATCAAATTAGTATTGTTTCTCTCTATTTTCCGTAGTAGTTAACAGAATCGCTGTTAAAGGAACTCCACTGAGATAAAAAAAATGGGCATTTTTACTTAGCGCAACTGGTACTGCTTGAAAAAAATAATACAGAAAACAAGAAATGATACTGAAGATAAATTTACAGATGAAAAACGATTCTTGGCGATTTTATAGAGAATTATAATGAATCCATATGGAACGACTTAAACAATAAAATTGAAAATGTTGAAGTCTTGATTTGATTTTACACGATTGTGAGTTTAAAGGCCTTGTACGCTTTTAATTTGTGGTCGAGAAAAAAGAGTGAGCAAATGAAATATAAGTCTACACACATGCGTTTGCGCTATACCTTCATCAAATGGTACACACACAGAAAATATAACGTCAACGAAAAATAACGCTTGTCCCTTCAGGTAAATGAAAGCCTTCCGTGGACTATTTTCTTAGTATGATAAATGAAATTTAATAAAAAATTAAAAAAGTCCGTTACACATGAAGCGTTGAAGCGGACATTATTTGACTTCTAACTCAAATCACATGCTTGTTATTTCAGACCTTATTTCTGCCCTTTGCCATACAAATACTTCAAATAAACCCTTTTTGTACTTGTATACGATTGTGCGAATATGTAACTGCGCTTTAAGTTACTGAAAGTCACTCGTCTACATCGGTTGTTATATAAATTTTAGTTGGTTAATAGACCGTTTTAAATTCAACAATGCGTGAATGTCCAAAAATGGGTTGAGCCTACAGTATATCTTGGAGTATTTAAACCTATTTTTTTTTTGGTAAATCTTGCCGTATGATATACATTACATCTAACATGTAGCGTAAATGAGATATATACGAGTATTTGAATAAATTGCATTTTACATTTTCATTAAAAGAGCCCATTATAAAAAGCATATTTCGTATAAAGTATGCAAATCGAAATGGAAATTTCTTTAAATAAGTTACACTGCTAAAATATTAAGGAAGTGATAACATACGATAAATGTTATATAATTCCACCATGAAAACATCAATTTACGTCTTGCGATATTTTAAAGAAAGTAGAAAACGTGCCACATTTATTGTTACCATTGCGATATTTAACAAGGCCACAAGACTGATGTGCAGAAACAAGTAAGCTACATACAGGTAGACAATTTGCTGGCCATTAGCACGCCCATTGAAAGCCTTATACGTGATTATTACCTCACTTTGAATTGATGTGCACTAGCCTTTTACTTATTACTTTTAACAAAAAATCATTTTAATAGCACCCAAACTTTATTTAAAAAATAAAATGAAAATGCGGTTGATATAAAAAAAATATGACAACAAACCGTAACCCCGACCTATATACTATATGACCGTAAACTAACAATGACTCTTCATATTTTTTAACAAAAGAGATTCATTTGTCGGCCAAGCATATCCAATTTCACTCAAAGGCCAAATAAAATAATATAAGTGGTTACTTAAAATTTGTATATCTTGACTATGAGGGCATTTTGGTAGAAATGGGGAATGATGATTTACAAATTGTATCTTATCAAAAGAGAAAATCGAGTTTTGAAATTTTCAAATGTTTTTATAATAAGCACATTCTTTAATGTGTATGTAAAAATAAGCAAAAACAATAAGACAGTGTTACACAATAGAAAAATATATATCTTTTTTTTTCTTGAAACAAAATAAATGTTAAAATGAGAACATTTACAACAGTTTTTTTCAACTTTAATACGATCTATTTTATTTCAATACAAGTTTCTAAAAACATAACATTAAGATCACGTGTTTCTATTAAAATAAAAAAGTGGTCTTCTATTTCATTTTTGAAAAGTCGAATTTTTAAAGTGAATTTGTCAACAATGAATTAAAATTATTTGAAGTAATTCAAATATTGATAAAATAATAGAAATGTATCATTTGGATATATATTATAACTTTTTAGGAAAAACAAATGTTGATAGGGTGGTTAGTAAATTCAAAAAAAACTTTCAAATTTTCATTGTATTTTGTTCCGCCCATTGCTTTTTTTCGTGTCGGGCGCAAGCATTCTCTCAAATGGTGACCATACTCTTGTCACTCTTACTTACCTGTAATGATATGAGTATGAACCGAAAACGGTTGACTTGAGCGGGATGGAATTAACATAGCACCGATGCTGCTCAAGCGGGAGAAATCATTGTAAGCGAAATCTTTCCTTTGAATAGAATTTTTCCCGACTTAATATTATTATAACGCCCACTTTATAATGTAGAAGATATAATTACTATGTTTGCTTTAGAGAATAATGATTCCATGTTTCTGATGAGTTACATTGGATAACAGCAATAACAACAGTTTGAAATAACACAAATACTATTGTGTATGTCATTATGAGAAATAAATTTCTCATTCACAAGTCATAAAATGACTATTTAGAGATAAAATATTAGTATATTATCATATAAACATATAAATGTTTTTGCAAACATAAAAGTTGTTTGGTTCTGCCTATACTTATTATGGTAAAACATACATTAACTTTGAAAACATGATATTAATTTCGAGTTTTGAATAATGGTTTATATTGTGAACGATATAATATCGAAGTTAAAAAAATAAACCTTATTTGAATTACGTGTATCACACGCTATATTCGCTTGTTTTAAAGTTATATTAGTTATTTTACAGGGTTGCCTTGTGCCCTGTCCTGTTTTTTGTTTGGTGTATTGCTGGGCTTCTTGCCGTAGGTCACGTGTTACTGGGTCGTGTGGGGCTGCGTTCAATGAACGACGCCAAATCTTCTTGGTTCTCTTTTTCATATTGGATTATAGCAAACGAATTAATGGAAGGAAAATATTTTGTTCTTTCACAAAAACTTACAATTAACTTTTTTGCATCTAATTTTAAGGACATACTGCATTGTTATATTCATCACATTAAGAAATATCCTAAGCATATCATAGCACAGCAATAATGAAGGTTAAAACGACCATACTTGGTTCACTTGTTACACTTTTACGACAAAGCGCCAAACGGCTTATTATTTCATTGTCGTGCCTTCTAATCAAGTTACTTCTTTGGCGTGGTTTCGATGATAAAGATATCATCAGCTACCTATATAATATAATTTTACATGAATACTCATTATGTTGATAAAACGGTTACTAAAATATACCTAGGTGACTTTAATTGAATAAAAACAAATCGGGTTTTTTCTAGATTTAAACAGTTCTATCAATTAACTTTTTTGCATCTAATTTTAAGGACATACTGCATTGTTATACTCATCACATTAAGAAATATCCTAAGCATATCATAGCATAGCATTAACTAAGGTTAAAACGACCATACTTGGTTGACTTGTTACTTTTTTACGACAAAGCGCCAAACGGCTTATTATTTAATGGTCGTGCCTTCTAATCCAGTTACCTCTTTGGCGTGGGTTCGATCCCCGGGAGATGCTTCGGTAGTTTAGCACGGAGGAAGGTAGTCTTATACTGGTGTAACTCTCCAGGAACGATGGTTAGCAAACTACCCGCAAATATGACTGAAATACTGTTGGCAAAAAGCGTTAAATAACACAAACAAACAAAGAAAATAAACAAAATATTACCACCTGTTACTCTTACTTATTTTGTTACACGACACAATTTAATTAAAAGAAGATGTATCAGACTGGTCAGTGAGCATGTACCGACCATTAACAAAACATACCGTCGTCATTATTCCCGCCATAAATTGTGTAACATCCTTGTTTTTCACGAATCAGTTAAAATAACAAAATGCAAAAATAGGATTTGTCAAATATATATGCTGTTTTACCATATCTTTACTACGGTCTTAAAGCCACTGACCTCCAGATAGTAAAATAAAAAAATGAAATAAAATTTCAAATAAATGGTAAATACTGATCTAGTTAGGTTAATTGTATAAATCCATCATTACTGAAACCTTAATTCAAGAAAGAATGTTGACAAAAGCGTTAATATATCGGGTTTTTATTTTTTTGTCGACCTTCTTCAACAAGGCTATTGCTATGATAAATTACGTACACATCTTACAAAAAAATATAACAACAAGAATAAAGATCAACAAGGCAAAGGCAATGTTCACAGGACCCAGAGATTTCACATTGTAATTCAGATTTGATTATAAAATTTAATTGTAATTTAAAACCTCTTTTACGACTAAGTATATGCAAGCCTGATTTCTTTGAAGAAGTTGTTAATAAAATTTGTAGGATCATGTGTCACAGAAAGTTCCTCCGGTAGTCACTAAAATTATTAAACGTTTTATTTAAAGAGTCTTTGACCTAATTATTCAAGGAATTCCGCATGTTTGGTGTTTAAACCTTTTCCAGATGGTCGCTTTGCTTCCCTCTTTATTGCATCTGACGGACAAAGTGGATGACTTTATAATGAAAATTTATTAAAGCCATTCTGACTGAATTGTTTTAATTTTTATTTCCTGTCTGGCTTCGTAGAACACCTGTTTGTGTTCTACTCTTCCTTTGCCTACCGAGTACTTTGGAAATACTAGTAATCATTGGACTGAAACCTTTTTGCATATATTTACATGATCATTGATTTCGTATAATGTAACCATGACAGTTGTGAGAATTTCACTTGGCAATGATTCATTTCACACTACTTCGTCATATAGGGGCTAAAATTGTTGTTTTGTGGGCCTAAAACTGGTTTAAACTCCCCAGTCGTGATATTAATCCTGACTCCTCTGTATTTCTTAAAATGTTTTGCATGCATGTTTTTTTGTGTGTTTTGTTAAATGTGCTCATGTTCCGTGCTATCCAATCTCGTTACATTGTTGTTAACAGAAGGAATTTTCTATTGAATCCCTTTTTACCACCCTTTATTTCCCGTATCGGCACATTTAGTTCGTATCATTTCAATTAATAACTATCAATCCCCTCCTTTCATCGCCCTCGTGTTGTCACCCGTTTTTGGTTTGTTGCTTCCTGGGTGTTATGCTGATGTGTTTATGTTGTGTCGGCAGTTGCATTCTGTGAACGTTGCAATGCCTTGTTGATTTTTGTTATCATTTTGGAACGGTGACAAAGAAATACAATTGACATAGAAATATTTTGAAGCGCGTTACGAAAATAATTCAGTTTGCATTACATGCAATTCAATTCAATTTTTGCGTCATCGAAAGGGTTATTTATGTACATTGTATTTGTTTATTTTCGTGTTTTCTATTCACTACAGATGCACATATCAATTTACATTCGTCACACAGTATGTACATTAATCTTACTTACATTAGTCCACGTAACAAGATGTGTTTCACATGACAGTGCCACACACTGTGACAGCAGCGCCAGTACCTGTGAGTTTTTTTTTGAAGCGGGGACATGGCTTCCGATGCGAAAAGGTTTCGGACAGAAGGTTTTTATCAATGAGACGGACGGTAAGCTGTATCTTTATGGAGGTACACAAAACAATACGATGGATCCAGATGACGTTGTTCTTGCTGATGGTTCATCGCATGAGAGAGTTTTGTTTTTGTTTAATAAAACAATGCCGGGGCCAACGTTGACGGTCTACAAGGATCAAGAAGTCATTGTGAATGTAAAGAATAATTTAGTAAGTGATGGGATATCAGTGCATTTTCATGGAATAGAAATGAGAAATACACCATGGATGGATGGTGCAGCCTTTGTCACCCAATGCCCTATTTTACCAGGACAGTCGTTTTCGTATAAGTTCAGACCTAATCGGAAGGGGACTTATTTTTACCATTCTCATTTAGGACCGCAAATGAATATGGGCCTTTTTGGTGCTTTTATAGTGAAAGACAGACAGGCAGACGAATATGAAGAACATATAATGTTTATTCAAGACTACGACAATAAACTAAAATCTGATGATATTTTTGCAAAGTCAATGTTAATGGACATAAGCTCCGAGGGTGCTGTACTTACAACTGCAATAAAGATTGATAAGAGTTTCGATACTTTGTTAGACATGAAATCGTCACTTATAAATGGAAGGGGTAGAGTGCAAGACTTAGAAGGAAACGATATTACGCATACACCGCGTTTTCAAGGTTCAGCAAGGGAAACAGTACAAATTTAGGGTAATTGGAGGAGGGTTTGGCTTTCAGTATATAATATCTATCGATTGGCATCAATTGAAAATTATTGCATTGGATGGTCATGACATTGAACCGGTATTAGCAGATTCCATTATCATTTATAGCGGCGAGAGGTTTGATTTTCTAGTAGAGGCAAATTGGACCGTTGGTAATTATTGGATAAGGGCAAATACGCTTCAGCCTATAAAGAGATTAATTGGGTATGGAATTCTTCGATACGAAGGAGCAAATGAAACTGATCCAAGTTCCAAGAGTAAAACATACTCTAATAGTGAATTTTCCACCGGTTTGATCGTGGTAACGTACGGCTTTTTCTCTAAAATTCACTGTTTCGTTTACATATATGTATATAAACTGAAATCACTGACATTAAAAAGTTGTAATATGTCGGCATCTAAGCATTCATGCTCATTCTGGCTAGAATAACCGCTGAAAATATTAATATCGGGGCATTTTCCGGAAATGATAACGTATGGCGCACAAAATATCAATGATAACGTACGGCGCATTTTTGTCTGCTTAATTGATTTTCTATATAAGAGAAAAGTTATGTTACCAGTAACCAGGCATAAGAGGATGTGTAGAACCAAATAAAGAAACTGAATATTATTTAGTGTTTGCATAATATCTGTCATGTGTTTATGTATCGGATAAAAATATCCGATCCAAGGGCTCTTTCGCATTGGCCTGTAACGAGTCTTGCTAATTTAAGCCCTTGTGCAGGTGCCAGTAGGATGGATATTAAAATCCGATAGGTAATCACGAGTGATATGTTTTCTTGCATATCATACTCGAATATAGAGCAACTTTTCCACCTTTGGTGATCTTAAAGTTTCGTAAAAAGGGAAACTTGATCCCATATTTCAAATATCTATGTATATGTTAGTGCTCATCCGTACTGTTCTATAGAAATTATAGATTTTGACGGGTGCGATAGCGACAGAAGGATGTTTTAATTTCTGTAGAACAGCTACGGATGAATACTAACATACTAAGCGTCAAGCTTTTTTGGCACTTTATTACGTCACTATGCTGTTCTATGAATTATTATGAAAATGAGAAATCGACTATGAACGGAATTCGATAAAGTATCGTCTTTTGTTCTTCAATGAAAATTAACGCACAGATTTTCTTTTAGAAATACAGCGCTTTCATTTGGTGAGAAATAAATTTGGACACTACATAAACTTCTATTTTTCATAGTGCTTCATAGAAATGTGTTCGTAAAATAGACGAGTAAAGTGACGAAAGAAAGTAAAAACTAATGAAGTCAAATAAAGCTTGACACTAAGTATGTTAGTATTCATCCGTAGCTGTTCTACGGAAATAAGAAACATTCTCCGGCCGCTATCGCTCCTGTCAAAGTTTCTAAATTCTGTAGAACAACACAGATGAACACTAACTGATTACTACGCTATTATGATAATATTGTTTACGAAGTATATGTTACTAACATATACTTCGTAAACACTATTATTATAGTAGCGTAGTAATTTTTACAGCTGTTCTTTCATAAAGATAATGACGTCATCTGAGCGCATTCATGAGCGGTCTAGCTTTAATGATTTCAGACGGGTTCTCGGACATGGATAAAACATCGAAATCCAAATCCGATTTGAAACTTTATCATGGTCGGTAAAATGTTTACCGCAAATTTCAATGACACTCTTTTATTGCTGATACCTGTAATACTATTTTGTTTACTAAGAGATTGATTGTTTTTGTTGGGGCGTTTGCGAGAAAAAAAAGCCAAAATATGATAGGCAAGAATATGAATTGGATGTAATTGTTTTTATCAAATCATTTATAATAAAAAAACTGTACGGATATGTCGTGCAAATATATCTGACGTGATAGTGGCACAACGTCACGCTAAATAGAAAACGTTTCGTCAAATAAACTGGAATTTTTTTATTTTATAAATTTATTGAACTTTTTCGCAAAAACATTATTTTCTAACTAATTCAATAAATTCAATATAGAACCTATACTCATTCATTATTCTCTTTTATGAATTTTCTTTTAATGAGCGACAAGATTGTATAAACACAGGCTCATTTCCTCTGGGTGTAAGCTATTCGCAATCACTTTTCGTTTTGTTTATGTTTGACGTGGTTCAAATGTTAAGATTTTCTTATCAGTAGTTTGTTAAAGTAATTTTGGAAAAGAAAATATATCAAGTCTTCCGTACCATTTTAACATTTTTGCTCTGGTGAATGAATTTCTTCATTCTGATAAGGGAATAAGACCATAATTATCGCACAACACTGGCGAAATTTAAAGTGAAGACAACAATACACAAATGTTTCCTAAAAGTGGAGGCTTTTCTTTCCATTCTGCATTTTATACAAAAATATTCTCAAACTATAAACGTGTGTTTTACTTGGTATATTTACAACGAATATCTATTATGCCACCAGCTAGAAAGATATTGATACCCGATGGTGCAGCATTGTTCAAAAATTTATTTCTGAAATGACAAACTTTTTGTTTTAAATATCTATCATTTCCTGCATACAAATAATTTATTATCAGCTGACTGGAGAAATAGAAATCCACCAAGTAGAAAAAATGCGCCGTACGTTATCATTGATATTTTATACGCCATACGTTATCATTTCCGGAAAATGCCCCGATATTAATATTTACACCAGTAAATCTATCCAAAATGGGCATGAATGATTACTTGACAACATATTACAAATTTTTAAAGTCAGTGGTTTCAGTTAATATACATATATGTAAAGAAACAGCGAATTTGAGTGAAGAAGCCGTACTTTACCACGATCAAACCGGTGGAAAATTCTCTCGCTTCGAATATGGTGACGCGCATTTCAGAAGAAGTACGGGACGAAACACCATGAAATAAATTTCTGTGTGCCAGGAAAATTGTGTAGAAGGTTGTTATATGTACCTTTACACAAGAACATCATGAATTTCAGAGAAAAAAGGGAAAAGCCTACTTTTTGGCTGCATCCGCCATCTTGTTTGTTTGGGTAACGAACGGCGTGATTCCTCCCCTTGATAAAGCACATTATCATAATGTACTTAATATTGAACACAACAGAGAAGAAAACGTAATAAGCAACAAAGCAAATCATCCCTGTGACAATTAAAATATTACATTCATAAACATGGGAAATATTAACAAAAGATGTATATACAATTGCAATAAGATTATATGACTATAAAGAAAATCGTGACGAAAAGCCCAAAAATTCAAAAGTTTTATTTTTATGCCACCGCAGCATCTGCGATGCGGTGGCATATAGCGATTCACCTGTGTGTGTGTGTGTGTGTGTGTGTGTTTGTTTGTTTGTTTGTGTGTGTGTGTGTTATATAGATTATATAGTGAACTTAAAAAATCTTCTTGTGAAAAACCACTAGTCCAATTTCAACCAAACTTGGCAGGATTGATCCTTGGGTGAAGGGCTTCCAAAGTTGTTCAAAGAATTTAATTCCATGCAGAAATCTGGTTGCCATGGCAACCAAAAGGAATTATAAGAATAAATTTAAAAAATCTTCTTGTAAAGACCCAAAAGGCCTAGAGCTTAGATATTTTGCATAAGGCATTGTCTGATAGACCTCTACCAAGATTGTTCAAATTATAGCCCTGGGGTCAAAATCGGCCCCGCCCCAGGGGTCATTGATTTTCACTATATGTACATATAGTAAAAACTTAAAATACCTTTTTGTAAAGACCCGTAGGCCTAGAGCTTAGATATTTTGCATAAGCCATTTTCTGGTAGACCTCTACCAATATTGTTCAAATTATAGCCCTGGGGTCAAAATCAGCCCTGCCCCGGGGGTCATGGATTTTCACTATATGTACATATAGTAAAAAATTAAAATACCTTCTTGTAAAGACCCAAAAGGCCTAGAGCTTAGATATTTTGCATAAGGCATTGTCTGATAGACCTCTACCCAGATTGTTCAAATTATAGCCCTGGGTCAAAATCGGCCCGGCCCCGGGGGGTCATTGATTTTCCTCATATTTAATAGTAAAAAACTTATAGTAAAAACTTTAAAAAAAAATTCTTCTAGCAATTGACAAATGCTAGAGGTTAGATACTTTGCATGAAACACTGTGAAGTGAACCTCTAGCAAGAATGTTCAAATAATAGCCCTGGGGTCAAAATTGCCCCCGCCCCGGGGTCATTGATTTTCAATATATACATATAGTAAAAAATAAAAAAAATCTTATTGTCTGAAGGTACAAGGCTTAGAGCTTTAATATTTGTTAAATGATATCATCTATAGGTACTCTACCAAAGTTGTTCAAATTTTGCCTCTTAGTGTCAAAATTAAAAGTGAACTTTGATATCAGCTGACCTAGATTTTGACAAAGTGTATTACATGTTGTCCTTTGATGCAGTCATGAAATTTTAGGCTGTGTGAAATATGACCTTCACCACCAAATTCACTAGACTCAAGTGCATTGATATATTCCTACTCTGATCTTTTATTGAGTTAACAATAGATTTAACCACTATTCTGATAATAAGAATTAGATATGCATTATGACAATCTTCAATTGTATAGAAACAAAAAAAATCTGTTCCTACACTACTATTTAGTGTTGTATTATTGCGGTGGCATAGCATTTTTCTCAAATGCAATCTTGTTTAGATATGTCGAGAGAAAATAGAAACATTCATTTATTTGCCTGTATTGAAATATTTCTTTCAAAGTACGGTGGTTTCAACGTATTTCTGACTTACTTTGCCTTGAATTGAGTTTGCAAACTATGTTTTGTGCAAATTGCTACAAAAAAAGTTAAACAAATGTTCGCCCTCCCTACAGTACGCAACTATGTATCAAACTTCTTCATTCCATGCCTAATCATTTCTCGTTGTAATACAGTCTAAAGGTGTACAATTATCACTTCTATCAAAATAGTACATGATCATATTATTTATATACTGCGTATTGAGAGATACTAAAATGTTTACGTATATGAACATTAATTTAATGCATCGAGCACCGCGGGAAGTTGACTTTACAACATACAACTTTAATAAAATTGTAAATCAATAGTTTATATATTTTAATGTCAGATATATTATTTTTAAATTTAAGTTAATTTGTAGTGCAGAAATAAAGGTTTATTAGACATGCTAGTGATAATGTTTCCTAGGTATTAGAAAGTGAAAATAATGGGAAATGTTCAAGTGATGTTTAAAAAACTAATCAACGTTATCATGCATGACGAGTATTCTTAAGTAAAACACAAATAAGGTATGAATCGAAGGGGAGCAACTCTAATAATATTTAAACTTTACTTTTGTAACAGTTATGTTTTGATTGTAGCAATGTTACCAATACACTATTCATATTGTATTTTCAAAAAATTCAATCAGTCAAACCGAGACATGTTTTATTCATCGAGGGATCTCCCCTGGTTTAAGTTATCGTCAACGGTCGTCAACGTTTGTTTGAAACTGAATCTGTCCAGTCGATCCGAGACTACATTTTTGTTCATAATATTGCTGAATAGCTCACCATTTCAAAAAGATCGATTTTACCTTCATCGGCGGGTCGTAAACATTTTTCCTAACGAGTCATACACCATATGCACAATTTAGTAATATACATGTAGATCGATATTCTGTCCATTTCTGACAACTCTACGTTTCACACCTTACTCAATGTTGCCCCAGTATGTATCATTCGAAACAACAATTTGCTCTTATTTTTCTTCAATGTCGCCCGCACATCATCTCATAAATGTGTTTTGTGTTTCTATTGATTCAATTTTATGTCTCCTACTGACTCAGTTTTTACAAAAAGGGGAAATAAAATAAAACTTGACAAAATATAATACAATTATAATTTTTATTGTTTTAACATATCTGTTTTCATATTAACATATATAGCATTTTTGCTAATGTTTTAACGGGGCAAAGGAAACTTGTGTTAACAGAGCCATGCGCTCTTGTAATAGCCCAGTTTTAGCTATGCGCAATTCATACAGGGTCCAGTAAACAAACAAACAAAACATGACGTTTTGGTCTATTTTCCATGCGCTCATATTATATTTTCATAATTGATTCGTAGACCACAATCAAATAACGGCGAGCAGCATTCAAGTACTTATGCCAGAAATACTTCGTATAGACATCGCCGCTAATCTTGGTTGTTGTCCTTTCTAGGAAACGGACAATTGTCAACGTTAACATAGGGTCAACGCGCGTTTATTATCGTGTTATAGTCTGCAGAGTCCCTCGGAACTGTTAGCCTTACCGGTCTCGGGCACCAACCGTTCCTCGGGACTCTGCAGGCGTTATAAGACTGAAAAACGTGCGTTAACCCTACATTTGTAAATTATTTAAATGTAGCTGTTAGCTATAACCTAATTATAGACAATAAGTCTCCTTTAATTATTCCTAGGGGATTACATGCACTGTCGATAGATAAAGTGCCTTCTGGTCAACTGCTAATGGATTTCTAACTGTTAAGTTAATCAAACTCAATTTCATGACTATCAATAATATAATTCTAGTCTAACAGATCACACAAATACTACATGTTTATCATCATGTATGAGTATGCTAATCATGATCAATAACGCACATTTATTTTATCTTTTCAGAAAATAGAAAAAACAGAATCCTTAAAGAACGCCTTAAATGGCAAAACTGAAAATATTGGAGGCTTGGTTTGATTTAGTCTCTTCATGGACAGAACTGCGTTATATTTTATTTGCGTATGTTAATTATACTATTATATTTTTATTTACTTTGACAATCTTTTCAAAATATAACATTAGGTGACAGCTCTGTGCAGCTATAAATAATATCGTTAATAATATGTGTTGTTTACTGATGTTTTTTTGAAAAAAACATTTGAGCAAGTGTGAGCATGTATATTTTTGTTTTATAACAAATAGCTGTTGTAAATTTCCTAAAAAACATCAATTTTCAATGAAGTATAGACATCATTTCTGTTTATTGTATATGTGTTTTGTCCAGTTGTGCTTATCATAGTGAAAGTATTCGTGACGAGCAGCGTTGTGTTTGACTTGCCTTGACTTGTAGTCAATTCAATTACCACTGAAAAAAGGAAATATGTTAAGTTAAGTATGAAAGATAAGAAAATGTTTTTTGTTATAATATTTTGCCATTTAGATATACAAAGTACAAAAAATAATCACGGGTACAAATATTGAAGCACGCCACTTATCACGGAAACGATACGAATGGATGTAAAAATGCGCATGGTTGTGTTCTTCCCATTATATATAACTAGATAAAGCATAATTGTTAACTACGGAATGCCGTTAGGGCCATCGCCTATGAATGTGTTGATCTAAAACGCGATAGTCGATAGTACGATGGTGAAAACGCGAAATCACGAAACTACGATGGTGAAAACGCGAAAGCACGATGATGAAAACGCGATAGTACGATGATGAAATCGCGACAGTACAATACTACGATGATGAAAACGCGATAAACTATCGTGTTTTCACCATCGTACTGTCGCGTTTTCACCATCGTAGTTTCGTGATTTCGCGTTTTCATCATCGTACTGTCGTGTATCGCGTTTCAGATCAAACAATTCATAGGCGATGGCCCTAACGGCATTCCGGAATGCCGTTAGGGCCATCGCCTATGAATGTGTTAATCTGATACGCGATAGTCGATAGTACGATGGTGAAAACACGAAATCACGAAACTACGATGGTGAAAACGCGATAGTACGATGATGAAAACACGATAGTACGATAATGAAATCACGACAGTACGATGGTGAAAACGCGATAGTACGATGATGAAAACACGACAGTACGATGATGAAAACGCGATAGTACGACGGTGAAAACGCGATAGTACGATGGTGAAAACGCGATAGTACGATGATGAAAACACGACAGTACGATGATGAAAACGCGAAATCACGAAACTACGATGGTGAAAACGCGACAGTACGATGGTGAAAACACGATAGTTTATCGCGCTTTCATCATCGTAGTATCGTACTGTCGCATTTTCATCATCGTACTTTCGCGTTTTCATCATCGTGCTTTCGCATTTTCACCATCGTAGTTTCGTGATTTCGCGTTTTCACCATCGTACTATCGACTATCGCGTTTCAGATCAACACATTCATAGGCAATGGCCCTAACGGCATTCCGTAGTTAACAGGTACGTTGCAGTCAAATAATCTGATTTAACCTTTGAGCTGTCCTTTTGCAGAGTGAACTTCAATCATTCCCTCATGATATTTGATCAAACCGCGAAGGTCATTTCATTCTTACAAAATGCCGTAAAATATCCTTAATGTAACTCATATTTTATAATTAATGTAAGTTCTAAATAAATTATTCATATACACTGTATATATAGTTGAGGACATGTTACCTATCACAGACAATGCAGTGCTTTTCCTGGAATGGCACTAATGTCTCACGTGATAATCGACGAATGAACACATTAAAGGATATTAAACTTTACCCTTCTTTACAGTTTTATATAAAATCCTGACATTTCTACTTTGCCGCTCTAGGCATTTTTAGTGATTCTTTTTTCTCTGTTTTTATAGTACAGTTGACCAATGCCATCGTCACAAAGTTCACTTCTATGTTATTACCATAGACAAATTTAATCATAGCAAACAAGAACGACTATGCTCTCTCTCTATTATGATAATACATAATAAGCAATTTGTCATTTTCTGTCGTCGAGAGAGACTAATTATGAGGATATGTATTTGTTCAAATAAATATATAAGGAAAAGGTGTGGTATTGTAAAATGTATTGTCAGATAACGACATTATTAATATCTAAATAATATTTTTTTTTACCTAACCTTTTCAGTGTTGGCCAACTGAAAAAAGGGGGCTTTTAATTTACAGCGTTCTAAAAAAGGGAATGAATCATTACCTACAAGAACATTAAGGAACCTTAATTAGACCGTTAAATTAAATGTGAAAAGGTTTAAAATTGTAATTTTATGTCTGCCTTATACAATGACAATGGGTAATAAATGATTTTTGCTAAATAAGTTGCCACTAGGTGACAAAGTAAGAAAAATGAAAAATTGATAAAAAAAATATTGCCAGCCTTTATCAATTTTTTGCGTATTGGGGAACTGGTTTGGGTTACGCCCCTATGATTTTCTGTTTTTTGGAAACACATCTCCTTAAAAGCAGTCCATTAAAGATTTTTTGTTTCGGAAAAAAATTCTCCCCTTTATTTCCACTTTGAAATTTGTTTATTTTTTTAAAAACCCTTTTCCCTTTGATTTTAAAAATTATAAATCATAAAAAATTTAAAACCTTTAAAAGGCTTCAAGGTTAAAGGAAAAACAAAAAGGTTTTGAACCTTGGGAAAAAGGAAAATTGCCAAAATCTCTGTTAAAAACAAATTTATTGGACTTCGAATCAATTTTAAAAATTTAAAAGTGTTTTAAAAAATTAAAAAAATCGAAAAAAAATAAAAATAAAAACACCTTTTTAAATTTAAAATGAAAGGGACACAAGCATTTTTTTAAAAGGGTAAAATTTGACGTTATAAACAAACTATTAAAATTAAAAAAAAGGGGGTTAAAAACATAACCATTTTACTTTACAATTTTATGACATAAAATCAAGAATCTAAAATAAATAACTAATAGACCGATGTGTCACTTAAAATAGACAGAAGACAAGTTAAACATGATAGTATTCACTCTATTCGATTCCTTGTAATTGTGGACATGCAATCAAATGTCGTTATAATAGTTTCTGTCATTATGTAAATGATACGGCAAAATGTTTACGGCACTTAAAAATATAAGTAAGGACTGCACTTTTCACCACTTAAGTAATTTTTTTATCAAACATTGCTGATAATATCTTTGGTTAACATAAAATGCAATTTAAAATGCAAAGAGGCTTGCCGTAAGCTTAACTGCTTGTAGAGTTAGTTTTGGTGTTTGTTTTTTTGTTTTGTTATGTTTATTGTTGTTGTTTTTTTTCACAGAAATGAAATTCTTGTTACAGTGTAAAAATACAAAGCATTTCAAATATGGATAAGAAAATACTAATGATAAGAAAATCAAGATAATCTAACTTATAATTTTGTTCTTCTAAGTTAGTTGTTGACATATTAAAGTAACGTTACATGAAATAAAAGAAATAAGAAAAAATCAAAAGGTTTGTATTTGTTACAAACAACAACTCATGTTTTAAATGATGAATCGCAAATTTGTGAATCTGTGTTAAATGCTTCAAGAAGTAAATTTCAATGTTAACAAAGCAGAGAAAAGTTGTTTTTTATTCGAATGTTTTTTATTATTCATATTGTCATTTAATTCTTTTAGGAATGCTCGTCTTTATCTGACTTCTTTTCTATTTGCAAGAGAAAGTAAATTTAATTGTCTTAACTTCGAACTTGGTCTTTTAAAAGATTTTTTCTTACTCCCTCATCTTGCAAAAGGACTAATAGTGTTGGGTTATCGGGGTAGATTATGTTGACGATATGTGTATTGGGAAAAAGTTTCCAGCCATTAAGGATTAAGAGGATTGCACGGCATCACAAATCATCACCATTGTATTCTCTGCAAATTTTAAAAATTTCAAGAAAAAAAAGGCGAAGTTTTTTTTTTTTTAATGGGAATACAAATGGTGGTAATGGTTTAGGCTCATTAACATCGTTTAGTAAGTTTAGTTTTTTAAAATGGAGATACCCAAAATAATTTTAAGACCCAATGCGTGACTGTTTAAATTGTAAATTTCTTTTTTGTTCTGCTACAAAAAAAACAATCTAGGTGTGATATGATGACAATTGATTTCATTCGCGGATTTCTAGAGATTTCATGATTGTGATGATCAAAATCGTTTCAGATATCTGTTTGACTAATTAGCAAGGTATAAAATTTGAAAATATCTAATACAAAGTAGGCAGATTATGAATTAAAACCTGTAACATAAAATTCCTGCAAATTGGGGAAATTTTTTCAAATAATAACGTTCAATCGTCGGGAAAAGTTAATCCAGTAAATATACAAACCAAAATCCCATGGGGGGGGGGTTTTTGCGGATAGATCTGAAAATTGCTCAAAAAATTAACTACAACAAAGATTTTTTGAAATGGACGAGTTGTAAACGAAAACAGTGTAACAACTCAATTATGAATAAAGAGTTTTTCAAATGAAAATTTGGACACCTTGTTCTTTCCTTATATGAAGGTTGAACAATTTACAACATTTGAAATGTAAAGACTATTAAGTTAAATTAATATTCAATGTTTGTGGGTTGGTGTATAAATGGATTTAAATCAAGCAACAAACATTCGCTGTGTACATAAGCAAGCAGTATTCATTGTGAATACAAAAAAGGACCAAATTTTTTATACTTGTAATATTCTATTACGTTTAAGACCGCAATTACAATTGATTTACACGAAATTGCATTTTTATGTTTCAATACTTTGAAATATATGCGGATTTGCTTTAGGCTGTAGACTGATGAATTAATTTATTTTATTAGCTTTTTTTTAACGAAAATTATAATATAGTACAACATATATAAACTATGGATATTACTGAAGCTTTGACCACAAACATTTCTCAAAACTCGACCATTGCATCAAGCTTTCAGGCGATGCATCCACAAACAATTGTTTATATGAGAAGCCAAAGCTTGATAATCATCATGCTCAATTTTGCTGTTTTGATTATTCTTGCTTCTAAAAAGAGCAAATTTCCTGCAGTTTACTGGCTTCAAATTGTTTGCCTAGCGTTTAATGATTTCCTCGCCGGAATAGCTAATTTTGCCATTTCATTTGTAGATCATCCTTATTTCACAGAAAGCAACATTAACTGTGCTGTTGTAGTAGTGTTTCTCTTCTCTTCACAATCTGCTTCATTATATAACATATTTGGAATAAGTATACACAGATATGTCGTTCTTAAAAGATGTAACATACACTCCAATGTTTGGAAACATCAGTATACACTTTTGTGTACTGCAATTGCATGGACCGTTAGTCTGTTGTTATGTTCCTTGCCAGTCCTGATGTTCAGCAAGACAACAACATTTAATGAAGCAAAATTTTGTTCTGTTCAAACACTTTTTGGAGCGAATGTTAAGTCGGGAATGATAATTTTAATGGGATCATTTATTTTTCCACTTCTATTTACCAACATACTTTACATTGTTCTCTTTTGTGTATTACGATCGATGTGGCAAAGTGTTAAACCTATTGAAACCAACCCAAATTCAGAAGTTGGATCTTTGTGCTCAATGACTGCTTTGTTTAACGGAACTGAAATTTGCAGATTGTCCAGCAAAACTGTGAAGATTGCAAACATTTGTAACCAGTCAAATTTGTCTGTACAATGTACATCACAATCCGGCATATTACAATCGCAAGGAGAACTGGAAAAATCAGAAGGCCAGTTAAGTATGACGCATTCAAAAGTAAATGTTGCAAGGTCAAAATCTTTTAACGCTTCAACCCTGAAAATGGAAAAAACATTACGCAATAAACAACGGAGTTTATTTCTTGAGGTCCCAAAGAGACAAGAATCTGTTCTGTTGCTCAGTGTTAAATCTGTTTCCCAGCCATCGACTAGTACAAGTGTAAATGCTTTGGACTCAACCATTAATAATGTTCGAAGTGTCGACCTTGACAACAAGAATCGATCATGCTCTTTGGTTAGATCTTATACGTCTGGACAAACAAAGCCAAAGGAATATTCCACAAACACTTCTACGTCAAAGGAAAGCGTACACGCTTTTAGGGATAATTTTATTATTTCTAAATATATTTACCTGGCCGGCAATAGTCGCTTTACTATTAACTAGTATGATAAACACTATTTCAATAGGAAGGGAAACACTTTTACCATTATTTACCACAATATGTGTCAATTCTGTCGTAAACCCTATTCTTTACACAGCAACGATAACTGAATTTCGATCAGTTCTTTGTGAAATACTGATAAGTATTTACGATATTACAAAACGACGATTTCGAATTTGTTGTTGAGAATGTAAAAATTAGTCGTGTTATAAGAAGCTTGTGATCATCAGATTTATTAAAACGACAGTTTTGTGTGCCTTTTTTTCTTTTTATGCAACTTTCACCTTTTCTGTCCTGTCTTGGATTCTGTCCAATCATATCTGTCGTTTCGATGCATTGATGGATATTCATCTTCCAATACATGAAGTTGTCTACACGTAAATACACATTAACTTTTTGGAAATAGTTTTAAATGCAAATGTATCCGGTATTCTGTTTATACTAAATTATTTTAGGTCGATTATAACCTTTTTGAAACACTTTTAAATATGTTCCTGTATCTAACCAGTTCTTAGCAATTAGTGTAAAGTTTCTTGCTCACGGAAACCACGGCTTGCCCCTGACAGTGTATAAACACATGTGGCCAGAAATCCTAAGATAACTAGTCCGACAATTTAAAGATTCTGTAACACAATTTTTATATGGTTTTATTTCATAAATGTGATGCTCAAATTAAGATTTGTCAATATTTACAGTTCCAATAAGCATTATTTATAAAGATATTACCAAATTTAACATTTCATGTTAATAAAGGGATGTAATTAGAAATTTATTTTCTATAAATTTTAAGCTAAATTTTCCAATAACAAATGAATGCATGTAATTTATTGATTAAATATAATGTGTACAAATATTTGCAGTACACATTTTACATATTTTTCGATGTTTGAAAATGGTTTTATATGCATAATTATATACATATATATATTTTTTCAAGTGTGCTATACACACAGTAACAATATCAATCACAAAACATACAGGATCTTTAACCACTCGGCCACGCCGCCACACATCCGATACAATAAGTAAAGTCCAAACGTAACATGTCCCAACTGAAAGAAAAAATGAAATCTCTTTTTATTCAAGTAAGTTAGAAAGTTTAATATACTAATGGGTATCTTGTTTGTTAATTATATATCTTTTTATCATTATTTTTATACTGTGTACAAACAATTGTGGATAAAGCTCTTTACTTAATGTTAAAGTGAAACAAAATACATTACCTTACATTATTTTTGTTGTGTATACAATGTATGTATCAAAACTAACCCTCAATCAGTAAATGTAATTTGTTAGCAAGTTCTCTGAATTTCAATTGCCTTAAATTGTAACTATTGATAATTGTAATCTACGAAAAGTAACATTTTGACTGTAAGAAAATATTTAAATATTGATTTTGATATTGTAAACATTGCCATCGCGACCAGTGTAGTAATTCTAAACGTACACTGATAGCAGTTATTATTTGCAAATAATGATAATTTTATTGCTAAAATAATTGTTTCACAAGTTATCACTTAAAATTTTCTGCTTTACATCTCATGGCTGCAGTTAGTTTAAGAGTGACATTAGATTTTTTTTTAGAAATATGAAAATGTTATAACAGAATCCGTTAGTTGAGCATGAATTGTAAAATATCGTATGTACGATTTATTCATATCATAATTTTACTTTAATTATAAGAGTATAAATGTTTTGGAAATTCAAATGATTTGCAAAACGGTTTAATTTTTGCATGAATTTCATACAACAGATATGAAAATTTATTACAGTGTATTACAGGTACGATTTTCGGAACTCCCGTGATATTAGCACGCTCGTGATAACAGGTTTTGTTGGACGGTAGTGCGGGAAAATATTGCGTATCATTTTAAACAATCTAAATCTGCTGACGGTATATGTATTTATAAATCACTAAAACGTCAATTCAGTGGGCGACGTTTAATAAAGTATGATACTTGTTATTTTGAGATTGTTATATAGTTAATTGATCGCAAATGCATGCATGACAAGGCAGGCTTATTAGCGATGATAATCAATAAATTATCAAACATTGTTTAGTTTTGTTGTGCTTAACATTTCCGTATGTCATTGCTACTTCATTCTTACTCGAAGCAATTACGCATAGTATACAGATTAAAGTTTTGCTTTTAGCGCGAACATACTATTTAGTTTTGGATATACTAGTATTCGCTTTTGTTTAAATAATTTAATATAACTAATAAAATATATTTTACGTAATATACATGTTGGATGTTCATGTAGGAAAGTCATACCTGATAACCGTACACTGCAGTCAGCGATATCTAGCATCATCTTAGATAAAGTTCAATATTGAAAATATGACAAAGTTGAATCCTATTATTCATAGAGAGATGGTTGTAGAGCACGTGTGTAAAATGGTATATCTTTTATACTATATCTTTGAATTAAAGAAATGAGTATCGTGTATTAATATTTCAAAGGTATGAAACAACGGAAAGTCCTCTACATGAACAATATATTGACCGTAATTTGAGAAACGTCGTCCTTTTACTGTAATGCTTGCGGAATATATAATGATTATCTGAATATGATTTTTGATGGCCTTCTTTACTTTCGTTCGCATTTAAATTTAAATATCTTCAATGGTTTTTGCTTTGTTTCTGGAGTAAATCAAATAGGTCATCTTTTTATTCAGGGATATTTTTGTACTGATAAGAATATTAATGTACACACGTAGGCAGATCGAACCGTTAATTGGTCACGCTATTTTTCAAATTATGATAACAAATACTTAGTATATTACTTTTTACCGTCGAATGCGATGAAATTACATTGTTTCGCATACAATTACCGCTATGGATGTATTAGAAATATCTATTCATCTTATTCCAATACCATTACAATACAGCTTGAAACTGGGAAATACTTAATAGTTGATTGTAAAAGGCGCCTTTCAAATGTAACAATACGTTTTAGCATATATAACAATTACATACAGTCACATCTAAAAGGTCCATTATGCCTCAGACATGCCATCATTTTTGTTTCCTAAAAACTTTGTACTTTTATTATCTTGTTACAACTTCCAAAAACAAATACTCATTTGACATAAACATAAACTATACTTTGCATCCTTTGTTATGTTGGCAATTGGTATAATTGGTATAATTATAGTTCTGTAGATAAGTATTGTTTATCGAAGTGAAAATACTACTTTCTTTATTTTTTGTTAAACATTGTACATTTTATTTAACATTCTTTGCTTTCTTCCTCAGTTCTCAAACATCTTACATGCTCAAAATCCTTTATTATAATATTATTAAACACATGTGTGAATTTTCATAACATGTGAATTTCTGAGGCATAATGTGAATTTAAATGTTGTACATTATGCTACCATTGAACCGATACAATGAATGTGACAATATACACGTGTATTCGTTTTTACTCATATGATTTGCGTAAAAAATATTATAAACCATGTGATTATTGATTATTCAGGTTTTATTTTTTACTTATATTACTTATATATAAACTTACTGATATTTTTACTCATATTTACTTGGGTATACAAAGACTTTGCCTTTTTCATAAGTTCTCATTAATAATTTCAAGAAAGCTAAATCTGAATTTTATAGCCATTCTCTCTGTGTTCTCGAGAGACCTCTCGTTTCCAGTCATATTTTTTCTACAACAAATTATTTTAGGGTGCTGGTGGCTTATTTTGGTATTATACCAAATAACCTCTAGACATTTAATGTTGATATTCTTTGACAATCAAATGAACTATGCCGTGCTTCTCGGTTATTTTTTCCCTGTCTTTAACATCTCTTATATTACAGACAGAGAGGGCGCTGTGAATTTTCAAAATGAATATTTATATTCAATCTGGAAACAGTTAACTAATAATTATCTACTACACAAACTTTTCTATTTCCAACGTTTATATCTCCAACGTTTCAGAAACTCCTTGAAAAAGAGGGGTTTAACCCCTCGAAACGTTGGAGATAGAAAAGTTTGTGTAGTAGTTAAATATTTATATTATTTCTGTTACAGAAAATATAGGCAGATGTCTTCTACAACAATTCCTAGAGGAATGTTTGCTCTGTTTATAGAGTCACTTGTATTGGTTTACTACTAATAGACATGAAACTGGTTCTTGAACTTACGTTAATGACACTTATGAAATATAATTGCATTCCGAAAGCTATTCGTTTTCTTGTATATCTTTGTACCGGAAATTCATTACAGCATCGTTATCAATGTTATCCAACTGTCTGCCCTAAATATTATATTTTGGGCATGCCATGCAATCAAAATAAAAGCGATTCGTTATTTCATACGGAGAACCTGATGGTTGTTTTCATAGTTTATTCGTAAGGAACCCTCATTTTTTCAATTGTTAAAGCCTTCAAATATTTACACTCCAATTCTCAAAAAGCCTTATTGTGAATAGTTTTAACATAAAAAGCATGTGGCCTCTAGATAAAACATATGATGTTGTCACTAAGTACTGTCATCAATATTGGTATAATTATTTTAATATGATATATTTGTCATGGGGTATTGTGCACTGTTATACATAACAAAAACCACTGAGTTATTAAATTATGATAAATACACTATTTGTTTTCTGTTCGTGTAATTCTGATATTTCCAATAATGTGTTGACTTGAACACATGCGGGGTTTCGAAACTCCACTTAATCCGATGCAAGCGGGCGTGATTTTTCGCCTTGTACCCCACGGAGTGCGACATAATGTTGTCTGTCGTCTTTTCATGTTTCGTCTTGCACCCTGAGAAGCGAAAATTCGACATGGCACAAATCAGCCACCCTATCAAATAGATTTTATAGTCCAAGATATGTTTTAAATACTACGATAGTAATATTTGCAACAGCAAATGTTGGTTTACATTTTTAATTACGCTATACTCGGCCATATTAAGGAAAGCTGTTTAGTTGTAGGAACAATGTTTTAGAAGAAATGCTCATTATATGCTTGGTTTATCTCAGAGGATGCCAGTACGGGAAAACATCATGGCTAAGGGGTTTCTTTAATCTTTAATGGATGAGGCAATAGAATTGCAGTCTCCGTGAACCAACGCGTTGTCATAAGAATCGACTTAATAGGATTTAAGAATTTGAAACTATACTACTCTATATATCTCTAAGGTCCAGCAGGTGGGGTGGTTCTAACCCTTTGTGTTGCTTTGAAGATTGTAACATAAGCTAAACTGTGTTGGTGCGCTGTAAAAACAACAAAACAATCAAGGATATATATTTGTGCATCGTTGCAATCATTTTAAATATCAGGGAAATATAGTCGACCCCCATCAAATTACTTTTATGGACTACGATCTTTTTCATTTCTCATTCGTATATTTGTATATTTTAAACATCATTATATCAAACGCAATAAATATCTATAACACTCCAAGAGAAACGCGTAAACGTTAATTATCTGTAAATAGAAAACTAGCTTCATTTATTAGAGTATTATATTAAACAATGGTATTTTTTTCATGAAGAAAGGTAAAACTCATGTTTTCTAGGTTTAATATTTTTCACCGGCTATTGTTCTGATGTTTTCTTGTGTTTTGTTTTTTTGTTGTTGTTTTTGTTTTTGTGCCGTATAGTACAGTTCTATTATTCAAGGTTTCAACGTATTTACCAAATGACAAAGAACGTCAGTGCTAAACGGAGATGGATTTCTAACTACTGAAAGATAAATAAAAGTTTTCCAGTTCAATCTATAATTTTATTATTCTTTCTTGATTTAATCAAGCAGGTATGGTCGTGTACTTAAGATATTCTGGCTTTATTCAGATTTTTCCATAGTAACCAACTGTGTGTTTCACATAAATTTATATGATGTATACTTATATTAACTTGTAATATATCAAAGGTATGTATTTACCAGACTGGATATAGCTCAACCCGGTCAGGTCAAAATCAAGTACAGATCCAGATTGCCCCCCCCCCCCAAAAAAAAAGTGGTTTTAAGCCTTTAAGTTAATCATACCAGCTAGGTATCAAAGGAGCTTAGAATTAATATGTTCTAAAGAAAAATACGGGTTGTTAATCCGTAATTTGCATAAAAATAGATCAAAAGGCGCTGATGAGAATGTAATCAAAAGCATAAATAAAAGCGCCTCGTAATTTTAAAAAACACGGATACCATGTTCATTGTATTAGCCCCAAGATCACAATTACTTTTTGTCTTTGTTCCATATAAATTGCGAGTGACAAATGCAATTGTTTAAACGTTACAAACAAAAATCATTGTCCTAAAAAAATGTAAATAAATGAGTGGTTGACCAGCTTTATTGTTCTTTTTTTTCACTTATAAGAAGTGTGTATGAAGATGTGCTGTCATAACGGCCGTTAACAGCCAAAACAGCCATGTCAAAAATATCATTGTGCGTAAGCTAACATTCAAATCGTTTCCAAAGCCACATTTACCAAACATTTCATATCTCCTCTAGTAAATTATCCCTATTTTTCTTTGTCTTTTATTCGACATTTTATACACATTCAACATCGAACATAGGCACTTTTTCTTATGCAACTTCTTCCGTTTTTGGGAGGTTATGTGGTCATGTGCATATTTTGACATGTTTAATTGCACAACGGGTTGGCGTTAGCTTGTTCCCTTTTGAAGATAATTGTAGAGTTAAGATATGTCCTTTAATAAAGATTACTTTTTGACACGACCAACGACAAAGAGTACTAGTCTGCGTTACCTTTACAGACACGCAAAGCATTTTTCATAGTTGATAATAAAGGTTCATTTATCCTATCCTTAAGTACATATAACACTTCAGATTTCAAATACATTACATTAACTTGCACGATCACACCATTTGCTAGTCTTTCACTGCAAAATTTACATTTGAAGATGGAGCACTTTAGTTGACCTAAATCGGAATAAAATTGATGATAATGATTTATTTTTTTGTTAAATATTTAGAGTAAATCTGTTGGTTCTTATCTTTAAAAAATAAAAGTTATATTTATACTCTGCGTTATTTCGTAAAGTCTCGGGGAAAACATGAGGCAATTGAGAATCAATTTTTACTTTCTTTCTACTTTAATACTACAAATAATATATTTAATAACACTTACAATGTTACTTTTTATGTTGGGTGAAATAAAATGTTTTGTAAAGCCTTTGTGCAATAAATATATTGTTACCTTTTATAGCGTTTATCATTAATTCATTCAAAAGCTTGTGTATTTCAACCTAAATACACATGTATACAGAAAGTTATGACATTAAAAATTGTGTTACATTTTAGGGTTTATTGTAAATAATCATGTCAATTTGATGTAAAAGTAGTGAAGGGTATTTTAAGCACTACAATATCATCTCTTATTTGAATAATGATCAGATGTTATTTATTATTACATATCAATCAAAAGCTTTTATACCAGTATCTGATGTCAAAATACAGAATTGACAATTTTACTTTCTTGGAATTTGACATAACATATCATCTTTTATTTGTGTACATTGATCTTATATATAATATCGTTACTGCTTATCTAAAAATATCGTGTTTTCTTACGTCTAAGAATTGTTGTAAATTGATACGAAATAATAAAGCATACTTTTCAAAGGTAAGATCTTTAAATTGATTGAATTGTTTGATTTCGGAAAGGCGTAAATTCCAATTATATACATTAGATATTCTTTTTGGAGCAATTTATGTTGCAAGATCAAAATCTGTTAACGCTTTTACAGTTAATATGAAAAAAACAAACATTACGCTATTAACAACGAGCTGATTTCTTGAGGTCCCAGAGAGACAGGCATCTGTTCAGTTGCTCAGTGTTGAATCTGTTTCCCAACCAACGACCAGTACAAGTATAGTTGCTTTGGACTCAACTATGAAATGTGTTGGAAGTGTCGACCTTGGTTACAAGAGTCGATCTTGCTCTTTGGTTAGATCTAATCCGTCTGGACAAAGCCATTTGAATATTCCACACACACTTCTACGTCAAAGGAGGCTTTGAGGGATAATTTGATTATTTCTAAATATATTTACCTTGCCAGCAATAGTCGCTTTACTATTAACAAGAACTATAAACACCATTTCATGAAGAGGGGAAACACTTTTTACCGTTATTTACTAAAAAATATCGTTCTGTCGTTAACCCTATCCTATAACTGAATTTTGATCAGTTCTTTGTGAAATATTGGTAAGTATTTACGATATAACAAAACGACAATTTCGATTTTGTTGTTGAGAATATAAATATTAGCCGTGTAATATGAAGCTAGTGGTCATCGGAATTATTGGAACGATATTTTTTGTGCATGTGTGTCTTTTATGCAACTTTCACGTTTTCTGTCCGGTCGTGGTTCCTTTCCAATCGTGTCTATTGTTTCGATACATTGATGGACATTTATCTCCCAATAGATGAAATTCTCTAATCATTAATTCACATTAACATTTTGAAACAGTTTTAGATGCAGATGTATCCGGTATTCAGTTTATACTTTTTATTTTACTATACTATATAAAGTTCGATTATCAGCTTATTGAAACACTTTCAAATATGTTCCTTGAAACAACCAGTTTTAAGCAATAAGTCTTTGCCCACGTAAACCACGGCCCCCCCCCCCCCCCCCCCCGACGTTGTATAAACACATGCGGCCAGAAATGCTAAGAAAACTAGTCCGACAATTTAACCACTCGGCCTCACCGCAACTCATCCGATATGATATGTTTAGTGGTATTGTAACACGTTCGGACTACGCTGATTATCTATAAGGAAAAAAAAAACTGTTATTCTTCAAATAAGTTTAATATACAAATTAGTGCCCTGTTTTTGATTTTTTATGTTTTTATCATTATTATTTAATACTGTGTACAAACAACTGTGGATAAAACTCTTTACTTAATGTTAAGTTGAAACACAATACATTACTTTGCATTATTTATGTATAAAAACTAACACTAACTGAATTAATGTAATTTGTTAGAAAGTTCTCTGTTGCCTTAAATTATCTACTAATAGTAAAATGTGACTGTAGGAAAATATTTATATATTGATTTTGACATTGCAAACATTGCCATCGCGACCAGTGTAGTAATTCTAAACGTACACAGAAAGCAGTAATTATTTGCAAATAATGATGAAGTTATTCCTTAAATAATTGCTCCACCAGTTTTCCATTCCTTAATGAAACAAAATTATATGCCATACATCTCATGGCTGCAGTAAGTAAAAGAAATATGAAAATGTCATAATAGAATCCGATATTCGAGTGTAAATTGTAAACACGTGTAAAGATTTTGTCCACTCTCCTATTAAAATATCTTATGTACGATTCATTCTAATCATAATTTTACTTTAATTATAAGAGTATAAATGTTTTGGAAATTAAAATGTTTTGCAAAACGGTTTATTTAATGCATGAGTTTCATACAACATATATGAAAAATAATTACACTCAGTGTATTACAAGTACGATTTTCGAAATTCCGTAATATTAGTAGGCTTGTGATAATAGGTTTAGTTTGACGGAATTGCGGGGAAATCTCGCGTATCATTTTAACCGCTTGCGAAATTTGTATTATTAATCACGAAAACGTCAATTCAGTTGGTGACGTTTATTAATCTATGATATTGTTATTTTGAGATTTTAATATAGTAAATTGATCGAAAAAACATACAGTAAAGACTGTCTTAGTGACACCCTGTATATAGCGACGTTCTGTCTTTAGTGACCATAGTTAGGTGCGCCGAACAGTATTTAGTATATAAATGGTCTGTATGTAGCGACTCCCTGTCTAGTCCGTACAACGACCATGATTTAGTCACCCGTTACGGTATATGAGCCGTGCAAAGCGACTTTTGCAAGGGGAGCAGGGCTTGAGCTAGGGGATGACTTGGGCGAAGAAGTCGCCTTCGGATCAGCGACTTCGCTTAAAACAAACTTCAAAGCGATTTTGAAGTCGCCCGATTTTTTTAATGATCTGTCATACTTATTTACACCGCTAGGTCTGTTAACAACTTGTTTACCTCTCAATTACAACCAATTACCGTTAATCCGCTAGTTGAGAACGCGTGTCAACATCAACAAAGTCTAATACACGCCGCAAGGCAATAGTTCACTATGTATATCTCTCTCATTATGTATTCATGCGATTGACGAATCAGAATGCGCATTGTATCTGCGGCAGTTTTCATTGAACAATCGGCGACACACTAATACACTGTTGCTCTTTGTTGACAATTACACAAGATGGCGACAGATTCAATCAATTTCCGCCGATTGCATGATTAAAGACACCTGCAGGTAAAGATAAACAATGCCTAACGTCTTTAAGGTGTGGTTATGTTCAAAAACTCGATTGTTAATTTTTTTTCGGAGCACTAACCTGTAAAAATTATGTGAAGATTTGTATCTAATGCTTTATTAATACATTGATTTCCGTAAAGTTAACAGGCTGATTATACAAAATTAAATGTTAAACGATAATTATAGACGATGACCAGCCATTGCCAATATGGCAAGTGGCATTGCTCTATCTGCCCTGAATATTGTTACCAACTAAACATACTCACTACATTTATACAGTATATGTAAATATTGTGTTTGCTATTGGTATACATATATGAAAAGTAGATTTATAGTAGAAATGTTTTATTTGAGAGGTGTTTCTTATTTCTTTTCTGGTTGATTTCTAGCTTATAATTTTCCAGATGATAATATATCTCCCAACTTCTCCCTAAAGTCTCGAAAATATCCGCATTATGTAGAGACTGTCCACAGTGACTCCCTGTCTATAATGACCTTTTTATTTTCTCCTATCGAAGGTCACTGTAAACAGTTTTTACTGTACATGACACAGCATCTACTTAGCGATTATGATCAATAAATTATCAAACATTGTCTAGTTTTGTTGTGCTTAACATGTCCTTAGGTCATTGCTACTCCGTTTTTACTTCCTCGAAGCAATTACTTATAGTATACAGATTTACGTATTGCTTTTAGCTCAAACATACTATTTACCCAGCCAACATCCTATATCGGCCCGACATCAAACTCACATGGTTTTCTATGACGGCCCGATGTCGGCTTTAATCTCGGCTGCAAATAGGAATGATGTTGGCCCGACATCGGCAGCACAATATCGGGCCGATATCTTAACGATGTAGGCCCGATATTTCTTGCCGACATCGGGCCTACATCAAAACAATAGCGGTGCGATGCCAGCCAACAGCAGCTTATATCGACCAGGTATTATTCTTATGCTAGCATGTTGATGACATCTAGCAATAAGCATTTGGCATCTCCTGCAAACACACAAAATAAAAGATAATTATTTTACAAAATATAAGATAATAAAGGCGAATATCTAACTTTAATCACTACAATGATAATTCATGTCGCGAAATCATGTGTCAAATATTTTCAAACATAATTTTACATTTAAAAAAGAGACAAACAGATAAATTGTATTTTTCCAATAATTTTCAGTGTAAAAATCAAATTATTAACAGCGTTTACACATTTGTTGAATCATTATTACATTTAAAAAAACATGCTTTTCATCACCTTCCTTTGTCAGCTTTTTTTTTGGCGCTTAATCTGTTAATTGTAGGGCTGCAGTGAATATTTGCAAGCTTTTCATTTAAAATATAATAAACGAGTGATTTTTATGTAGTCAAACCATAAATATTGAATTTAATTACAAACCACATATCATTTCCAAACTCAACTATGATTATTTAAGAAATTAATATCAAAATGTACAATTATTTTCTGCATGATAATCAATTTAACAGAAAACGCAATATCGTACCGACGTCAATCCGATATACAAGATAGTTGCATTGATAGGTCATGTAGGCCCGACGCAGACCCGATGTATCTTTTTTGATGTAACACGAAATGTGGTTAGTGTGGTTCTAGTAATTGAAATCATACACAGGACAATTTATTCACATTATTAAGTAAACAATGCCATTGCATTTAGAATTTTTCATAATACTCAATATGTCGGTACTGCAGCGGCCCGACGTCGGCCAATAGTCGGCATATTTTGCCGACACACCAACATTAATCCTATATCGGCCCGATATGCTCATGCTGGCTGGGTAGTTTTGTAAATACATGTATTCGCTTTTGTGACATTGTAAAAGTGGATGAAAGGAAAGGATCCAATTTAATTCGGATACAAATCCGGTCAAAGTACTAGTTATGGAGTTTGATTACCTACATCATCATCATCACCACAAGTAGGACTTTAAATACCATAGTAGAGAAAATCAGAAATCCCCATATTCTTTCAGAAACCGCGAGTCATATACAAAATACGAGCTAGAAGTTAAGGCTAAATCTATAGAAAATATAACCAGACAAATTACAACCGGTAGATACTAAAACATCTATTTTCAAGCATTTTTCCATGAATACTTCTCTGAATCAGTTAAAAACAAACTACAGATCAGTACACCTATCTTAGAGCAAGTGCAATCTAACCCTTTCACGCTCTTTGGTGAATAAAAAAAATGTAGAACAAATCATCAAAAAATAATGAAATGATAAATCAATATCTTCACAAGTGTGACATTTATGTAATGGACATATATTGTACGAAATAAATTCGTACAAAGAGAAGTGTGTAAATTACAGCCGTGCTTAAAAAACATATTTATTTTTGAATTTCTTAAGAAACTTTGTGTAAATGTTCAATTCGACAATTTAATATGAACCTGTTTCGTTATTATTTCATAGTGTGAAATATTTAATGAACATTAAATTATTTTGTATGTGTGTTTGTATTTTATAAATAGCGAGATTTTATTTTTAATGGGATATATTTACATACATGTAGTTAACGGTGCACCTGTGTAAAGTAAAACGATGCATGGCCGCCGAAGACTTTACTAAAGTTGATGATACTTTTGCACAATTCATAAATATTTCCACGTCGCAAAATTAAGCACTAATACAGTATTACAATTTTATTTTCAACTTAAGCAACGGGATGCCGCGTTTTAAACATTTCATTATTTTTCTTATCCACAATCTATGTCTGCCACTCAAGAGAGGGTTTCTTTGATTTTGATATATTAATACGTGTTTCTATCGACCGGAGTGTAAATAAAATGAAAAACATATATAAACACGGGGTTGGGGTAAACGTAAAGACACACGTTGTCTCGATTTTGACAGATATGAGTCATACAAACTTTCCGGAGATTGGGAGCGGGGGTACTTTGTGGTTGGATTGTCTGCCTCTCAATCCATGTATCGTGGGTTAGAGCCCTACTTGATCATTACAATATCTTAACATTCGGCTCAAGTATGATTGTACCGGGAATCGGGCACAATTACGCTTATAGCTTCTTCCGAATATAACTAAAATATATACATTAAACGTTATGTACGAGGCCGTAAATTCCATCAAATACGACAACAATGTAATATGTTGGATGCACAAGTATGGAATTAATATCTGATAAACGCATGCTGCAATCTGCTATATTTAGCATCAGCTAAGATATAAAATTCTATATTTAAAATATGACAAGGTTGAATCCTATTATTCGTAGGCAATTGATTGTAGAGTATGTACATGTACAAAATGGTAAATCTCTGTACTATATCTTTGAATTAAAGAACCAATTATAGTAATATTTCAAAGGTAGAAAACAACGGAAAGTTCTTTACATCAAATAATGACCGTACTTTGAGATATGGCGTCCGTTTAATGTTATGCTAGGAAAATATAAAATGATTCTCTGTATATGATGTATGATAGCCTTCTTTACTTTCCTTAGAATTGAAATTGGAATATCTTCATTAGTTTTTTTATTTGTTTCAGGAGTGAATTAAATAGGTCATCATTTTATTCAGTGATAATTTTGTACTGATAAGAATATTGAAGTACACACGTAGGCAGATCGTAATGTTAATTGGTCACGCTATGTTTCAAATTATGATCACAAATACTTAGTATATTACTTTTTACCGTCGAATGCGATGAAATTACATTGTTCCGCATACAATTACCGCTATGGATGTATTAAGAATATCGTTTCTATAACATTATAATATAGCATTTATTTATCTTTCGAACTACTTGAAACTGGGAAATACTAACAATTGACTGTAAGATGCTTTTCAAAGGTAACAATACGGCTTTGCATACATTATCATTTCCTACACATCTTAAAGGTACATTATGCCTCAGATATGTTATCATTTCTGTTTCCTAAAAACATTTCTATTTTTCTTATATTGCTACAACTTCCAACAAAAATACTTATTTATTTGCCATATACATTAACTATATTTTGCATCTTATGATATGTTGGCAATTGGTATAATTATAGTGGATTAGAATTTTGTATAGCATCAAAATACTACTTTGTTTACATTCTGCTACCTTTACGACATATAACTAAACATTCTGTGCTATTTTCGTCAGTTGTTGAAAATCCAACATACTCCAAATCCATTATTAATATATTATTAAACACATATTTGACATTTCTTAAGAATTTGTCAAAAAAAATGTGTAGTACTGAGGCATAATGTACATTTCAATGTTGTACAATATGCTTCTATAAAATTAATACAATGAATGTGACAACAAACATTTCCTTTGATTTTTCAAAATTATATAAAACAATGATTTTGTGAATCTAAAAGGACATGAATAAACAATTATTCTGAATCACATGGTTTGAAATTACGCAAAATTTAAGTTAAGAATATGTTATATAAATATAAATGAACTGCTATTTATTTCACCTGAGCGATGTTTGATGACTAAGAGTTTTCTTTTTTCCCTGTCTTTAACATCTCTTATATTAGAGACAGAGAGAGCGCTAAGAATTTTCAAAATGAATATTTATTTTATATCTGTTGTAGAATAATAGACAAATGGTATTCTATGATAATTCCTAGAGGATTGTATGTACTGTTAATAGAGTCAGTTGTATTGGTTAACTGCTAATGGACATCAAACTGGTACTTGAACCTACGTTAATGACACTAATGGAATATAATTATATTCCGAAAGCTATTTGTTTTCTTGTATAACTGTGTAGCGGAAATTCTTTAGAGCATTAGAGCATCGTTTTAAAAATTATCAAATTGTCTGTCCTAAATATGATACTTAGGACATACCATGAAATCAAACTTAAAGCGATTAGTTGTTATATAATTAGCACATGTTTATTCATAAGGTCGTCTTCTTTTTTCAATTGTTTAAAGCTTTCACATGTTTAAGCTCTCGTTCTCAAACAACCTTTTTGTGAGCTAAATAGTTTTGGCATATAAAGCATGTGACTTCTAGATAAAACTGATGATGTTGTCACTAAGTATTGTCATCTATATAAGTACATAATATATTTGTCATGGCGAAATAAACTAAAAATCAACGTTATTTGATAATGAGAAATAAACCATTTGTTTTCTGTTCTTGTATTTTCAATAATTTGTTGACATTAACATATCTGCGAATGTTTTGAAATGCAAAACGTCACCATTTTCATGATTCAATGTGAACTGCGCTTAATCCGGTGCAAGCGGGGTGGATGTTTTGCCTTTGACCCTGCAGTGCGGAGGGAAAGTTCGAGAAAGTGTTGACTGTCGAAAACACGACATGGCACAAATCAGCCACCATAGAAAATAGATATTATAGTCTAAGGTATGTTTTAAATACTACGATAGTAATATTTGCAACAGCAAATAGTGATATACATATTTAATTACGCTATGATTGGAAAACTGAGTTTGGCCATATTAAGAGAAATCTGTTTAGTGCTTTGTTTAGCTAAGAGTATGCCGGTGTGGAAATACATCATGGCTGAGGGGTTGCCTTTAATGGATAAGGCAACAAAATTACGGCAACCGGTAACCAACGCATGGTCGTAAGAAACGCCTTTATAGGATTTAAGAATTGGTGTCTGTACATCTCTTAGCTCCAGCAGGTGGGACGGTTTTAACACTTAGTGTTGCTTTGAAGATTGAAACACCCGAAATTAGACAAAATCATCTTTTCTGTTTTGGCCCCATATAAACTAAACTGTGTTGGTGCGCTGTAAAACCAACCATTCTATCAAGGATATCGTGTTTGCATCGTTGCAATCATTTTTTAATATCAGGGAAATATTGTCGAGTTCAGTTCAACTATTTGACCCCCCTCTAATTACTATGATTGACTACGATATGATGTTTTACACATTTACTAAGATGGTTAAGGTTACATCAGTTTGTTCGTATACTGCACAAAGATTGTTGACCTATCTACAGAAACAAAGCTGCTGCATATATAAAATCATTTGAAATACTCTTTCATTTAATGAAAAACATTTGTCATATAGCCTTTTCATTTCTCATTTGTCTATGTATATTTGTATATTTTAAACATTTGTTACCACCCTACACTCATTAGATCAATCCAATAAATAACTGGAACACTCCCAGAGAAACGCGTAAACATTGTCTGTAAAAAGAAAACTAGCTTCATTTATAAAGTATCATATTAAACAATGGTATTTGTTTTCATGAAGAAAGGTAAAACTCATGTATATTCTAGATTCAATATTGTTTTCACCGGCTATTGTCCTGTTTATATGTGTGCCGTATAGTAAGGTTATATTTGAAGTAACCACGTATTTACCTTTCATGAAAAAGAAAGCCAGTACTAAACGGAGTTGGATTTCTACCTACTGAAAGATAAATAAAAGTTTTCCAGTTCAATTTATAATTTTATTATTCGTTCTTGATTTTATCAATCAGGTATAGTCATATACAAAAGATAATCTGGCTTTATTCAGATTGTTCCTTTGTTACCAACTGTGTGTATCACAGAAATATATATGATGTATACTTATATTAACTTGTAATATATCCATTTGAAAGTACGTATTTACCATACTCGATATAGTCTTAGCCCGGTCAAGTCAAAATCCATTACAGTTCCAGATTCCCCCCCCCCCCTTAATAAAAAGTGGCTTTAAGCCTTTAAGTTAATTATACCAGCTTGGTATCAAAGGAGGTTCTAAAGAAAAATACGGGTTGTTAATCCGTAATTTGCATAAAAAATAGCTATAATACATAGCCAAGATCTAATTCAAAATGCGCTGATGAGAATGTAATCAAAGGCATAAATAAAAGCGTCCGTAATTTTAAAAACCTAGGATACCATGTTCATAGCATTAGCCCCAAGATCACAATTACTTTGACTCTTCGTTCCATATAAATAAGAAATGCAATTTTTTAAAGGTTACAAACAAAAATCATTGTCCTCAAAAAATGAAAATGAATGAGGGGTTGACCAGCTTTATTGTTCATTTTTTTTTAATTAATAATAAGTGTTTATTAAGATGTACTGCCAACATGTGTATGAAGATGTGCTGTCATAACGGCCGTTAACAGCCGAAACAGCCATGTCAAAAATATCATTGTGCGTAAGCTATCATTAAAATTGTATCCAAAGTCACATTTACCAAACATTTCATATCTCCTTTAGTAAATTATCCCTATTTTTCTTTGTCTTTTATTCTACATTTTATACACATTCAACATCGTACATAGGTACTTTTCTTGTGAAACTTCTTCCGTATGATGGGTAACCAATGGCAAGGTAATGTGGTCATGTGCATATTTTGACATGTTAGATTGCACAACGGGCTGGCGTTAGCTTGTTACCTTTTAGAGATAATTGTAGAGTGAAGATCTGTCCTTTATTAGAGATTCTTTTTGGCACGACCAACGACAAAGAGTACAAGTCTGCGTTACTTTAACAGACATGCAAAACATTTTTCATCGTCGACAATAAAGGTTCATTTATCCTATCCTTAAGTACAGATAACTATCACATTTCAAATACATTACATTAACTTGCACGATATCACACCATTTCCTAGTCCTTCACTGAATAATTTACATTTGAAGATGGAGGACTTTAGTTGACCTGAATCGGATTAAAATTAATGATAATGATTTTTTGTTGAATATTAAGAGTAAATCTGCTGGTAATTACCTTTTTAAAAATAAAAGTTATATTTATACTCTGGGGAAAATATTGATCAAGATAATGATCACTTATTAATTCCTATATATATCGTGCGTTATTTCGAACAGTCACGAGGAAAATATGAGGCGATTTAGAATCAATTTCTACTTTATTTTTACTTTAATATTACATAAAATATATTTTATAACACTTACAATGTTGTGTGAAATAAAATGTTTTGTAAAGCCTTTATATTGCAGTAAATATATTGTTAACTTTTATAGCGTTTATCATTGATTTATTCAAAAGCTTGTGTATTTCAACCTAAATACACATGTATACAGAAAGTAATGACATTAAAATTGTGTTACATTTTAGGGTATATTTAGAATAATCATGTCAATTAAATGTAAAAATATAGTAGAGTATTTAAAGCACTACAATATCATCTCTTATTTGAATAATGATCAAATGTTTTTTTTATTATTACATATCAAACGCTATTATACCAGTATCTGATGTCAAAATACAGAATTGACAATTTTAGTTTCTTGGAATTTTTAATTTCTTGAAATTTAACATATCATATCATCTTTTTTATGTACATTGGCCTGTTATATAATATCGTTTTCTGCTTGTCTAGAAAAAACGTGTTTTCATATGTCTATGAATTGTTGTAAATTGATATGAAATAATAAAACATACTTTTCCAAGGTAAGATCTTTACATTTATTGAATTATTTGATTTCGTTTATCCATATATATTCATTAGATATTCTTTTTGGAGCAATTTAGGTTGCAAGATCAAACTCTTTTAAAAACATTACGCTATTAACAACGAGCTTATTTCTTGAGGTCCAAAGAGATAGGTATCTGTTCAGTTGCTCAGTGTTGAATCTGTTTCCTAGCCATCGACCAGTACGAGTATAGTTGTTTTGGCCTCAACTATGAATAATGTTGGAAGTGTCGACCTTGAATACAAGTGTCGATCTTGCACTTTGGTTAGATCTAATCCGTCTGGAAAACGCCAAATGAATATTCCACACATAGTTCTACGTCAAAGGAAGGCGTACACTCTTTAAGGGATTTTTTTTTATTTCTGGCCATCAATAGTCGCTTAACTATTAACCAGTACAATGAACACCATTTCATTAGAAGGGGAACACCTTTATTTATCAAATAATATGTGAAAGTTCTGTCGTTAACCCGATCATTTACACCGCAACGATAACTGAATTTTGATCAGTTCTTTGTGAAATATTGGTTATCATTTACTATATAAAAAACGATAATTTCGATTTTGTTGTTGAGATATTAGCCGTGTTCTGTCCGGTCGTGGTTTCTGTCTAATCGTGTCCATTGTTTCGATACATTGATGGACATTTATCTCTCAATAGATGAAATTGTCTAAACTTTAATTCACATTAACTTTTACACATTAACAGTTTTAAATGCAGATGTACCTGGTTTTCAGTTTATACTATTTTATTTTATTATATATAGTTCGATTATCAGCTTATCGAAACACTTTTAAATATGTTCCTGGAACCAACCAGTTCTAAGCAATAAGTCTTTGCTAACGTAAACCACGGCTCCCCCAGACGTTGTGTAAACACATGCGGCCAGAAATGCTAAGACAATTTAACCACTCGGCCTCGCCCCCACTCATCCGATCTGATATGTTTAGTCAAAACGTAACATGACCGGACTAAGCTGTATATCTATAATTAAACAAGAGGGCCATGATGGCCCTGGATCGCTCACCTGACACAACCGCATCCAAGCATTGTCTTAAACAAGCATCATGGCCAAGTTTGATGACAACTGAGTCAAACATGTGACCTTTAGTGTGTTATAAAGATTTTTCCATATTTGGGCAATGTGACCTAATTTTTGACCGGCCACGACCCATATTCAATCTTGACCTAGAACTCATCAAAACAACCTTCCTGACCAATTTCCAGGAAATTTGTATCAAAACTGCAGCCACTAGAGTGTTAAAAAGATTTTCTATTTTTAGCTACTGTGACCTAGTTTTTGACCGGACATGACCAATCTTAGCACTTGACCCAGAAATCATCAAAACAACTTTCCTGACAAATTTCCAGAATATTTGAATCAAAACTGCAGCCACTAGAGTGTAAACAAGCTTTTTGTATTTTTAGCTCCTGTGACCTAGTTTTTGACCTGAGATGACCCATCTTCGAACTTGACCTAGAAATCATCAAAACAACCTTCCTGACAAATTTCCAGAATGTTTGGATGAAAACTACAGCCACTAGAGTGTTAACAAGCTTTATCTATTTTTAGCTCCTGTGACCTTGTTTTTGACCGGAGATGACCCATCTTCGAACTTAAACTAGAAATCATCAAAACAACTTTCCTGACAAATTTCCAGAATATTTGGATGAAAACTGCAGCAACTAGAGTGTTAACAAGCTCTTTCTATTTTTAGCTCCTGTGACATAGTTTTTGACCGGAGATGACCCATCTTCGAACTTGACCTAGAAATCATCAAAACAACTCTTCTGACAAATTTCCAGAATATTTGGATGAAAACTGCAGCCACTAGAGTGTTAACAAGCTTTTTCTATTTTTAGCTCCTGTGACCTAGTTTTTGAACAGAGATGACCCGTCTTCGAACTTGTCCTAGATATCATAAAAACAATCTTCTTGACAAATTTCCAGAATATTTGGATGAAAACTGCAGCCACTAGAGTGTTAACAAGCTTTTTCTATTTTTAACTCCTGTGACCTAGTTTTTGACCCGAGATGACCCATCTTCTAACTTGATCTAGATATCATTAAACCAACCTTCCTGACAAATTTCCAGAATATTTGGATGAAAGCTGCAGCCACTAGAGTGTTTACAAGCTTTTTCTATTTTGAACTCCCGTGACCTAGTTTTTGACCGGAGATAACCCATCTTTGAACTTGACCTAGAAATCATCAAAACAACCTTCTTGACAAATTTCCAGAATATTTAGATGAAAACTGCAGCCACTATAGTGTTAACAAGCTTTTGTATTTTTAGCTCCTGTGACCTAGTTTTTGACCTGAGATGACCCATCTTCGAACTTGACCTAGAAATCATCAAAACAACCTTCCTGACAAATTTCCAGAATATTTGGATGAAAACTGCAGCCTCTAGAGTGTTAACAAGCTTTTTCTATTTTTAGCTCCTGTGACCTAGTTTTTGACCGGAGATGACCCATCTTCGAACTTGACCTAGAAATCATCAAAACAACTTTCCTGACAAATTTCCAGAATATTTGGATGAAAACTGCAGCCACTAGAGTGTTAACAAGCTTTTTCTATTTTTAGCTCCTGTGACCTAGTTTTTGACCGGAGATAACCCATCTTCGAACTTGACCTAGAAATCATCAAAACAATTTTCCTGACAAATTTCCAGAATATTTGGATGAAAACTGCAGCCACTAGAGTGTTAACAAGCTTTTTCTATTTTTAGCTCCTGTGACCTAGTTTTTGACCTGAGATGACCCATCTTCAAACTTGATCTAGATATCATCAAAACAACCTTCCTGACAAATTTCCAGAATATTTGGATGAAAACTGCAGCCACTAGAGTGTTAACAAGCTTTTTCTATTTTTAACTCCTGTGACCTAGTTTTTGACCGGAGATGACCCATCTTCGAACTTAACCTAGAAATCATCAAAGCAACCTTTCTGACAAATTTCCAGTATATTTGGATGAGAATTGCAGACACTAGAGTGTTAACAAGCTTTTTCTATTTTTAGCTCCTGTGACCTAGTTTTTGACCCGAGATGACCCATCTTCGAACTTGACCTAGAAATCATCAAAACAACCTTCCTGACAAATTTCCAGAATATTTGGATGAAAACTGCAGCCACTAGAGTGTTAACAAGCTCTTTCTATTTTTAGCTCCTGTGACCTAGTTTTTGACCCGAGATGACCTATCTTCGAACTTGACCTAGACATCATTAAAACAACCTTCCTGACAAATTTCCAGAATATTTGGATGAAAACTGCAGCCTCTAGAGTGTTAACAAGCTTTTTCTATTTTTAGCTCCTGTGACCTAGTTTTTGACCGGAGATAACCCATCTTCGAACTCGATCTGTATTTCAATGAGACAAACATTCTGACAAAGACTGATGATGATCCAATCAAGACTGTGACTGCTAGACTGTTAACAACCCAATTGTTGACGACGAACGACGCACAACGAAAATATTAATCCACTTAAAAAATATTTGGATGAAAACTGCAGCCACTAGATTGTTAACAAGCTCTTTCTATTTTTAGCTCCTGTGACCTAGTTTTTGAACCGAGATGACCCATCTTCGAACTTGACCTAGATATCATTAAAACAACCTTCCTGACAAATTTTCAGAATATTTGGATGAAAACTGCAGCCTCTAGAGTGTTAACAAGCTTTTTCTATTTTTAGCTCCTGTGACCTAGTTTTTGATCCAATATAACCCATCTTCGAACTTGATCTGTATTTCATTGAGACAAACATTCTGACAAACTTTGATGATGATCCAATCAAAACTGTGACTGCTAGACTGTTAACAACCCAATTGTTAGAGTGTTAACAAGCTTTTTCTATTTTTAGCTCCTGTGACCTAGTTTTTGACCCGAGATGACCCATCTTCGAACGTGACCTAGAAATCATCAAAACAACCTTCCTGACAAATTTCCAGAATATTTGGATGAAAAATGCAGCCACTAGAGTGTTAACAAGCTTTATCTATTTTTAACTCCTGTGACCTAGTTTTTGAACCGAGATGACCCATCTTCGAACTTGACCTAGATATCATTAAAACAACCTTCCTGACAAATTTTCAGAATATTTGGATGAAAACTGCAGCCTCTAGAGTGTTAACAAGCTTTTTCTATTTTTAGCTCCTGTGACCTAGTTTTTGATCCAAGATAACCCATCTTCGAACTTGATCTGTATTTCATTGAGACAAACATTCTGACAAACTTTGATGATGATCCAATCAAAACTGTAACTGCTAGACTGTTAACAACCCAATTGTTAGAGTGTTAACAAGCTTTTTCTATTTTTAGCTCCTGTGACCTAGTTTTTGACCGGAGATGACCCATCTTCGAACTTGACCTAGATATCATCAAAACAACCTTCCTGACAAATTTCCAGAATATTTGGATGAAAACTGCAGCCTCTAGAGTGTTAACAAGCTTTTTCTATTTTTAGCTCCTGTGACCTACTTTTTGACCCGAGATAACCCATCTTCGAACTCGATCTGTATTTCATTGAGACAAACATTCTGACAAAGTTTGATGATGATCCAATCAAAACTGTGACTGCTAGACTGTTAACAACCCAATTGTTGACGACGAACGACGTACAACGCACGACGCACGAAGACGGACGCCGGACATAGCCCCATCACTATACCTCACCATGACCACTTTGTGGTCAGGTGAGCTAAAAACGAAAACTCTTTTTCTTCAAATAAGTTAGAAAGTTTAATATACAAGTGAGTGCCTTGTTTTTGTTGATTTTATATCTTTTTTTATCACTTTTTTAATACAGTGTACAATCAACTGTGGATAAAGCTCTTTACTTAACCTTTTACTTCATGAGCATATTGTGTTTTCATTGAAAGCCTCCTGTTATAAGTTCGAACTGCCATGAAACTATGAAAAATGCATCAATACTGATGAAACTTGGCTTAAATGTTGACTAGACCATAGCCTCTGTCACAGCATCCTAAATAGTAAATTTCCTTTTAAAATGGCAACGGGGGACGTCTCAAAATTGCAAAAAAATTACTATTTTTCCATTGTTTTTTTTTTTTCCATTAAAACTAATTGAGATATAGTAAAAGGCTTTTCGGCGTCGGTTACTAGTTACCCTAAGATCGACATGAGGCCATTTTAGCCTGTCAAAAGTCCAAAATTATCTTAGCGATGAGGGGGACTACCACCCCCTTCACCCGCCCCCAACAGAAAGGGGCACATCCCCCTTCTGATGTACCATTTTAATGGGGGCGACTGAAAAAATGGCACTTTTTTAACAACATTTCTCAAACGGCACTTTTTTAACAACATTTCTCAAACGAAAAACAGTGTTTTGGGCCTAAAAAGGGGATTTTTCCACTGTTTGAGGCCTAAAAAGGAGGGGCATAAAGCCGTCAAAACACGTCTATACGAGGTAAAAGGTTAATGTTTAGTTGAAACAAAATACATTATTTTGCATTATTTATGTTGTGTATATCTATCAAACCTAACCCTTAATGAATTAATGTAATCTGTTTGAAAGTTCTCTGAATTTTAATTGCCTTTAATTGTAATTATTGATAATCTACTAATAGTAAAATGTGACTGTAGGAAAATACTTATATATTGATTTTGACATTGTAAACATTGCCATCGCGAATAGTGTATTAATTCTTAACGAAGACTGGAAGCAGTAATTAGTTGCCAATAATGATCATGTTATTACTTATAAATAATTGCTTCACCAGTTGTCAATTCTTTAATGAAACAAAATTTTGTACTTAGACTATACATCTCATGGCTGCATTAATGTTTAAGAGTGAAATTTGCAATTTGTGTAAAAAATATGAAAATGTTATAACATAATCCAACAGTCGAGAATAAATTGTAAACACGTGTAAATACTTTGTTGACTTCTATTAAAATGTCTTATGTACGATTCATTCTTATCATAATTTCACTTTTTAATTATAAGAGTATAAATGTTTCAGATATGTAAATGTTTTGCAAAATGGTATATTTCATGCATGAGTTTCATACAACAAATTAATATGAAAAATTATTACAGTGTATTACAAGTACGACTTCCGGGACTCCCGTTATATTAGCACGCTTGTGATAACAGGGTTTTGTTTGACGGTAGTGCGGGGAAATCTCGCATTTGTATTCATAAATAACGAAAACGTCAACTCAGTGGGCGACGTTTAATAAAGTGTGATAGTTGTTATTTTGAGATTCTTATATAGTTAATTAATCTCAAATGCATACATGACACGACAGACTTATTATCGATGATAATCAATAAATTATCAAACATTGTTTAGTTCTGTTGTGCTAAACATGTCCTTAGGTCATTGCTTCTTCATTCTTACTTACTCGAAGCAATTACGCATAGTATACAGATTTAAGTTTTGCTTTTAGCTCGAACATACTATTTAGTATTGGATATACTAGTATTGACTGAAGGGAAAAGAATCCAATTCAATTCGGATACCAATTCCGGTCAAAGTACTAGTAATATAGTTTGATTACCTGCACATCATCATCATCACCACAAGTAGGACTTTAAATAACATAGTAGACAAAATCAGACATCCCAATATTCTTCCGGAAAGAAAAGAAACCGCGAGTCATATACAAAATACGAGCCATAAATGAAGGGTAAATCTATAGAAATTGGAACAGGGCTAATTAAAACCGCTAGATACTAAAATAAATGTTAAGGCATGTATAAACAAACTGCAGAATAGAACACTATCATTGAAAAAGATTTTAAGCGCATTCAAACCAATTCACGCTCTTTGGTGAATGAAAATTGAAGAAACATTATCAAAAAAATAATGAAATGATAAAACAATATTTCTCAAGTGTGACATTAAAGTAATGGACAAATATAGTACGAAGTGAATTCCTACAAAGGGTAGTGTGTAAATTACAAGCATATTAATTTTTGTATTTCTTAAGAAATTTTATGTAAATGCTCAATTTGACAATAAAATATGAACCTATTATTTCAAAGTGTGAAATACTAAATTAACATTACAGCATTTAGTATAAATACTAAATGAACATTACAGCATTTAGTATGTGTGTTTGTATTTAACGGGACATATTTACATAGTAACCGGTGCACCTCTGTTATGGTAAAATGATGCATGACCACCGAAGACTGTAATAAAGTTAATGCTACTTTGCGCAATTCGCAAATATTTCCACGTCGCAAAATTTAGCACTTGTACAGTATTACAAATTTATTTCAGCTTAAGCAACGGGATGCCGCGTTTTAAACAATTCATTATTTTTCTTATCCACAATTTATGTTTACAACGCAACAGAGGGTATCTTTGATAGTATAATATGTGTTTCTATCGACCAGAGTGTAAATAACATGAAAAAAGTATATCAACACGGAGTTGGGGTAGAAGAAAAGACACACGTTGTCTCGATTTTGACAGATATGAGTCATACAAAACTTCAGGAGATGGGGAGAGGGGCTACTTTGTGGTTGGATTGCGTGCCTCTCAGTCCATGGATCGTGGGTTAGAGCACTACTAGGTCAATTATTAGTACCGGGAAGCGTGCACAAGAGTGGCACAATTACGCTTATAGCTTCTTCAGAATATGACATTAAACGTTGTATACGAGGCCGTAAATTCCACCAAATACGACAACAATGTAATATGTTGGATGCACAAGTATGGAAGAAATATCTGATACACGCATGCTGCCATCTGCTATATTTAGCATCAGCTATGATATAAAGTTCTATATTTAAAATATGACAAGATTGAATCCTATCATTCTTAGGGAATTGATTGTAGAGTACATGAATAAAATGGTATATCTTTTTACTATATCTTTGAATTAAAGAAATAATTATAGTCATATTTCAAAGGTAGAAAACAACGGAAAGTTCTCTACATCAATAAAATAATGACCGTACTTTGAGATATGTCGTCCGTTTAATGTAATGCTAGGAAAATATAAAATGATTATCTGTATATGATGTATGATAGCCTTCTTTACTTTCCTTAGCATTGAAATTGGAATATCTTCATTAGTTTTTGCTTTGTTTCTGGAGCGAATCAAATAGGTCATCTTTTTATTCAGTGATATTTTTGTACTGATAAGAATATTAATGTACACACGTAGTCAGATCGAACTGTTAATTGGTCACACTATGTTTCAAATTATGATGACAAATACTTAGTTTATTACTTTTTACCGTCGAATGCGATGAAATTAAATTGTTCTGTATACAATTACCGCTATGGATGTGATAGACATATCTATTCATCTCATTCCAATACCATTACATTATAGTATTTATTTATCTGTTGAACAATTGAAACTGGGAAATACTTAACAGTTGATTGTAAAAGGTGCCTTTCAAATGTAACAATATGGTTTATCATATATAATCATTTCATACACACCTAAAAGGTCCATTATGCCTCAGATATGCTATCATTTTTGCTTCCTACAAACTTTGTATTTATATTGTTACAACTTCCAAAAACAAATACTCATTTGCATATACATAAACTATATTTTGCATCTTTTGATATGTTGGCAATTGGTATAATTGGTATAATTATAGTTCATCAGTATTGTGTATGGAAGTGAAAATACTACCATCTTTACATTTTGTTATACTTTATACATTTAACTAAACATTCTTTGCTTTCTTCTTCAGTTCTTAAATATCCAACATGCTTCAAACCCTTTATTATAATATAATTGAACACATGTCTGACATTTTATAAAATGTGAATTTTTGAGACATAATGTGCATTTAAATGTTGTAAATTATGCTACCATTGAACCGATAAAATGAATATGACAATATTTCCTCTGATGTATCAAGTTATAATCAGTAATTCAGTGATCCCCTCACACGACTCTGCAACAGCGACAAGGAGCCCTGCAGGACACAATTCAAAAAAGGACAGTTCATTATTTGAAACATATCGTGACCAATTAACATTATAATCTGTCTATGTGTGTACATCAATTTTCTTATCTTAACAAAAACAGCAGTTCATTTACGTTTATATAATATATTCTTTTTTTTTCTCATATAATCTCCGTAATTATAAACCATGTGATTATTGAATATCAATGTTTTATTTAACTTATATTACTTATATATAAACTTACTTATATTTTTTCTCATATTTACTTTGGTATAAACAGACTTTGCACTTTCCATTAATTCTCATGAATAATTTCAAGAAAACTAAATCTGAATTTTATAGCCATTTTATCTTTGTTCTCGAGAGACTTCCCGTTTCCAGTCAGATATTTTCTACAACAAATTATTTTAGGTTTTAATTTTCTTATTTACATTTTCCGGAAGCACAATACAGCACACGTGCAAATGATGGTGGCTTATTTTGGTAAAATATCCAAACTAACCTATATACGTTTAATAATGTTGATATTCTCTGACAATCAAATGAACAATGTCGTGCTTCTATGGCGATTTTTTCCTTTCATTTACATATCTTATGTTACAGACAGAGAGAGCGCTGAGAATTTTAAAATGAATACTTATATTATATATGTTATAGAATAATAGACAGTTGGTCTATAACAATTCCTAGGGGAAATGATGTACTTTAATAGAGTCAGTTGTATTGGTTAACTGCTAATGGACATCAAACTGGTAATTGAACTTACGATAATGACACTAATGAAATATAATTGTGTTCCGGGAGCTATTTGTTTTCTTGTATATATTTAAAGCGGAAATTCATTAGCGCATCGTTATTAATATTATCAAATTGTCTGTCCTAAAATAATGCTCTGGGCATGCCGTGAAATCAAAATATATGTAACAGCGATTCGTTACTTTATAAGGAACACCTAATTTAAACATATTTTCTTTCGAACATTTTACACATACAAGATTTACATACAATGGTGATAATAATACAATACATTTTCTTTCGAACATTTTACACATACAAGATTTACATACAATGGTGGTAATAATACAATACAATGCTGAAAAAGGATCAGATCCGAAAGCATAAAATGCTTATAAAGGCCTTTTCCTGACATAAGATTAGTTACTATAAATATGACGGGTTTTGAAAATGTTTGAAATATTGAAGTTTAGGTAAAAAGTAATTGATTACAAAAATGAAGAAGATTCGTTACTGTCGTCACTAAGTCAAATTAGCGACCTATAAACAAAAAGGGGCGTTGAGTAGAAGTTTCTATCTGAAAGATGTATGAATATGGACTTAATAGATTAGACGCAATAATGGTCTGTTTATAAATGTATAAAGTTTAGAATTTTATAATTTAAGATACACAAAGAAACTTAATTTAATAAGTAGAAAAAAAGAGGAGGATCTATTCGGTGAGTAAATTGGAGGAGCAATGTATCATAGACTATGAAAATCGTTTGCTGTCTCGGATAAACATTTGAACTGCCTGAAATATGCTGATATTGATATCGTCACTTAAGTTTGTATCGCCGTTAAGTAGTGTGTGAAGAGTGACATTACAGTAGGCTGAAAGAGTTTGGAAAAGGCTGTGTCTGATAGTACTGTATTGTTTGCATTCAAAGAAAAAATGATGGTTAGTTTCTAGCAATCCACATTGACATAAAGGTGAGATAACAATATTTTTCCTGTATAGATGGTAGTTTAAAGAACTGCACTCTGTTCGTAGACGTGCATGATATATTTGCAATTTTCGAACACCTGTATAGAAAAATTTTGGACATTTTATTATGTTTCTATTCAAAAGACACTTAAAAGCAGATAATGTTGGTTCATTTTGTACATCAATTGGTAGTTCATTCCATTCTCTGAGAGCTGAAGGAAGAAAAGCGTTATAGTATAAAGATGTTTTTGTGTGAATGCCTTGTATATCGCTCGAATTTCTTAAATTATAACGTGTGGTTTCACCTACAGACGGAGGGACAATAGTTGATAGGTAGACAGGTGAGAGTCCATTTTTCATCTTATAAAGAAGAATCAATTTATGTTTCCTTCTTCTGCTGTCTAGAGGTTCCCAGGGGACCTCTCGTTGAAGCTCATGAAGAGACACAAGTTTAGTAACACCAGATACAATTCTTGAAGCTTCATGTTGGATTTTATATAGTTCAGCTTTTTCATATTGAGTACCATTGATGTAAACAACATCGGCATATTCTAGAATTGGCCTGATGTAAGATAAGTAGATTATTTCTAAAGATTTTCGATCAAGTTGAAATTTAATTTTGCGCATTATATGTATAGTATTACGTTTCCACGCCCTCTCCTTAACATGATTAATGTGAATATGCCAGGAACCATCGTCAGAAAAGTGTAAGCCTAAGTGATTGTGAGATGTCACTGAAGATATGGTCTGGTTTTGCATTAGGAGAGGTGGATGGAACTGTTGTGGTGTTTTACGTGTGATTAACATGGTTTCAGATTTGGAAGGATTAAACTTGACTAGCCATTTGTCAGCCCATGAAGAAATCTTGTTTATGTCAGATTGAAGAATGTCAGCCGTAGTAACTGGATGATCAACGATCAAATACAAACTGGTATCGTCGGCAAAAAGATTTACAGAGGACCTTTAGTCAACAACAATATCATTGATATAAACTAAAAAAAAGAAGCGGACCCAGAATCGAGCCTTGAGGAACTCCTGCGTTTATTACACCACATTGTGCCACACTTTATCAAAGGCCTTGCTGATGTCAAGAAAGACAATCCGGATCTCAAGACCTTTATCAAGAGCCTTACAGAAAGAGTTGTAAAGAAAGGTTAGTTGATTCACAGTTGAGTCGCCAGGTTTGAAACCAGATTGAAGGGGAGATATAAAGTCATTATCATGAAGAAAGTTAAAGATATACTTAAACAAAATGCGTTGAAAAACTTTTTCCATACAACATAATAGTGATATAGGACGATAATTGCTGGGTAAAGATGGATCTCCTTTCTTAAAAATTGGGCAAATGTTTTTTTTTTTTTTTTATTAAATTTTCTTTATTATCCAGTTAGTACAAACAATACATTTCATACATTATACAAATTTACAAACATATTACAAATGTTTAATTGCAAGAATAAACAATGGTTACATCAGAAAAAAAACTTTGATAAAGACTAAGTAGATTTAAACTGATTTAACATGATTGTAAAAATGGAAAAGTAATCTAGAGCATGATATATGTAATTTTAATTATTTATAGTTATGTTTTCATTAATAAAAAAAGAAGCGTTTCATAGTAAGCGTGTAAATAATATTTAATAGACTCCAGCCAGTCGCATATGTTTATGATGTGAATATGCTCCATTTGTTGTTATGGACATCGACCTTATTTTTCATTTCAGCAATGAGTCTTTCTAAACTAAGTTTATATCTAAGATAATTTAAAAATTCACTGAAGTTTGGTATGGTTTTCTGGTATTTATTTTTAAATATAAAATATTTACCTAAGAGTAAAATATAGTTAATGCAGTTTGATTTCATATTATTTTGAATATTCACATTACACAAACTGACAGTTTCGTATGATACCAAAGTTGTGTCTGTAGAATATTTTGATTGTAAAAAAATCCTGATTTGACACCAAAATTGTTGAATTTTTGAGCATTCCCAATATATATGTACATTAGATTCTGGTGCCGAGTTACAAAAATCGCATAACATTGACTCCACCATATTATATTTAAAGAGTTTTTCATTGTTTGGCAAAATACGAATACGATATTTATACTGAAAACTTCGAAGTTTGGTATCAATCGTTATGTTTATGATTTGATGGAATATATTTTTCCATTCAAAGTTGCCTGAGAGTTCAGCTTCCCATTTGTTTTCTTGATGATTGTTTGTTGTTGTTTTCTTTTGAATAAGCATAGTATAAATAAATCGGCAGGTTTTAATTTGAGGTTTTAATTTATCAATTAAGTAGTTATTAGCTTTGTATTTTTTGGATTTCGTTAAAGCTATAAAATTGTTTTTTCCTATAATCGTATATATGTTCGATAAAGATTACGCCTTTTTCCATCCATTCACAGAAAACAAATGGTTTGTTACTTAGTTTTATATTCGTGTTGTTCCATATAATTTCTTTACCAACATCAGTTTTTTCTTTATTAAAGTTTGCATACGACCAAGCACTGAGTACGTCTTTTAAAAATGTAGATCTAATATCTAAATTTTCAATATCTTTTATGTTTAGATTACATTTAAATATGAATTGTTTTCCATATCTATTTAACATATTTTCATATACTTTAACCCATTTTGAATGTTGCTGCAATTCAATGCGTTTAACCCAGGAGCATTTTAAGGAATATATAAAACTTTCAATGTCTAACATTTTAAGCCCCCATGTTGGTAATCTTGAATAATCTTATCTCTTGATATTTTGTCTGGTTTGTTGTCCCATAGAAAGTTAAACATGAGCTTTTTTATTTTATTTATGATTTCTTGGTCTGGGTTATGTAAAATTGTGAGAGGATAAATAAGTTTGGGCATTGCAAAAGTTTTAAGAACGGTTATTTTTCCAAAAAGACTTAGTTTCCATCGTTTCCATTTATGCAAACATTGATCGAACTCTTTCAGTTTAGGTGTTAAATTAGTATTAAGCATTTCGTCTATGTTATTAGTGAAAGTTATACCGAGCGTGCTAGCTTTTTCAGATGTCCATTTAAAATTATTGTCATTGCAGAAATTGATATGAGTATTTCTTAAACTTCCAAGTTTTAAAACAATACATTTATCTTTATTCAATTTAAGGCCTGATATATTTGAAAAATTTTTTAGTGTTGAAATAAGTGTTAGAAACGATCTTTTTTCTCCATTAGTTATAAAACATGCATCATCGGCAACAAGTGTTTGTTTTAGTTCAATGTTTCCTATCTTAATGCCTTTAATATCTTCATTTTTGGTTACTTCATTTGAGAGTAATTCTATACAAATAATAAATAGGTAAGGGGATAAAGGTCACCCTTGTCGCACGCCTTTTTCTATTTTAAAGAAACTGGATAGATGACCATTATTATGTATACACGATTGAGCATCTTTATAAAAAAGGCCAACCCAATTTATAATATGTTGAGGAAATTTAAATTTCAATAAGCATTTTTTCATAAAGTTATGGTCAAGACTATCAAAAGCTTTATTAAAATCAGAAAAAAAATATTAACCCTTTTTCATTTAAATTATTAATATATTCGATTGTCTCTTGTAAAATTCTAACATTTCCCCCAATATATCTACCTTTGATAAAGCCTGTTTGCTCTGGACTGATAATATTTATTATCTGATAAAAATTGGGCAAATGTTGGCATCTTTCCAAGTTTGGGGAATCTTACAAGTAAGGAGTGAATGATTAAAAAGAGAGCAGAGTGGATATTTGATTACGGACGAGGTTTCGAACAAGATGCGATTACTTATTTCATCGGGCCCAGAAGCTTTATTGGTATTTAGAGTTTTGATAGCATCTTCAACATCTTGAGTTGTAATACTAATTGAAGTGAGAGTGTTCACAGACTGTTCGAAAAACTTGCCTGGAACACCTGGTGATTATTTTCAGTGGTTATTCATAAGGTACTCTCATTTTTACAATTGTTTAAAGCCTTAAATATTTAAACTCCAATTCTCAAACAACCTTAAAACAACCTTATTGTGAGCTAAATAGTTTGGCATATGAAGCATGTGGCTTCTAGATAAAACAGATGATGTCATAAAATTAGTATAATTATCTTGATATAATATATGTGTCATGGCAAATTGTTCACAGTTTTCTATTCTTGTGTTTTGATATTTTCAATAATTTGTTGACATGAACACATCTGTGAATGTTTCGAAATTCACAATGTCAGCATTTTTCATTATTGAATGTTGAACTGCGCTTAATCCGGTGCTATCGGGTGGAATGTTTCGGCTTGCGCCCCGCGAAAGGGAAGTTCGACAAAGTGCTGACTGGTATTTTCGTATTTTTATACCCCCGCACAACAAAGTTGTAAGGGGGGTATACTGGAATCAGCTTGTCCGTCCGTCCGGCTGTCCGTCGGTTTTTTCTTGTCCGCCCAATAACTTAAGATTCCTTTGACCTTAGTCTTCATATTTGGCATGGAGGTTAGTCATGATTAGTAGATGACCCCTATTGATTTGAGGTCACCAGGTTAAAGGTCAAGGTCACAGGGGCCTTGACTTCAAAAAGCTTGTCCGCCCAATAACTTAAGATTTCTTTGACCCTTAGTCTTCATATTTGGCATGGAGGTTAGTCATGATTAGTAGATGACCCCTATTGATTTTGAGGTCACCAGGTCAAAGGTCAAGGTCACAGGGGCCTTGACTTCAAAAAGCTTGTCCGCCCAATAACTAAAGATTCCTTTGACCCATAATCTCCATATTTGGCATGGAGGTTAGTCATGGTTAGTAGATGATCTCTATTGATTTTGAGGTAACCAGGTCAAAGGTCAAGGTCACAGGGGCCTTGACTTCAAAAAGCTTGTCCGCCCAATAACTTAAGATTCCTTTGACCCATAGTCTTCATATTTGGCATTGAGGTTAGCCATGATAAGTAGTTGACCCCTATTGACTTTGAGGTCACCAGGTAAAAGGTCAAGGTCACAGGGGCCATGACTTTTAAAAGCTTGTCCGCCCAATAACTTAAGATTCTTTGACCCACAGTCTTCTTATTTGGCATGGAGGTTAGTCATGATAAGTAGTTGACCCCTATTGACTTTGAGGTCACCAGGTAAAAGGTCAAGGTCACAGGGGCCATGACTTTTAAAAGCTTGTCCGCCCAATAACTTAAGATTCTTTGACCCACAGTCTTCTTATTTGGCATGGAGGTTAGTCATGATAAGTAGATGACCCCTATTGACTTTGAGGTCACCAGGTCAAAGGTCAAGGTCACAGGGGCCTTGACTTCAAAAAGCTTTTCCGCCCTATAACTTAAGATTCCTTTGACCCACAGTCTTCATATTTGGCATGGAGGTTAGTCATGATTAGTAGATGACCCCTTTTGATTTTGAGGTCACCAGGTCAAAGGTCAAGGTCACAGGGGCCTTGACTTCAAAAAGATTGTCCGCCCAATAAGTTAAGATTCCTTTGACCCACAGTCTTCATATTTGGAATGGAGGTTAGTCATGATTAGTAGATGACCCCTATTGATTTTGAGGTCACCAGGTCAAAGGTCACAGGGACTTTGACTTCAAATGTTTGTCTGCCCAATAACTTTAGATTCCTTTGACCCACAGTCTTCATATTTGGCATGGATGTTGATCATGATTAGTAGATGACCCCTTTTGATTTTGAGGTCACTGGATCAAAGGTCAAGGTCATAGGGACTTTGACTTCAAAAAGTTTGTCCACCCATTAACTTAAGATTCCTTTGACCCACAGTCTTCATATTTGGCATGGATGTTGATCATGACTATAAGGTGACCCCTATTGATTTTGAGGTCACTGGGTCAAAGGTCAAGGTCACAGGGACCTTGACAAAAAAAGCTTTTCTTCTCAATTGCTAAAGAATGTCCTGTCCGCAATGTATTGATTTTGACATTTTCACATTTGAAGCATGTAGAATACATAACTTAGCAATGCACTGGTTTAGTAACCTCAGATTTGGCAGGGAGGTTGTCCTTGAGCTCTAAATGGCCACTGTTGATTCTGACAAAGTGGTATGCGGGGGTATTCACGCCATGATAGTGGCAGTTCTAGTTTTCGTTTTCTTGCGCCCTAAGAAGCCAAAATACGACATGGCACAAATCAGCCACCATTGGGAATGATTTTGTAGTCTAAGGATACTACGAACAATCAGTTTGAGTGACAAGTATTTCTTTTAAGTTTATTTCTTTATATTTTGCTGCACTCATTCTAAGAGTTGTGTCAAACAGTGACATGTTTGATTTTTTAACCCCGTCCTTTTCTTTAGCAAGAGATATTTTCATATATGAAAATGCAAAAGGAGATACATTGTATATTGCTATTTCTGAAAATGCGACAGTAATATTTGCAACAGCAAATGTTGGTATACTTATTTAATTACACTATGATTGAAAAACTGAGGCCGACAAGATTACAAAAATCAACGACATTTTAAAAGAAATGCTCAATATGTGCTTGGTTTATGTAAGGGGATGCCAGTACGGAAATACAGTATGGCTGAGGGGTTGACTTTAATGGTTGAGCATCAGAATTACAGCCACCGTTAACCCATGCGTGATCGTAAAAACGACTTTATAGACTTATTTTCTCTATTTTAATAGGATTAAATAATCGGAGTCTATGCATCTCTGAGCTCTAGCAGGTGGAATGGTTTCAACATTTGGTGTTGTTGTGAAGATTGTAACAACCGAGATTTGTTAAAATTATCTGCCATATTCACTTTATTGTGTTGGTGCGCCGTAAAACCAAACAAATGAACAAAGACATTGTATTGGAATCGTTGCTATCATTTTTCAGTATCAGGGAAATATTGAGTTCATTTCAATTTTTAGAATACCAAAGCCCCCTCAAATTGACTACAATATGTAACTAGAACTATCACTAAATGTGATTAATACCCCCACAAGTCTGCTTCGGAAATGAGGATGTTACTAGTAACAGAATACCTTGTAATAGAATTGAAACATAGAGTTATGGTTGTGGGCAATTAAAGATAATTGTGGTTCATGTATGTTGCATTTCCTTTCAATGTGGTTGGCCATTGATGAAGTTTATTGAATTACTCTGTAATAAGTTCCAGAAAGACAAAGAAAAAGAACAAAGGGCAATAACTCTATAAATACTGAAGATAGGTTATAGTTCTTGTGCACTGCATTCCTCTTATTGTGCTTGACCATTGTATGAAGTTGTTTTGAATTCCAACCAGTACGTTTTAAGTTATGCTCCGGACAAGGAAAAGTATCAAAGGGCAGTAACTCTGTATTTTGTCAAAATGGAGTTATGGCTCTTGTGCACTGCACTTCCTTTTAATGTCCTTGACAACTGTATTGAAGTTGTACTGAATTCCAAACAGTAGTTTTCAAGTTATGCTCTGGACAAGGAAAAGAAACAAAGGGCATTTAACTCTGTCATTAGTCCAGATGGAGTTATGGTTCTTGTGCACTGCACTTCCCCTTATTGTGCGTTGACCATTGTATGGAAGTTGTTTTGAATTCCAACCAGTAGTTTTCAAGTAATGCTCTGGACAAGGAAAAGTAACAAAGGGCAGTAACTCTGTAATTTAGTCAAGATGGAGTTATGGTTCTTATGCACTGCACTTCCTCTCAATGTGCTTGACCATTGTATGAAGTAATAATGAAATTCCAACAAATAAGTCTTCAAGTTATGGTCCGGACAAAAAGAAAGCATGGAAAAGTAACAAAGGGCAATAACTCTGTAGTTAGTCAAGATGGAGTTATGGTTCTTGTGCACTGCACTTCCCCTTATTGTGCTTGGCCATTGTATGAAGTTGTTTTGAATTCCAACCAGTAGTTTTAAAGTTATGCTCTGGACAAGGAAAAGAAACAAAGGGCAGTAACTCTGTAATAAGTCAAATGGAGTTATGGTTCTTGCTGCACTGCACTTCCTCTCAATGTGCTGGACCATTGTATGAAGTTATAATGAATTGCAACAATTAGTCTTCAAGTTATGGTCCGGACAAAAGAAAGCAATGGAAAAAGTAATAAAGGGCAATAACTCTGTAATTTACTTTAGATAGAGTTATGGTTCTTATGCACTGCACTTCCTCTCAATGTGCTTGACCATTGTATGTAGTTATATTGAATTCCAACCATTAGTCTTCAAGTTATGGTCCGGACAAAAAAAAGAAGGCAATGGAAAAAGCAACAAAGGGCAATAACTCTGTAATTACTTTAGATAGAGTTATGGTTCTTGTGCACTGCACTTCCCCTTATTGTGTTTTGACAATTGTATGAAGTTGTTTTGAATTCAAACCAGTAGTTTTCAAGTTATGCCACGGACAAGGAAAAGTAACAAATGGCAATAACTCTCTGTTATTAGTCAAGATAGAGTTATGTTTTCTTACGCACTGCACTTCCTCTCAATGTGCTTGACCATTGTATGTAGTAATATTGAGTTCCAACCATTAGTCTTCAAGTTATGCTCCGGACAAGGAAAATGCAACAGACAAAAAAAAAGTAATGGAAAAGCAACAAGGGCAATAACTCTGTGATTACTTTAGATAGAGTTATGGTTCTTGTGCACTGCACTTCCCCTTATTGTGTTTGACAATTGTATGAAGTTTGTTTTGAATTCCAACCAGTAGTTTTCAAGTTATGCCCCGGACAAGGAAAAGTAACAAAGGGCATAACTCTGTAATTAGTCAAGATAGCGTTATGGTTCTTGTTGTGCACTGCACTTCCTCTCAATGTGCTTGACCATTGTATGTAGTTATACTGAATTCCAACCATTAGTTTTCAAGTTATGCTCCGGACAAGGAAAATGCAACGGACGTCTGGACCGACCGACCGACCGACCAACCGACCGACCACCGGGTGACTCCTATATACCCCCTCAAACTTCGTTTTTGGGGGTATAATAAATGGCTGTTTTCTCGAAAACTTTAACTCAAAATAATATCGCAATTCGTGGAATAGAAGCTTTTACTAAGATGGTAAAGCTTATATCAATGTGTATGATACACAAAGATTATTGACCTATCTGCAGAAACAAAGATAATATAAAAACACTTGAAATACTCTTACTCTATCATTTTTGACAAACAATTGTCATATATCTTTTTTCATTTCTCATTTATCAACATACACGACAGTGTATATTTTGACCATTAGTTACCACCCTACACTCATTATATCAATTGCAATAAATAACTCTAACACTCCCAGAGAAAGGCGTAAACATTATCTTTATATAGAAAACTACCTTCATTTATAAGAAGATTATAATAAACAATGGTATTTGTATTTCATGAAGAAAGGTAAAACTCGTAAAACTTCTTCACCGGCTTTTGTTTTGTTTATTTTGTGCCGTAAAGTACACTTCTTTTATAAAAACAAACGTATTTACCTATTAAAAAAGAACGTCAGTGCTTTTTGAAGAACGTCAGTGTTATATAAAAGTCATAAATGACCACCCCTTTTAATGCCTGAATTGTAATATGAAACATATTCAGTTCAAATAAATTCATGAAATGACTTTGCAGATATTGTTAATATCCTGTAAGATGTCACACCCCCATACACATCCTCACTTGCCTCCTTAGGGCGAGTCAGGATTGCAATTTGCTGTTTTAATGAGAGCATTAAATATATGACGAGTTGGATTGTTACTTTCCTGTTCGATTTATAATTTAATCATTCGCTTTTGATTTTATTTATGAACCATGCACCAACAGGTAAACATAGCGATAAAACATGGCCAATATCTAGATCAAGAGGCGCTGATATGAAAGTAATCAAATGCATATAAAATGAAAGCGCCTCGTAATTTTGTAAACCACGGCTACTATGTTCATAGCATCAGCCTCAAGACCGCAGTTACTTTTCCTCTTTTTTCTTTATAAATTCTGAACGAAGAATGCAATCTTCTGACCGTTTCAAACCAAAATCATTGCCCTCAAAAAATCTTTGTATTTTAGACGAGGGGATAACAGGCTTACTTGTTTCGTTTTTTCCACTTATATGAAGTGAGTATGAAGATGTACTGTCATAATGGCCGTAAACAGACTAAACACCCAATGCAAAGAATATCATTGTGTGTAAGCTAACATTCAAATTGTTTCCAAATTCACATTTACCAAACATTTCATACATCCTCCAGTAAATTATGCCTATTTTTCTTTGTTTTTTATTAACATTTTATACATATTCAACATCGAACATAGGCACTATTTCTTGTGCAACTTCTTCCGTATTGTGGGCAACCAATGGCAAATTAATATGGTCATGTGCATATTTTGACATTTTAAATTGCACAACAGGTTGGCTTTAGCTTGTTACCTTTAAGAGATAATTGTTGAGTTAAGATATGTCCTTTAATAGAGATTACCTTTTGACACGACCAACGACAGAGTACTAGTCTGCGTTACTTTAACAGACACGCACAGCATTTTTCATCGTTGACAATAACGATTCATTTATCCTATCCTTATGTACATTTAATTATTCACATTTTAAATACATTACATTAACTGGCACGATATCACACCATTTGCTAGTTTTTCACTGCAAAATTTACATTTGAAGATGGAGCACTTTAGTTGACCTAAATCGGATTAAAATTGATGAAAATGATTTTTTAGTAAATCTGCTATTTCTTTTCTTTTAAAAAAAAGTTATGTTTAGACTCTGGGGGAATATTGATCACTTATTAATTCCTAAATATATAGGAATTAATAAGTAGCGTTATTCGCAGCATTATTTCGTAAAGTCTCGGAGAATATATGAGGGGATTTAGAATCAATTTTTACTTTATTTTTACTTTAATTTTACATATAATATATTTTATATCACTAACAATGTTGTGTGAAATAAAATAGTTTGTAAAGCCTTTGTGCAATAAATAAAATGTTACCTTTCATTGTGTTTATCATTGATTTATTCAACCTAAATACACATGCATACAAAAAGTAATGACATCAAAAATTGTGTTTTATTAAATAAGCATGTCAATTTAATGTAAAGGTTTAGTAGCGTATTTAAAGCACTACAATATCATTTCTTATTTGAATAATGATCAGATGTTATTTATTATTAAGCTATTATAACAGTATCTTATGTCAAAGTACAGAATTGACAATTTTAGTTTCTTGGAGTTTTTATTTTCTTAGAATTTGATATAACATATCATCTTTTATTTGTGTACATAAATCTTATATATAATTTTGTTTTCTGCTTATCTAGATATATCGTGTTTTCATATGTCTAGAAATTGTTGTCAATTGATACGAAATAATAAAACATACTTTTTCAAGGTACGATCTTTAGATTTATTGAATTATTTGATTTCCGAAAGGCGTAAACTCCATTGATATTCATTAGATATTCTTTTTTGAGCAATTTATGTTGCAAGATAAAAATCTTTTAACGCTTCAAGAAACATTACGCAATAAATAACGAGCTTATTTCTTGAGGTCCCAAAGAGACAGGCATCTGTTTAGTTGCCCAGTGTTACACTGTTTTTCAGCCATCGACCAGTACAAGTATAGTTGCTTTGGACTCAACTATGAATAATGTTGGAAGTGTCACCTTCATGACAATGGTCGATCTTGCTCTTTGGTTAGATCTAATCTGTCTGGACAAAACCAAATTAATATTTCACACACACCACTACGTCAAAAGAAGGCGTACACGCTTTTAAGGATAATTTTTTTTATTTCTAACTATATTTACCTGGCCAGCAATAGACGCTTTACTATAATTAACAAGTACTATAAACACCATTGCATTAGGAAGGGAAACACTTCTACCGTTATTTACCCAAAAATATGTGTAAATTCTGTCGTTAACCCTATCCTTGACACAGCAATGATAATTGAATTTCGATCAGTTCTTTGTGAAATATTGGTAAGTATTTAACGACAATTTCGATTTTGTTGTTGAGAATATAAATATAAGCCGTATAATATGAAGGTGGTGGTCATCGGATTTATTGAAACAACATTTTTTTTGTGCAAGTATGCAACTTTCACGTTTTCTGTCCGGTCCTGGTTTCTGTCCAATCGTGTCTATTGTTTCGATACACTGATGGACATTTATCTCTCAGTAGATGAAATTGTCTAAACGTTAATTCACATTAACTTTTTGCAACAGTTTTAAATGCAGATGTATCCGGTATTCAGTTTATATTTATTTTACTATATATAGTTCAATTATAAGCTTATTGAAACACTCTCAAATATTTTCCTTGAACCAACCAGTTCTAAGCAATAAGTCTTTGCCCACGTAAACAAAGGCTCCCCCTGACGTTGTATAAACACATGTGGCCAGAAATGCTAAAATAACTAGTCCGACAATTTAAACCACTCGGCCTCACCGCCACTCAACCGATCTGATATGTAAAGTCAAAACGTAACATGTCCGGACTAAGCTGTTTATCTATAAGGAAAAAGGGAAACTCTTATTCTTCAAATAAGTTAGACAGTTTAATATACAAATGAGTTTCTCGTTTTTGATTATATATCTTTTTATTATTATTTTAAAACTGTGTACAAACAACCGTGGATAAAGCTCTATACTTAATGTTAAGTTGGAACAAAATACATTACTTTGCATTTATTATGTTGTGTATATGTATCAAAACTAACCCTAAACGAATTAATGTAATCTGTTAGAAAGTTCTCTGAATTTCAGTTGCCTTAAATTGTAACTTTTGATAATCTACTTATTGTAAAATGTGACTGTAGGAAAAATTTATATATTGATTTTGACATTGTAAACATTGCCATCGCGACCAGTGTAGTAATTCTAAACGTACACTGAAAGCAGTAATTATTTGCAAATAATGATGAAGTTATTACTTAAATAATTGCTTCACCAGTTTTCAATTCCATAATGAAACAAAATTCTGTGCTATACATCTCATGTAAGCAATATGAAAATGTCATAACAGAATCCGATAATCGAGTATAAATTGTAAACACGTGTAAAAGCTTTATCCACTCTCCTATTAAAATTTCTTATGTACGATTCATTCTTATCATAATTTTACTTAAGTATAAATGTTTTGGAAATTTAAATGTTTCGCAAAACGGTTTATTTCATGCATGAGTTTCATACAACATATTTGAAAAATTATTACAGTGTAATACGTAAGTACGATTTCCGGAACTCCCGTAATATTAGCACGCTTGTCATAATAGGTTTAGTTTGAAGGTATTGCGTATCATTTTAAACAATCTTAATCCGCTGAGGTATTTGTTTTTTAAATCACGAAAACGTCAATTCAGTGGGCGACGTTTAATAAAGTATGATAGTTGTTGTTTTGAGAGTTTAATATAGTAAATTGATCGGAAATACATACATGACACGGCAGACTAATTAGCGATTATGATCAATAAATTATCAATCATTGTTAAGTTTTGTTGTGCTTGACATGTCCTTAGGTCATTGCTACATCATTTTTACTCGACATAATTACTCATAGTATACAGATTTAAGTTTTGCTTTTAGCTCAGACATACTATTTAGTTTCGGATATACTAGTATTCGCTTTTGTGACAATGTAATAGTCGCTGAAAGGAAAATAATCTAATTCAATTCGGATACCAATGCCGGTGAAAGTACTAGTTATGGAGTTTGATTTCCTGCATATTGCATAATCACCACAAGTAGGACTTTAAATACCATAGTAGAGAAATCACAACCCCATATTCTTCCGGAAAGAAATGAAACCGCGAGTCATATACAAAATACGAGCTAGAAGTGAAGACTAAATCTATAGAAAATGGAACCAAACAAATTATAACTGCTGGATACTTAAACAGCTAATTAAGCATGTTTCCATGAATACTTCTCCGAATCAGTTATAAACGAAGTACAGATTTGTCACCAGTATTTGTTAGTACCGGGAAGCGGGCACGAGAGTTCACAATAACGCTTACAGCTTCTTCTGAATATAACTAAAATATATACATTAAACGTTATATACGAGGCCGTAATTTCAATAAATACGACAACAATGTAATATGTTGGATGCACAAGTATGGAAGTAAGTAATAGAAAGAGCACCGAAACACGAGGCTATCTGATTTGTACGAGGGGGCGTAGCCCCCGAGTATAAATCAGATTGCCGAGTGTTTTGGTGTTCTTTCTCTTTTGTATCATAGTCAAACATAAAAACACGTTCCCTGTATCACAATATGAAACCCCGGCAAAAATGAACCAATGAACGAACATCTGGATATGACATTTCTGTCGCTTTCCCTTTCTCTGCCGTGACAATATGTAAACCCCAGCAAAAATGAGCCAATCAATGGGCATGCTCTGGAGTGCGGGTAACTAATACCCGCACTCCAGTTAACGCACTGTGCATGTATATGTATACGATTTAACCCTGACACATTTTCAACAGAAAGGTCTCCAAACTATGATACAATATCTGCTAAACGCATGCTGCCGTCTGCTATATTTAGCATCAGCTTAGATATAAAATTCTATATTTAAAATATGACAAGGTTGAATCGTATCATTCATAGGGAATTGATTGTATAGTACATGTATAAAATGTTATATCTTTTGTACTATATCTTTGAATTAAAGACATGATTATATTAGTATTTCAAAGGTAGAAAACAACGAAAAGTTCTCTACATCAGTAAAACAATGACCGTACTTTAAGATATGTCGTCCTTTTAATGTAATGCTTGCGGAAAATATACAATGATTATCTGAATATGATGTATGATAGCTTTCTTTACTTTCGTAAGCATTGAAATTGGAATATCTTCATTAATTTTTGCTTTGTTTTTGGAGTGAATCTAATAGGTCATCTTTTTATTCAGGAATATTTTTGTTCTGATAAGAATATTAATGTACACACGTAGGCAGATCGAACTGTTAATTAGTCACGCTATGTTTCAAATACTGACGACAAATACTTAGTTTATTACTTTTTACCGTCGAATGCGATGAAATTACATTGTTCTGTATACAATTACCGCTGTGGATGTAATAGGCATATCTATTCATCTCATTCCAATACCATTACATTATAGCATTTATCTATCTATTGAACAACTTGAAACTGGGAAATACTGAACAGTTGATTGTAAAAGGCGCCTTTCAAATGTCACAATACGGTCTCATGCATATATAATCATTTCATACACATCTAAAAGGTCCATTATGCCTGAGATATGCTATCATTTTTGTTTCCTAAAAACTTTTTATTTCTATTATCTTGTTACAACTTCCAAAAACAAATACTCAGTTGCCATATGCATAAACATAAACTTTATTTTGCATCTTTTGATATGTTGGCAATTGGTATAATTGGTATAATTATAGTGGTTTAGTATTGTGTATGGAATTGAAAATACTACTTTCTTTACATTTTGTTATAATTTATACATTTAACTAAACATTCTTTACTTTCTTCTTCAGTTCTTAAACATCTAACATGCTTAAAATCCTTTATTATAATATTATGTAACACATGTCTGACATTTTATAAAATGTGAATTTCTGAGACATAATGTGCATTTAAATGTTGTAAATTATGCTACTAAAGAACCGATACAATGAGTGTGACAACATTTCCTCTGATTTATCAAGTTATAAACAGTAATTCAGTGATCCCCTCACACGGCTCTGCAACAGCGACAAGGAGCCCTGCAGGACACAAATCAAAAAAGGACAGTTCATAATTTGAAACATATCGTGACCAATTAACATTATTATCTGTCTACGTGTGTACATTAATATTCTTATCTTTACAAAAATAGCAGTTCATTTACGTTTATATAATATATTCTTTTTTTCTCAGATAATCTCCGTAATCTCCGTAATTATAAACCATGTGATTATTGATTATTCATGTGTTTTTTTACTTATATTACTTATATATAAACTTACTTATATTTTCACTCATATTTACTTGGGTATAAAGAGACTTTGCACTTTCCATTATTTCTCATGAATAATTTCAAGAAAACTTAATCTGAATTTTATAGCCATTTTATCTTTGTTCTCGAGAGACTTCCTGTTTCCAGTCATATATTTTCTACAACAAATTATTTCAGGTTTTAATTTTCTTATTTGCATTATCCGGAAGCACAAAACAGCACACGTGCAAATGATGGTGGCTTATTTTGGTATTATCCCAAATAACCTCTATACGTTTAATAATGTTGATATTCTCTGACAATCAAATGAACTATGCCGTGCTTCTATGGCGATTTTTTCCTTTCATTTACATATCTTATGTAACAGACAGAGAGAGCGCTGAGAATTTCAAAATGAATATTTATATTATATATGTTATAGACTAATAGACAGTTGGTCTTCTATAACGATTCCTATGGGAAATGATGTACTTTAATAGAGTTAGTTGTATTGGTTAACTGCCAATGGACATCAAACTGGTACTTGAACTTACGTTAATGACACTAATGAAATATAATTGTATTCCGAAGGCTATTGTTTTCTTGTATAACTGTATAGCGGAAATTCATTAGAGCATCGTTATAAGTATTATCAAATTGTCTGTCCTTAATATAATACTATGAAATCAAAATAAAAGCGATTTGAGCACTTGGTGATTGTTTTCAGTGTTTATTCATAAGGTTCTCTCAAGTTTTAAATTGTTAAAAGCCTTCAAATATTTAAACCCCAATTCTCAAACAACCTTACTGTGAGCTAAACAGTTTGGACATATAAAGCATGCGGCCTCTACATAAAAAAGATGATGTTGTCACTTAGTATTGTCATCAATATTAGTATAGTTCTTTTAACATGAAATATTTGGCATGGCAAATTGTGCACTGTTACACATAACAAAAACCTAAACGTTATTAGATAATGATAAATACACCATTTTGTTTTCTGTTCTTGTATTTTGATATTTTGAATAATATTTTAAATAACATGCATTGATATGAACACATGTGCGGGAGTTTGGGAACTCCACTTAATCCGGTGCAAGCGGACGGCATGTTTCGCAGGGAAAGTTCGACAAGTGTTGACTGTCGAATTTTAGGGTTTTCGTCTTGCACCCTGAGGATCGAAAATACGACATTGACAGTAACAAAAGTTATCATAAGAACTTCAGGACATATTTTGAGTTATCACAAGAACTCCGGGACATTTGAAAAATCGGGTATAAATGTGTTAGCCGTGGCTCTATGTATGTAGTTGTGCATTATAATTAGGTAATTATGTATGGCAAGGATGAAGACTTGAAATTAACAGGCCAATACTTGCGAAATGACAAATAATTTGGAAATTTTACTAAAAACTACCAGATTTTATGCAAGAGGCGATGAAAAATGGACTATGAATTAGTTTTTTCACATTATGCAATATGTTAGGCTAGCCTAATCATACAAGATTAATTTGGCACTTAAAACTCAGTTTTTAAAGATGAAAATAACCATTTTTGACGAGTGATTTTGCAGTATATACAATAGTTTTCAGACGAACTCCGTGGCAGATATCACAAGAACTCCTTGACAAGTTATCATAAGAACTCCATCTCTCGTGTAACCTTTCCTCCCCCGTGAAAACGTTCCAAACAAAAATCATTGCCCTCCAAAAAATCCTGATAGTATAAATGCGTGATTTCCCGAATTTTTTGTTCATTTTCCTTCACTTATATAAAGTGTTTATGAAGATGTACTGCCATAACGGCCATAAACATCTAGAGCACCAATGTAAAAAACTTCATTGACAATGTTTGTTTACCGATAACCGGTACTAAGACCGTACCGTTTTATATTTTACTGGTAAATGCCGTTTCAAAAAGTACCGTGATTTTTAACGGTATTTTCAAAATAAAAAGCGAAAAACATAAACAAAAATGCAAAGGAAAAACGAATAAAATCAACGATTATTTACGTCAATAATTAAAATCACAAAAAGAGTGTGAAATGGCTATGTTCCGAAATATCCGTTATCCAAGGCAAGTGAGATCACTACCAAGTGCTCCCAGTAGCGTCGATTTTCGAACTTACAAATAACATGTTACATAAATTCAAATACTTGATACGGCATTTTATAACTGTTTGATGTATCATTCTTAAAATCACAGTTCCGCGTTTTGCTGTAAAATATTTCTGCAATTTGCATTAAAATATTCCACTTTATTAAAGTATACATGACGTTGCTGATATAAACATAATGGTTTGCGGGCTCTAGAACAAAGCGTTCTCCGGTCATGATTGTCTGTTAATGTTCATTCATGATATCATTGATATGTTGATGTCAAGGTCTCCGACATATTTTATTTCATTTTTGTATTTTAAAATAAACAATAACATTTTCTTTTTCTCAATTTTATTTGAATACATATAAAAGGGATATGGACTATAATTATCAATTTCACAAAGGAGCTTGAAAATTACTCTAATTTAATAATAAAAGAAACCAAAATAAATCAAAATAATATTCTTATAGAAATAATGAATACATAATGAATAATGCAGCTCAAAAGCTTTTAGATGTATCGAGTATCGGTATCGGTAAAATACCGTATCGTTTCACAAGTTTCGGTATCGTATCATATCGTTTCATTTTTAACGATATCAAAACCTATTTCATTGTGCGTAAGCCAACATTTGTTCCCAAAGTCTCATTTATCAAACATTTCACATCCCCTCTAGTAAATTATGACTATTTTGCGTTGTCTTTTATTCGATATTTTGAAAAAAATTCAACATCAAACTTAGGCACTATTTCTTGTGAAACTTAATTCGTATTGTGGACAACCAATGGCAAATAAATGTGGCCATGTGCCTATTTTGACATGTTTGATTGCACAACGGGTTCTCGTTAGCTTGTTACCTTTTAGAGAGAATTGTAGAGTTAGAAAACCTCTTTAAATAGAGATTACTTTTGACACGATCAACGACAGAGCGTAGTATACATTCTTTTAAACAGGCATGCATACCATTTCTTGATTGACAATAACAGATCATTTATCCTATCCTTAAGTACATATAGAGGGGAGCGGTGGCCTAGTGGTTAAGGTCTCTGCCTCTCAACCCAGAGATCATGGGTTCGATCCCTACTCGGGTCACGACCATGTTTCTTCATATGACACCAGTACTGGTTGGTTCCAGGAAGCGGACTCGAAAGTGATTAATATAAGTTGCAAGAACTTGTTTCGCAATCGAGCATAAATAAATAAGTTTAAACTAAGTACATATAACCATTCACATTTGAATTACATTACATTAACTGGCACGATATCACACCATCTGCTAGCCTTTCACTGCAAAATTTACAGTTAAAGATGGAGCACTTAAGTAAACCTCAATCGGAGTAGAATTGATGATAATGATATTTTTTTTTGAATATTTAGAGAAAATCTGCTGGTTCTAATCTGACAACAAGAGCCACCACCGGCGGGGGCAACGCTCGACTTTTAACTTTCTCTAAAAGCAAACACAGAAATGTTTGAACAAAATCTTTAAATATATATATATATATATATATATATATATATATATATATATATATATAGAAACACGCAATTCTATAAAGAGAAAATTTGATAAATAGAAAAACGCAAAAAATATGATAAACAAGATCGACAAGGAAAGACGGCATTCAATGAACGCAGCTCCCACCCGACCCAGCAACAAGCGCCAGCCGCAAGGAGCCCAGGAGGACCCCAAAGAAAAACAGGACAGGGCACAAGGCAGAGTACGGGCAGGCAAACCACTACATCAGAATACATAATTAGTAACTTATAAGGAACTAAAACAAAACAAATAAATGAATTAATAGAAGGCCCATAATGTCAAAAGGCACAGGGGAAGGGGACATGAGACACGGGGAAGGGGGGGGGGGGAATAAAATAAATAAAAACTAAGGACAAAGGGAAGATACTTACCGTAGACGAGAAACAACAAGAGACACGAGCAAAAGTGTCACCAAAAAACAGTATAAAACGACATAGACATACATCTGAGGAACACAGAGGGGCGCCGCCTTGGAACGGTCAGCAGCATAATAATGACTACTGGGGAGTTTAAACCGGTTAATGGTGTACCAAACCTCGCTCTTAGCCCCACCATGTTCCTATAAACGAGACAGTGTAAATAAAATGAATCCCCGCAATTCTATAAAAAGAAACATGCAATTAAATAAATAGAAAATTCCATAAATAAAAACACGTGGTGGTGATGTCACGTGGTGGTGACACGTGGTGGTGTCGCGTGGTATAACGTGGTGGTGTCACGTGGTGATGTCACGTGGTTGTGACACGTGGTGGTGACATGTGGTGCTGATGTCACGTGGTGATGTCACATGGTGCAACGTGGTGGTGTCACATGGTGGTGTCACGTTGCGTGGTGATGTCACTTGGTAGTGTCACATGGTGTGACGTGTGGTAGAAGACATGTCGCGTGGTGTCACGTGGGTGGTGACATGTGGTGGTGTCACGTGGTATCAAGGTCAACAAGGTCATTAAAGAGCCCAATTGTTTGATGAACAACAAGGACTTGTCCTTAAGTATGTTCTGTTATAATATGAAGTTGATCCCTTCAATAATAGCAAAGTTACAGCCAGTTACAGCCAATAAAACTTTTAAAATGTTAAGGTCCAAGGTTTCTGATATTTTAAGGTTATCCTTGAGATTTATTATTTTCAAGTTTGAAGGACATCCATTAAAAATTAACAAGTTAACAGCCAAAAAATGAAAATTTCAATAATTTGACCTTCAAAGTCAAGGTCATTTATGAGTGAAGGTTAAGGTCTTTCTGGTTATTTTAAGGGATATCCTTGAAAATGTTTTGTCATGTTTATCACTGAAATATTAGATAATGAAACATAAATTTATTTTTTATTATTTTGCCCAAAATTCTCTGCTGCCCATCCATGCCTATATTCCAGTACTCCTACTTGAATACTGTCTAATCACCCTTAGAATATGTTGCCTGCTTTTTAAATTGTCTTTTGACGTCTTATCTGTGATATGCAGGCTTCATAACCTCAGATCCCCTTTCAAAATTCTATTTTATTTAGTTCCGCCCATTGTTTTCTCGTTTAGGGCACACGCATTTTTTTACTTGGGGACCTTATGCCGCTTTTCATGAAATGGCACTTACGTTTCACATCCATCATATGAACACATCTGCGGATGTTTCATAATTCCAAATTGTACGAGTTCGTGTTGAATTTCCTGCTTAAATGTGTAAACTTTCCAAGTACCGTGAACAGGCTCAATCAAAGCCAGTGCAATATTAGGGGCGTGGATTCTGTAACTTGCACTTTCGTGTGGCGGCAGTAAAGTCCATGAATTGCACAAGGCTAATCGAACCGAGCCTACACGACATATTCAATTTGGCCTTTTTCACTTGGTTGTTCCCAGTTAATTACTTACACTTGAATACTGTCTGAATCACCTTTAGGAATATGTATTTTTTTGTAACGTTTGCAGGTGCAAGATGACGTAGGATTCTACCCTTGAATAATAATACTTAAAAAATCTCATCAATCAGTTTTACGTCCCCCTCCTTGTCCAGTCTTCATAGCCTAATGGTTTGTTTTGGGTCCTTCTGGGCTCCTTGCCGATGGCTCTTGTTGTTGTGTCGGTTGGGGGTTGCGTTCATTGAACGCCGCCTTTCCTTGCTGAACTTTTTTTTCATATTTTATGCTCACAACCGTGTTGTTTATGCCATGTGGCGACTGTAAAAAGTCTCCCCCTACATGCAATCCATGTTATATTTTCGTTCTCAAAGGACTGTTCGGCGTTCAGTGTAGGTGTCCCCCTCCTTGTCCAGTCTTCATAGTCTAATGTTTTGTTTGGGGTTCTCCTGGGCTCCTTGCGGGTGGATCTAATTGCGGGGTCGGGTGGGGGTTGCGTTCATTGAACGCCGCTTTTCCTTGTTGATCTTGTTTACCATATTTTACACTTCGGGACCCATTGTTTATTTGTTGCAAAACATTGGTGACTTATATTTCTTAAAATGGTAAAACAATGTTTTCTATGTCCATACCGTACCACTGTCTGTATTCATGTAATGTTTTCTGAGCTAACTAGGTAAAAATTAAATCATACGTAAACACATTGACTTCATCTAATGGGCAAACTGCATCGGTGTTAGAGCTGTTGCAGTACATTGTCATAAAACATCTGACTTTTAAGATACATTCATTTAGAAACTAGATAACAAATTCGGCGAAGCCACGAGTGAGACTGTTTTTTTAAACTAACTAATAAATATGGTGTGATGTTAATCACGTTAAAAGTGTTAAAGTTTATAAGTGTATATGATACATATTTTGTTTACTTAAAAGTAAATGGAATATACATATTTTGTTTACTTAAAAATAAATGGATTCTGAAGGGTTTGTTTTAATGAAATTAAATACTGAGTTCAGCATTGGTGGGTAAATTTTCTCATCAAAAATTCTAAGCGGGCCTTAATAAGTGGATTGGTGTTAAATTTAAGGCATTTTATGGAATGTGACAAAGTTTCGCACCCTTGAATGGTAGCTGAATTATTACAAAAATATATGATATATTCTATTTAACATCAGTCACTTTGTGGTGAGTAAAATTCATTTATTTCAAATAATTCAATAAAATAGAGACCTGTTTCTGATTTCATGTCGTTTATTATGCCATTAATAGCATTCATTCCCATTGGGCACTTTGTAAACCAACATTTGTGTGTTTGATGCCTGGGCTGACGAAGAATTGGCTGTCATCTTTACACATTTCTATGTGCCTTTAACTTTGATATGTCCGGTAAATGTGGATTGGATCTTTTTCAGGATCTTCTGTAATGACATATGCCCTTGGACTAATAGCCCTGAAAAAGGAAATGAAATGATTATTAGTCATAGATGTAGTTACATGACGTACATGTATAAATGGAAATGTACATTCAAAATTAATAGAATTAAAATTAAATATTTATAGAAAAAAAATGGGTTTTTGGAAAAAAAAAATAAAAAAAAGCAAAATTTTTTTTAAAACTGGGAAAAGTGGTTTTTTTTTTGGTTTTTTATTTTGTGTAAAAACTTTCATTTTTTTAAAAGAACCAAGTATTACATATTCTTTTCCTTGTGCATGATAACATTATTTGATACTATTATTCGAAATGTACTAATTTCAACTTAAAACAGGCTAAATTAAATGTGTCTTTACACTAAAAACATACCTTGTGACTCTTACATTGTCTTCAGAGCGAGTCTTTGTTTGAATTCACTGCCACTTGCCTCATCTCATCCAAAATCAGTATCTCCCCAACACAGTTGGTGAATGTCCTTCCCTGTTTTCATTCCAAAGTGAGGTGTACATATGAGCCATAATGAGTGTATTAGTGCGTTTTGGGTCTTTTTACCAATTGTCCCAGGCTCATACATTTTTGCAATCATTTCCTGATCTAGTGTCTGAGCTGCATTTATAACTTTGTTCATAAGTTCCTGTTGGCCCACAATATTCAAACATCATAGGATAATTGTCTATATTGTGAAGAAGATCCCTATTGATTTTAGGGTCATATGGTCAAAGATCAAGGTCACTATGATCTAGTTCCATTTGGCCCACAATATTCAAACTTCATACTAGGATGATTGTCTATGTTAGGTAGAAGACCTCTATTGATTAAGGGGTTACAAGGTTCAAAGGTCAAGGTCATTATATCCTTAAAACTGAAAACAATTTCCGGAGCATATTTAAGTTCAATTTGGCCCACAATATTCAAATTCATAGGATGATTGTCCATATTGGGTAGAAGACCCCTATTGATTTTGGGATCAAGATGGTAAAGGTCAAGGTCATTATTACCATAAACTTGAAAACAGTTTCCGGGGCATAACTTTGTTCATAAGTTACAGTTGGCCTACAATATTCACACTTCATAGGATAATTGTCCATATTGTGTAGAAGACCCCTATTGATTTTAGGGTCATATGGTCAAAGATCAGGGTCACAATGATCTTCACTGTAAATTGTGGTTTCTGGAGCATAACTTAAGTTCCATTTGTCCCACAGTGTTCAAACTTCATAGGATGATTGTCAATTGAGTAGAAGACCCCTATTTATTTTTGGGTCACAAGGTCACTGTCCGTCCATCCGTCGTAGCATTTTAACTTACAAGATAACAACTTGATGGTGGTTGAAACAGCAACTGTATATATAAGAATGTTTTTCAGCTATAAGGAGAATTTCTTTTTGAAGGAGGCAATACTTTATTTAATTCCCATGTCTTACAAATGCTTCATCCTAATTAAAAAAAGACACATTCGGGCATATAAACATGAATTTACATTGATCTTTTCAAAATAATAAGTAAACTATTATATCATAACTCTTTTATCATATGTTAGAATTACTGTTCTTTTGGTGTTATGCTATTTAATTAAAATAGAAAACGAGCAAGTGACTGTATTTCGATAGACATATAGACAAATAATTTACCATTCAAATGACGCTACAACGAAACGTTGTCATGGCAGAGAAGTAACGTGATATTGCTATAAGACACCGAAAGTCGTACATGCCATTGATTGCTGTTGTAACAGTGTTTATAGCATCTTTATTTGTGTTCTAAAAATAATACAGTATACAATAACAATATACTCGTACATACATCAGAGATAAAATGCCATTGTACAAGACAAAACAAAAACGTTTTTGTTGTTCGTTTTTTTGATGCCACCGCAGCATCGGCGATGCGGTGGCATATAGCGATTCACCAGTGTGTGTGTGTGTGTGTTCTATAGATTATATAGTGAACTTAAAAAACTTCTTGTTGAAAACCAAATTTCAATCAAACTTTGCAGGATTGATCCTTGGGTGAAGGGCTTCCAAAGTTGTTCAAAGAATTTCATTCCATGTAGATATCTGGTTGCCACGGCAACCAAAAGGAATTATAAGAATACATTTAAAAAATCTTCCTGTAAAGACCCAAAAGGCCTACAGCTAAGATATTTTGCATAAGGCATTGTCTGGTAGACCTCTACCAAGTTTGTTCAAACTATAACCCTAGGGTCAAAATCGGCCCTGCCACGGGGGTCATTGATTTTCACTATATGTACATATAGTAAAACCTTAAAATACCTTCTTGTAAAGACCTAAAAGGCTAAGAGCTTAGATATTTTGCATAAGGCATTGTGTGGTAGACCCTTACCAAGATTGTTCAAATTATAATCCTGGGGTCGAATTCGGCCCTGCCCCGGGGGTTATTGATTTTCACTATATGTACATAAAGTAAAAACTAAAAATACCTTCTTGTAAAGACCCAAAAGGCATTGTCTGGTAGACGTCTACCAAGTTTGTTCAAATTATAGCCCTAGGGTCAAACTCGGCCCTGCCAATGGGGTCATTGATTTTCACTATATGTACATATAGTAAAAACTTAAAATACCTTCTTGTTAAGACCTTAAAGGCTAAGAGCTTAGATATTTTGCATAAGACATTGTGTGATAGACCTCTACCAAGATTGTTCAAAATATAGCCCTGAGATCAAGATCGTCCCCGCCCCGGGGGTCATTGGTTTTCCTTATATGTATATAGTAAAAAAAGTATAGTAAAAACTTTAAAAAAAATCTTCTAGCATTTGAGAAATGCTAGAGGTTAGATATTTTGCATGAAACATTGTGTACTGAACTTCTAGCAAGATTGTTCAAATTATAGCCCTGGGGTGAAAATTGCTCCCGCCCTAGGGGTCATTGATTTTCAATATATACAAATAGTAAAAAATCAAAAAATCTTATTGTCTGAAGGAACAAGGCTTAGAGTTTTAATATTTGTTAAATGATATCATCAATAGGTATTCTACCAAAGTTGTTCAAATTTTGCCTCTAGTGTCAAAATTAGCCCCGCCCCAGGGGCCATAGGTTTTCCTTATATGTATATAGTAAAAACTTAAAATATCATCTCTAAATTTACAAAGGCTAGAGTTAAGATATTTTGCCAGAAACATTGTGTAGTGAACTTCTAGCAAGATTGTACAAATTATAGCCCTGGAGTCAAAATTGGCCCCACCCCCAGGGGTCATTGATTTTCACTATGTACATATTGTAAAAAATTAAAAAAACTTCTTGTCTGAAGGTACAAGGCTTAGAGCTTTGATATTTGGTATATGATATCATCTATGGGTCCTCTACTAAACTTGTTTTAATTATGCCCCTAGTGTTAAAATTGCCCTGCCCCAGAGGCGATAGTTTTCCATATATGTATAAAGAAAAACTTGAAAAATCTTCTCTGAATTGACAAAGGCTAGAGGTTAAATATATGGCATGAGACTTTGCGAAGTAAACCTCTACCAAGATTGTTCAAATTATAGCCCTGGGGTCAAAATTGGTTCCACTCCGGGGGTAATTGATTTTTATTATGTACATATAGTGAAAAAAAAAATAAAAAAATATTTTTGTCCGAAGGTACAAGGCATAGAGCTTTGATGTTTGCTATATAAATCATCTATAGGGTCCTACCAAAGTTGTTCAAATTATTCCCCTGGTGTCAAAATTGGCGCTGCCCGGGGCAGTGATTCTTATTATAGACACATAGTTAAAACAGAAAATAAAACAAATGTTTTCTGAATGGGAGAAATCTACAGCTTACATATTTGACTTGAAATGTTGTTTGGTGGACCTGTATCAAGATTGTTTTGAATTAAACCCTTGGGTCAAAATTTTGCCTTGCCCAAGGGAACAGTGACCTACTTTCTTGAGCTTTGATGCACAGTAATGCAATTTTGACCATGTGCACAGTTTTAATTGTAAAATTGAACTTTGATATCAGGTGACCTAGATTTTTATGATGTGACCTACTTTCTTGTCCTTTGATGTAGTCATGAAATTTAGGCTGTGTGAAATATGACCTTCACCACCAAATTCACTAGACTCAAGTGCATTGATACATTCCTACTCTGATGTTTTATTGGATTAACAATAGATTTAACCACTAATATGATAATAAGAATTAGATAGGTCAGGGATCTATGCATTATGACAATCTTTAATTGTATAGAAACAAAAAAATCTGTTCCTACTCTGATGTTTTATTGGATTAACAATAGATTTAACCACTAATATGATAATAAGAATTAGATAGGTCAGGGATCTATGCATTATGACAATCTTTAATTGTATAGAAACAACAAAATCTGTTCCTACACTACTATTTAGTGTTGTATTAATGCGGTGGCATAGCATTTTGACATATTTTCAGTTTAATTAGGTAATAATTGATTGTTTTATAACTAAATGACATAATAAAACATTATACTAATCTACTGCTTTGCACACTGAACAATGATAACCTACGTAACTAGACGTTCACATATTCTTACATAACCAAGCCACACCTGCTAGGCAAAGTAAAGTAAGACTTTATCTAATTTTTCATCAATTAAGAAGTATGTCGTTGCAACTAGATCTAAATGAAAATTAATTTAAGAAGAAAGACACGAATAATGTACAGTTAACTGAACATAATGCATCGACCAATCACCATGCAAATGTCTTATGTCTTTAATGTAAGTGAGTCAACGATATGCTAAATAATTATAATATTATGAGAAAATAAATCGCAATGCAAATGATATTTTGTATTCTTGATGAGTCTTTTTTCGATTAAAAAAAGGTCTTCATGTCATTTGGCTATATAAATATATATTTGATGTCGGGTTATTTTGAACCTTTATGATACTTCCCTAGTAATCAATATCAAAATTTGTGTACATACATGCTCCTTTATCTGAAAAGACACATGAATACACCCCGTTTTAAGCTAGTTCTTATCTCAGATCTGTTTACCGAATTAACTGTCGCTTTATTAATTGCTTCTAATACTTCTACAGTGTGTCATTTGATGACAAGACTTTTTACCGATATATTAATATGTAGAACATATTTTTTTATTAAGATTAAGTAATTTGTATTTAATTTATGTTTTGTATTTTTATCTAACAAAATAACACCTAAACTCCTTTATCTATTCCTTTTGTTTAGCCACAATGACCGTTGTTTAAGCCTTAAAATTCCTTTTTAATAGTTTTAGATAATCTGAAAATCAGATATGTTGAAGTGAATTTAAGACCGACTTAATTACGCCAAGATTTCTTTAGTTGATGTAATGGAATTATATTGATATGAAAAGTCTCCCTTTGAAATATTTCTATCAAAGATTCGTCAATTATTATCAGATATTCCTTCCACTCCAGTCCTTTTATTCCTCGAGAGAATGTCGCATTTATTAAATGCAAAGTATATAAAATTATCTGTAAAGTAAGTTATATAAATCAATATATCATGTCAAATGGGAAATCATTTCATCACACCACGTGAGTTTGACGCAAGTTCTAGTATTTTATAGGAGTAGTTTTGATAAGCTATAAGTTTTTTTTTCTAGATGATCTCGAATGTGATTCATTTAATAAGTATTATATCTTTATTTGAAGTACTCACAATTCTGTTAATATGTCTAGCTAGAATCTCTCAATTTTCTCCAAATTTTTGTTCAGGATAATGTTCTTCACCAAAATTATGCATTTGATAAATGAATATAGAAGATTATCCCTTGTAGTAAGTTGGTAAGTTAAAACAATGGTTAATAAAACAAGTTCCCTAGGGGTTTAAACTTCTCAATTACAAGAAAAGAATAATGTTGCATCTTAAAATTAGATACATGTCTTGGGGGTTAGAAATATATTGATTACACGTATAAAGAAGAAATTCAATCATGAAAATATTTAGCCAAACCTTGGTAAACAAAAAGGAGCTCAATGGAGTTTGGAGTCTGCTGTTACATGAAAATGTCAGACCAACGTCTGAACAAATTGATTCAAAATTGTCATTGATTTTTGTTCAATTAAAAATCAGGAAATGATCCCAATAATATGGTGGCTGATTTGTGTCATTCGTGTTTTCACCCCGCGAAATTTATTATTTATTAAACTTCGACCCTCGCTAATTAACGTGTTTTTGTCCCGCGCCCCCACCATTTCAACTTGTTAATTCTCGACCTTTCGCTTGGTGGGGTCGCGGGACAAAAACACGAATGGCACAAATCAGCCACCATACAATACGCAAGCTGAGACAATTATTATAAACCTTCAATTTGTTTCAAAGTTTCATTTTTATTTGTAAAAGAAAATTTCAAAAGTGCCATTCTAAAATAATTGTTGACTTTGCATAATTTTACTGACACGCGTCCTGATGGTTTTCTTAAATTTGGTTGTTTGTACTCGGCACCAGCTAAACCATATAGCCGAGACTTACGGCGTCTTTACCGGTCCGTTTCGGGAACGTCTTTTTTGCTAACATGCTGACATTAATCGGTAATGGGTTTTGTGTATGACAAAGCCCATGGCCTTAAATTTTCCCCATAAAAGCCCCTCTGTAGAACCATTCATCCCCGATTAGTCATGACGGTTCCCCCAATACCCCTGTAAATTAGATAATTTGATTTGATGTTAAATGGTTTCTCCGCGACGACAACGCCTCGCGACGGTATTGAACAAGAGGCTAAGGGCTCGTTGGAATAAAATTTGATACCGTCAACTCGAGAGATAAAAACAAACAAAAGGGCACACTCGAGGAATATTTCATATTGAATTGCATTAAGGAAAATTATAAAAATGAAAAGCCATTTTTGCTAACAATTCTTACTTGTTGCTTTATACAAATACCAATTGTCTTTTTCTTAACATTTCAGACAAATGAACTAACCTTTGCAAATCTTATAACTAAATTATCTTTGTTACCTCCGATGTTTCCAATGCATGTTTGTCATACAAATTCTTACTCATATAATAATAAAAGTTTTATGCATAAATATAGCTGGATAATACGTTTAAAGAATCTACTTGATGGCTGCATTTCCATGTGAAGCAGAAATACAATATAGCTATCATCCGTTTAACCTTTAAGCAAATATTGACGAATCAATATGATTTTTTTTTAAAATGATATGAATTCACAGTTCATTTAGATATGAAATCTAAAATAATTTAACATATGTAATTACCGATTTCGTTGCATGTGACCGATTGCTTATCCGCTTTGATTCTGAATGTGCGTTGAGAGAAAAATGACCAGTAGACTCAATGTCCGAGAGTTAATTTACCTCTCCCTAGGATCCAACCAGCGAACCCTAGGATCGAACAAGTCACCCCTAGGGCCCCACCAGTTACCACTGGAATGCATATTATTTCACATTTACCTGAGTGGGCGGAACATAGATAGATAAAAGGAATTCGTACTTGATGTATGTATGCTTAATGGATAGTTATATAAATCAATTTATAAGGGGAGCGGTGGTCTTGTGATTAAAATGTCTGCCTCTCAACAAAGAGGTCATGTGTTCGGGCCCTATTCAGGTCACGATCATGTTTCTTTATATGACACTAGAACTGGCTGGTTCCAGGAAGCGGACTCGAAAGTGGTTAGTATAAGTTGCAAGAATTTTTTTCGCAATCGAGCTTAAATAAATATGTTTTAACCAAATCAATTTCTTTATTGTGCAATCGAAACGCACCCTAATGAGAATAACGGAGAACAAATCGTGACTAAAAGAAGTAAATCAAACTTGTCTATGCTGAAAAATTTGAAGTTGCAAGGCTTAGAAACGACAGAGATAAAGATCTTAATTGACAAGTTTCCTTTTGCGTAAGGGTAGACAAGACAAGGATTATATATAGATTATTAAAGTACATTTTCTTTCTTAAAAAATGTCGGTTTAAAATAGAAATTTTTGTAATGCAATAAATAATTATGCTGATAGTATTATGTATCAGACAAAACACCAAACCGCGAAAGATGTTGCTGGCAAATGGTGAACACGTGATCCAATATTGCATAAAACTATGTAATCTATATTGCAACTGATAAAATGATTAAGAATTAATTATCATGATCATAATATAAATGTTCAAACTAAATCACTTACAGCTTTATCAATAATCAATCATTTTTGTCAATATATTTTGTATATGAATATCCGCATGTTACATTTCTATTGTTCATATTTAAGATAAGAATAGCTATTCGAAAATATGTCCATTGTAACCAATCCATGATTTACAACATGTTAATAAACTAAAAATTAAAAAGATTTCATGTTTAAATAGGTATCATAACAGCATTAAATCGAATGATAACTCCAAACAAGAAATACAACGCTTTTAATAATAATTTGATCCACATTTTGGGAACAATTTTATGCTATGTAAAATGACTTTAATTAATCTAATCAAATAATACAAGATCAGGATAAAGAAAAATGTGCAGCCCGACAGAGACCCCAATCACAGGACCCTCGGATACCGTTCTGCAGCTCTATCGATTGAGTCATCTGGCGCTACACATCCTTACTCCTTATAGTTTACAGTTCTATAATTTGACATTTGCTAGTGTGCTACTTAACTGCATAATGACAAAGACATTTTCATATTGCACTGTAAGACCCTCAATTTTGATATGAAACATATGTATGTCATCACAATTTTCGAATTCTTTTTAAGTTGATATATAATATTTATTCTTTTCTTATCTTAAGAAAAAAGATCATGCGTATATTATTCTTAAAATAATATTTTCAAATTTGTAATGTAAAATGAACAAACATGTCATAAGATATTTTATATCTTTAAACATTTTCATGGAATGTAATTAATGTATCACCATATCAAAGTTGCATGCCTTCAGATGAGAAAAATGATTTCAAGGAAATCAAAATATGAAAATCGTGACTAAAAGAAGTAAATCAAACTTGTCTATGCTGAAAAATTTGAAGTTGCAAGGCTTAGAAACGACAGAGGTAAAGATCTTAATTGACAAGTTTCCTTTTGCGTAAGTGTAGACAAGACATTTTGATTATATATAGATTATTAAAGTACATTTTCTTTCTTAAAAAATGTCGGTTTAAAATAGAATTTTTGTAATGCAATAAATAATTATGCTGATAGTATTATGTATCAGACAAAACACCAAACCGCGAAAGAATTACATGTATATTTGAATGTTGCTGGCAAATGGTGAACACGTGATCCAATATTGCATAAAACTATGTAATCTATATTGCACATGATAAAATGATTAAGAATTAATTATCATGAATCATAATATAAATGTTCAAACTAAATCACTTACAGCTTTATCAATAATCAATCATTTTGTCAATATATTTTGTATATGAATATCCGCATGTTACATTTCTATTGTTCATATTTAAGATAAGAAATAGCTATTCGAAAATATGTCCATTGTAACCAATCCATGATTTACAACATGTTAATAAACTAAATTAAAGAATTTCATGTTTAAATAGGTATCATAACAGCATTTAAATCGAATGATAACTCCAACAAGAAATACAACGCTTTTAATAATAATTTGATCCACATTTTTGGGAACAATTTATGCTATGTAAAATGACTTTAATTAATCTAATCAAATAATACAAGATCAGGATAAAGAAAAATGTGCAGCCCGACAGAGACCCAATCACAGGACCCTCGGAATACCGTTCTGCAGCTCTATCGATTGAGTCATCTGGCCGCTTACACATCCTTACTCCTTATAGTTTACAGTTCTATAATTTGACATTTGCTAGTGTGCTACTTAACTGCATAATGACAAAGACATTTTCATATTGCACTGTAAGACCCTCAATTTTGATATGAAACATATGTATGTCATCACAATTTTCGAATTCTTTTTAAGTTGATATATAATATTTATTCTTTTCTTATCTTAAGAAAAAAGATCATGCGTATATTATTCTTAAAATAATATTTTCAAATGTGCATACGAAATATACAAGAAAAATATTACATATATTCGTATGTAATATAGGTACGATTGCATACTAATTTTTGTTGTAATGTAAAATGAACAAACATGTCATAAGATATTTTATATCTTTAAACATTTTCATGGAATGTAATTAATGTATCACCATATCAAAGTTGCATGCCGTCAGATGAGAAAAATGATTTCAAGGAAATCAAAATATGAAAAGAAAATTCACGGTCAATTGACTGCTTTGAAGCATAATCACAAAATAAAATTAAAAACCTTTTTAATACACTTAATTGTAAATCATAGTCAAAGATTTGAGATATGATTATTTATTCATATATACCTCATTATTGGTTATATATTGATAAAAAAAACCCCGAAAGACACAGTTTGTAAATATTTATTACAATAAAATATGAAAAAGGTATACGCGCCGAGGTTAGCTATAATTAAAATTCCCGCGCTAAGTCGCGGTGGTGCTTGGGATAATCACTTGATACTGTAAATGGCAGCCATTTTACGATACGAATCCTCGAAAACTTTATTCTGCCGAAAAGATATGAAAAAATACTTGCAATTCAAAGTTTGCTGGCTACATAAAGATTATCGATTTACTCTTTGCACACTTTTTCTCTGCCTGATTATAATAATATTGACGTGTTTTCATTGGCTTAAACCATAACGTTACCAATACACATGTAGGTGTGAACCAATTTCGTGTTCATTAAAATTATTCCGTTAATAGACATATAACAATCTTATTTACAAATGAATTGATAAAACAACAGAAGCATTTAAGATAAAAACAATCATTGGAAAAAAATAAATGCATGTAAATTGTAAATTTGTGTATGACAACTCAACCCCCTAAACAAAACATAATAGACTCAACCAAAACAAGCGCCTGCTTCTTCACCTAACTATGTAGTTGCATGACCATGATTAGCAATTTAGCGAACCAAATCTTAGAGATAAATCTATTGTAAAAATAATACTATGACCACAGCAGATTTCGTACAGAAAAAAAAACAATCTTTAATCGTCTTTCTTTATCCTTGTGCATTGGGTTTATTCCTTTGATTATTAGAGATCTTTTTATGAAACAATAATATATCAACCGCAGTGGTATTAAAATTGTTTAAAACTTGAAATGAATTTATTCAGTGCCAGCATGAATTTCACAGTGATGTAACCGTGATATTTATAATTATTCAGATCTAATTAAAATTTTATCTATGTCATTGTTTGGAGATTTTTATAACATCACTGACTTCATAACACCATGTTTTATTTATTTAACAATAAAATTGTATGTTACAACTTAATATTAACGTTTTAATTTCATGTTCAACGGATTTGATGAATTAATAGCTATACAGTATCCAACAACAAGAACAATCATGTTTTTTCTATTTGAATGCATTTCTTCTGGATTCAATATAATGTTATTTTTCTCTCAATGCTATATGTTTGCCACCAGAGATATATTTATAATTTCAACGATCAACAGATATAATTGAAATTAATGATGGAATCACGATTAATTTACTTGATCTGTCTAGAAAATGTCTTTTGGCGGTCTCATAGGGACGACGTTCTAGCCTAGAAATGAAGTTGAGAAACACTTTCGTTAGCCTTATTTATAATTCCTTATATTAATTCATACTTTTAAAAAACAATAAATCAGAAATCCCTATGCTATTTACTCTGTCAAGTCTGGTTGAATAAGCTATAGATGTAATAAAAGGATTGTCTAATGTAATAATAATTTACAAAACATCGAGTTAAAACAACTGATCAGGATAAAATTAAGATTGTCTTTAAAACATAGAAAAGTAAAACTCTTTTTATCCTATAAATTATGTGTTATCTTTATAATCATTACTGTTGATCACGTGAATTATTGATTGCTTATGGTAGCAAAATAATGATTTAAAAACAATTATGGCAACATTTAAAGTTAAATAAATTAAAAAATTATCATAATCTATAATGTCACTTTAATAAGAAAATGCTCTTAAAACCATATTGATTTTTCAATGTCATCGTCATTTGCTTGAATATATACATCGGATACCCCTTTTCGCTCTTTGCCAGTCCAACCTGAAGTAGAATCCCGGATATAATTAAAGTATTTTCCCAATTTGTAGCTTAAGGTCATATAGTCTTGAACTTAAACACTTGCGTTCCAAAGCGTTTAATCCCCTTATTATTGATAATATCGCCATTGTCCTGATGTCTTGTCATTTTGGTAAAAATGTGTGCCCTAAACCTTCTCCTGTGTTGACTGTCATTAGCAGCTTGATCTCGTTGATTGATTTTATTTGCTTGACTTGATTTGCCTTATTTGGTCAAGCATCAATGTTTCTGATTTTCTTATTACACTACTAGATTGAAGATCATCTTCAAAACCCTTGGCTTTTATTTCAAATTATATTTTCGTCCTCATCTGTTGGACATCGAAAGCAACACGTATTATATTTCCCCTGGATGATTGCTTACATAACTTGGCATATAACTTGACAGTTTACCTTTAAGTATTTGTCGTATTTAATTGATTCTCAAAGAAAATGTCAATTACACCCCATTGATAAAATGTTATGCATGTACGTTGTTATTTCGTTTACATAACAATATAAAACTTTGTAAAATGATGTTTGATTAAGTGAAATATTCTGAATATTATATCATAACTGTATATTAGAGAAAATGTCCTTTAAGTTGTAATATTATCAGAAAATATATAATGAGCAATTGGCTGTATTTCGATAGTCATATAGACAAGTTATTGAACAATCAAAAGAGCGTTGTCATGGCAAATAATGTACAAAATGAAAATGGTAACTTGATATTGCTATAAGACACCAGCAGCTCGTATATCTCAATGATTGTTGATATAACAGTATTTATATTATCTATCTTAAATAATTTGAAATATTTTCCGCACCATTTTGTTCAGGATAATATCTTTCACCATAATTATACATTTGATAATCTAGAACACTATTTTTCCCCTTTATATAAGTTGGTAAGCTAAAAGTATGGCTAATAAAACAAATTTCCTAGGGGATTAATATTCCCATATTAAAATAAAGGAAGAATATTACGTCGTAAAATTAGATAAACGTCTTGAAGGTAGGAATATATTGTTTAGACACAAAAAGAAAAATATCAATTCTTATTAAACTATTCAGCCAAATCTGGGTAAATAGAAAGGGACGTAGTGAACTTTGGACACTGCTCAGCTGATTATAGAAAGTAAATGATTAATTTTTAGGCGGCATGATTTACGCTGCACCAACACGGTAGAGGTCAAATGGCGACTCTCTAGTTGTACTCGTGCATAAAGACACAAAAGGGCACCAGGAAAGAACAACCGACGTTCGGAAAGTTATCTGAAAATCTTCCTCACATGAATGAATCCAAATTCCCTGTCGAGATTCAAACCCATAGTTAATGTTGAACGAATATATCTGGCCAATGTCTGAACAAATTGAGTCTAAATTTCCATTGGTTTGTTTTTGTTCAACTAAGTCATTTTGTTCCGTAACAGCAACCCTATGTAGGACCATACCCTACCGAGTTGTATATGACAGGTCAACCAAACTCATCCCTGGTACTTAAGATGATTTGACCGTGACCTGACATGTGCCTTCTTTGCGACGAGCACGCAGAAAATCTGTTAACCAGGTTTTGTACAAAACTTGCAAGCAATTACATATTTCTTTGCAAGTGACCGACTACTTATCCGAAATGACCAGCCGACTCAATGTTTGAGATCAATTTTTCATGGAGTTAATTTACTCATTAAGCTTGGGACGGACTAGAGAGCAAATACTTAATGGAATTCGTACTGAATGTACTGTTAACTGCATAGTTATATTGCTTATAATCTTTGCGATCGTTGCCAATCCTAATGAGAATTACGGAAACCAAATCGTGACTAAAAGAAATAAATCAAACTTGTCTAGATGCTGAAAAGTTTGAAGTTGGAAGTCTAATAAACGACGAAGAAATAAAGCACTAAATTGACATGTTTCTATCTGTGTAATTGTACCAGACAAACATTATGTACATACATTATAAAAAAATACATTGTACTTAAAGTGAATTGGTCTATAATGGAATGTCTGTAATACAATAAATAATTAATTTGATAGTACTTAGTATTGGACATAACACCAAATATATAAGAATTTCATATATATTTGGAATCCGATGTTGTTTGCAAATGTTGAATACACGATACGATATTACATATTTATAATTATCTTGATTCATATTTTTCAAGAGATATTGTATACATGGTATATGTAATAGAAAGACAATCGAATCGCGAGGTTATTTGATTTGTACGAGGGGGCGTAGCCCTCGAGTATTAATCAGATTGCTGCCGAGTGTTTTGATGTTCCTTCTCTTTTGTATCATAGTCAAACATAAAAACACGTTCCCTGTTGTCACAATATAAAACCCCAGAAAAAAGGAACCAATGAATGAGCATCAGCATTTGATATTTCTGTCGCTTTCTCATTCTCTGCCGTCACAATTAGTAAACCCCAGCAAAAATGAGCCAATCAATTGACATGCTCTGGAGTGCGGGCACTCCAGTTAACGCACTGTGTATGTATATGTATACCATTTTACTTAGACACATTTTAATAAACAGAAAGGTCCCAAAACTATGATACAAAAATATCTAAATGAAACAGTTCTATAGTTTATCATGTGATTTGATATATCTATGGAAAAATATGCCAATTGTACAAGTTAATAAATTATATATAAGTTACATTATGCCTTATAAATGAATATTTATTAACCTATGCGGAAAGGAAAATATGTGTTTAAAATATTGTTATAATGGATTTAGATCATGTGAGATGCTTATCGCTTAAAAATCGTACTCAATGTGAAATCATTTGTCATGAAGGTAGAGTTAGATGTGATCAAAGTAGGGTTTTGACTTTCATACAAAATAATAAATCACTATAATAGTACGCATTGCTTGAACGCATAAGGAGCAAAAGATGTCTCAGCTCTATGGCCAAGGAGTAACTAAAAAAACTGTAACAGGACACCCAAAATGAAAAGTTTATAAAAAATAAAGCACTTCTGAGACTTAAGAATCTCAGGGGGTGTGAGGGATGTTTCACTTATTCATTATCCCTCATGTACAGACTCAGTCAAACCGATTCTGAGATTTTCATGTAATTGTGTTGTGATTAAAGTTTCTGGGGGATCACTTTGTTTCAAGACTTTTATACTTCACAACAGCAAGTGTCATGTGCTGTGTTGCAGCTATAAAAAGATGCCCCGTACTTCAATGTTTTTCTATATTTTTCTTGTCCTTCGGGATCATTGATGGCAGCCTAATTAAGTGTTGAGAATTAAGTACCGCTCAAGCCGGTGCTAGGGGGGCTTAAGGGATGTTGCACTTATTCATTATCCCACATGTACAGACTCAATCAAACCGAGTCTGTTTATAAAGATTTTGTAAAAACATTTTGCTAAAAGATAATTCCAACAAGCAATACTACGCTTTCAAAAATTATTTGATACATTTTGTGGCAACGATTTATATTTTTTATATCATAAATTAAACTAATCAAATGAGACAAGGTCTGAATAAAGAAAATTTGCAGCCCGACAGAAACTAGAACCCAGGACACTTCTGAATACCGTTCTGCAGCTCTGTCGACTGAGTCATCCGGCAGGTAACAAGTATCATTTCTCCTTTTAGTACACAGTTCTATAGATAAACAATTGCACTTGCTTGCATTAGTTCACTCCATTATGTTTGATATATTGCCATATTGCACTGTAAGATTCTCAATTTTGAAATGATATATTTATGTCATCACATTTTTTGAATTCTTTATTTTTATTTAGTCGATATATAATCTTTATTCTTTTATTATCTTAATGATAAACATCATGTCATTAATAATTTTAAAACCGAATTTTTAAATGTGATTGGAGTAATTGAGAAGAAAGCTATCTTCAAATATTATTGTACTGAGTTTATTCCTTTGATCGTTAGAGAAGTCTTGATGAAAGCAATGGTGTATGAATAAATTGTATTTAATAAATTGAATAATTTCAAATAAATAAATTCAGTAGCGGTATACATTTTGCAGTCTTGTGACAGTGATAAATATTTCAGTTCTGATTTAAAATTCAACCATGCTATTGTTTTAGACATTTTAATAACAGCATCGTTATAATAACACATTGCTTCTTTTCAAATCAAATTATGATATCATACGCCTCTTATTTTAACGGCGTTGTTAGGAATTCGATATTTGTTAATTAAATTATAACAGGTGAATAAATTTTAAATTTATAAGAATATAACAAAATGGGACAAATACTAAATTAATTGTGACCAAATGGAATAAAAAATATCTGTATTAAAGGTCTACTGCGATAGTTGTATCATAAATGTAATTATTATCATTTTAGAAGAAAACATAAACTTTTTAATTCCATTCAAATAAGGATTTGATAAAAAAATAGCTGTATGCAACAACAGCAACAACAGCATGGCTTTTCTATTTCAATTTTTATCATAAATTTTATAATAAAAAAACAACATAAAACAATAGTTTTTTCTATTTGATGCGTTTCTTCTGCATTCTCTATTAAATGTTATTATTTTTCTCTCAGTGCCATATGTTTGCCACCAGAGATCTATAGATTAATTCCAAACATCAACATTGATAAATCATTAAAACAAACGATATGAAGACAAACTATGCATGGAATCACAATTAATTTACTTGAAAGGTCTATAGTATGTCTTTTGGCGGTCTCGTAAGTACACTCGAGTCAAGCGATTAATTTGAGAAAAATTGTTTAAACATTTTAATTAGCGAAATTCTAATTTCTTATATTTATTTCATACGTATTATAGAAAACAATTGGAATAACAGTATCACAATTCACACAGTATATTGACTGTACAGATACTTAAAACTGACACAACTTTTTGCTTACTATTTTTACTATCTTGTCTCGTTAGAAAATATACGTAATTATGTTAGTCCTTAGATATAGTTGTAAGAAACTATCACAAAATGGTTTGCACCATTTTGTCATCAGCTTTTTCAAAACGGGATACATCATTTTGCGTACATTTGTACAGTTCGGTTTACTTATTGAAAAGGATGTAGATAATTTGCGATATCAAATTATAGAATCATATCTGTAATAATTCCTTAATTCGACTTTACTTATTGGAATGTTTATTTGACCGATCGATTTATCAAATTCGAATTGTTTGTCAATAACATGACTGTGTAATTTACAGAGTGTACTGTGAATCAGTTGAGCTGAACGTACAAGTAGAGAACTAAAATACAAAGATTAACTCGAACAAGAAGATAAGCACTAGTTATGTTATTCAATTGCCAATGGCTTCGTGAAATTTTGTGAAAATTCTTACAGACATTATTTGTTGTTTTTCTTCTTAGCTTAAATAAACATAAAAAATATTTTTTACAAAAGGAAATATAGTCTCTACATATTTAAATGATATAAAAAACGATATAAAACGTCTGATTGGGCAGTTATTGCGCTTCATTGTGCAGGCTTTTGGAGTGATCCACCTCAAAAGTTACAACAAACTAAATGTTATAATCTATTTTATATAATATAGCAATCGTCTTCAAATATGTCTTCATATACATAGTTTATTCATTATTTAATTCAAATGAGACATATTCGGTAAGAATTAATTTCCATGATCAAAATATTTTACTCAAGGATGAGCTTAGTATATCTTCAAATATGAAAATTGTCAAATTTGGAAGTTTACAATTTTCGTAGATGGAATCTTCAACGTAGCACGTTCATGGCGTTCCACATTTATGAACAATCAATTGACTGGTGCTTGAAAATATTAATATATGTACTTTTTAGTATGAAGTCTAACACAAAAAACTAAAAACAGCACCAATATACATAAATAAATTCTCTGTCGATAAATTTCTGAGAATTTGACAATTGCCGTGGGTTTAACGTGACATGTAAGTATTTTGTTTCATAATCTGATAACTCACGGGGGGAATATTGGAGGTATTATTAAAACTTGTATTGTTTACTGGGATTCCTCAGCAAGAATCTAATGAAGTTTTGATTTCCTTCTTTCGTGCTTAAATGGAACGTTCTATACTTATGGATATACATTTATGTGCTAATTTTCAATGTTTTATCAGGGTTTGGTAAACTAAATGAAAAAAGATTCATTTAGGTTTGTCATGCCTTATTTAAGTATGTATACTAATATGACATAGTGTTTTCCGGTTACTTATTATTATCCTTTTACCACGTAGTCATTTCATCTACCACTCATTTAGAGTGCAACTTTGTCTTTTTTTCACATTAACCGACTTTCCTTTTACTTAAAAACTTACTGATTTCCTTTTCAATTATATAGGTGAAAGGGATATTATCTAACACGTCCGTTTTTGAAAAGATTAACGTTTCAGAATCATCTATTTTGACAGGTTACCATGGAAACTGACATTTTACTTACAATAAATACATGACGTCAACATATATTTTTCTTTTCTTTTTATTTTTAAAATCACTATTAATTTTTACTCTTCATATTAAAATATTACAACTTTTTAAGGATTGAATTATCCTAGGACTGTAGAAAATGATTTTAATATTTGCTCTTGCTTATACAAATATTTTTCTTCCGATATTTTCTTGGTGGTGATTGTAGTAGATGAAGTGGTATAAGTATTTTTAGAAGTAGTAATAGTAATGAAACAAATTGAAAAAAAAAGAAGTTGGACCTAAGACTTAAAACTGTGACAACACTCATCTCATATGATTTTAATTAGATGTTTGTTACTTTATGCGGTGTCATTGTGTAATATTTTCTGAAATTCTATGCAACAGATTGTGTTCTGTTATTTCTTATGCTGCTTTTATAAAGAAATATGTTGTATGTTTAATCAATGAAGCCTAGCAAAATATATACAAATAAAATTGTTTAAAACGTTGCATAATGACTGAACATAAAGTAACAATAATAGTTTGAAATAGAAAAAAATATTGGTATGATTGATGTTGTGTTGTCCTCACCTGAAAGTGACATAAAATAGTAGAAAATAATTTTCAGGGGCACTTAGATCACAACTGGGGATAGTGACTCGCACATGTTTTTCATCAATCTGCTTTAATCATGCAAATTTATTGAAAATTCTCACCGCTAAAATAAATGTTCCTTCTTCGCCCTTGTAAAAGATAATAATAAATTTTTTCAATTAGCAGCCAAAATCATAAGTGCACTTCCTCAAAGAAACAGGCACTCAGAGTTCGCATGCCCAAATAAATTATATGATATAATTTTGTGTTATAAGGTTGCTTATCCTTATCCATTGACCAGGGAGTCATTTTATCTACCACTCATATTGAGTGCAACTATGTCCTTGTTTCATATTCAGGGGAGGTGATGTATAACAGCGTATCGGTTTACCTGATTTCTGAGTCATTTCCCTTTCAAATACACAGGAGAAAATATGGTTCAATTTTGATGAACGTTTTAGACTCAAAATCATACTTAGAATAGACATTGTATATCTAATAAGAAATCTAATTGTTTAAAAGCCTGGTCTAATCGTTGATAGTTTTAAATAAAATATCGAACTTGATTTTTATTATTTAAACTTTTTCTCTTTAATATTATTTCTTGAAACTAATTAACACATTTTCTTACGACATTTCCTTGGTAGTGGTAGTATTGTGATAGTAGATGAAGTCTGTTATAAGTAGTAGTGAGGCATGTTTAAACCTATTTTATACGTTTAGTTCAAAATGACGGGACTACCAGTAACATCCATGATCCCGGAAAAAGCATGTGCATACCAAAAGACACCAAATAAATGAAATCCCGAACATTTATAAATTACTCAGTTGATCATGTTAAGTGTTCATAATATGTCATATGATTATTGATGTGATTAATTGATATCAATTTCAAAATTTAGATGCATTTTTGATTATTAATAACGCATTTATATAATAATGTGTACGTGAATACGTAAGTGTAAGGTACACCCCAGAAAGACAACAGTTCATTTAGAAACACATCTTGGATTTTTTCCTAGATCAAAATGTTAAATGCTTTTACAAAACTCTGAAATAAACTGTAAAGTTATAGCAGTATGCATGTATACATTTGTGTGCGTGCGTGGTCGTGTGTGTGTGCATGTATATAAGGCAGTGGAAAATACTTTTTTGCTTGTTTTTCTTTTTTGTAATTTTGAAACTGTTTCAACGAACGCAAAACCCTAATAGGGTCATATTTAGAATTATTCTTTACTGTTTCTGTTGTAAAAGTGGTTGTTTATCTATTTCAAAGATAACTTCTTTAACAGGTTACTCAGATATGATAAATTAATGTATACTTTATCGTCCTTATTTATCGTCCTTATCTTGTGACTGTATGTGGGAGAATAAAAAAAATAAAAACAATACGGTTATCTTTTTTTTTTAAATTTTATTCCGCCATTAAGCTTTTTCTTATAATAATTTTACAATATATATATTAATATATCAATAAGGATCTAAGGAAACTGTTGGAATGTACTTAACAGAGGTATTGTGAACTACTAAACATATGTTCTGTACAAATAGATAAAAAACGTAAGTTCAGTAATAATCGTTTCAATATCGATTCAAGAAGTATTAGAAATAAAGGTTTATATTTTTTCTTTCGTTTCAGGTCAACATCAATGGCAACTTTTTTTTCTCAGGTTTACACTGAAATACATAAATAAAACAACTTAGTTAACATATATTTCTGGACAATCAAATGAAATTTGTATTAAAACAAACCAACTTTAGCAACACATGTTAAAGCTTGTATTTTTTGTGCATGCTTTCATTATGTGCATTGACTGTATATGGCCCAATCGACAACACTTTAACTTTAAGAGGCAAACTGCACAATTCATATAATAATGTGAGTATTTTAAGTTGAAAAGCATTTTGCTTTATCATTAAAGTTAAAATCATACCGTTGGGCAGTATCCTACCAAGGTTATAGAGTTTTTACATCATAAAAGACTATTTCAACAACTTTTACATTTGAGAAATGTTATTAAGCATATACTATTTACTATTACTTATGGTAAAAAGTATATTTTTATTTTTAAAAAATCGACAAAATAAATTACCACAAGCAATCTCGGTACATGCAAGCACGCCGTCACTGCAGGTACACGTATTACAGTCTATCATTTTGCTCTTCCCGTCCGGAATGTTTACTTTTATTTTTTCACTACCTTCACCATCTTCATAGGTACAAGAGTTACCTGAAGTATCAATAGCTAATTTGTTAATGTATCCAGCTCATCAGTATTGAACCTACATTTGACAGAGTGAATTTGCCTCTCTTTCACAAGGACACTGTTTTCTTCAATTCTGGTAAAACTTGATTGAAGATTGATCCTTTAAATGCTGCATATTATAGATGATATTAACTGCAATTCTTATGTTATTTTGTTGTGATTAATGCTTCCGAGGGATCACTTTGTTTCCAGAATTTTAGTTATTCTTATACGCCAGTTTGAGCCAATGATCATGCACACAAATTGATGCTATTGACTACAATCTAGTAGGTAACAAGTTGTGTTCGGAATAATAACGAGCAAACTCGCCCCCCCCCCCCCCCGTATGATACATATATCTTGACTGTAGCTTTGTGGTATTTTACTGCTGTAGGCATTGCTACCAGTACTTGATAGAAATGTCAGAAAACAAAAATATATAAAAGAACCAGAAATATTGCTACTCACTCACTTTAACAAAATAAGAACCAATATTGAAACTATCTTACATAACACAAAATATTTCAAGGGAAAACTGAAAAAGCAAAACATTCAATTTCAAGGTCAGACCGTTGGCTAATGAACATGGTAACCCCTATCCTCTTCCCAATCCTCCAAAATTTTTGTTTGATTTTTTTCTGTTATTATACTCTAAAATCGTGCAGAATTTATATAGTTTTATAACAAAGGTTTCATCAGCTTATATGTCTACATGTAACTGTAGCATAAGCCTTTAACATAGCTATTTAACATTATTTTTTATCAATATTTCTTAACATTGATATGCCTCCGCTTCAGAAAATAATTATTTACCTGATGTCGCATCTTAAATCAATACATTAATCATACATTTATACTGCGTATATGACAGCTTATAAAATATGTAGGTTTATTAACCCTTCATTAGGTGCAAAGGTCGTGACAAGGCAAAGTCTTACATACGAGTGAAATTAATAATGTAAATGAAGGCCAACTGTGAAACCTAATTTATTAGATCATCAGTATATTGGACGTATGAAATGCATTATCACTTGAATTGTTTCGTATAGGGGACATGCCAATTATTTTTACATACCATTATATTTCATAGACATTTCAAAGGGAATTTCTGAAAAGCAATTTAGTACTTCGTCTATTTTTGTAAAGCTTATAATTCTTTTTTTTTCAAGTAATAGTATGTCAGTCTTATTTAAGGAAAATAATGCTGGCCTATTAATTGCGATTATATAGTACTTGTATAAGCTAGACTCGTAATTATTTATACAGAGCATTCATTTACAGAAATATTTTTTATGGAAAAGGATGTTGCCATTGCAATGATTATCACAATAACACATTCTCTAGTCTTACTTGTGTCTGACAGTTAAATTCTTTTTTCTGTGTACAGGCTTTTGCATCTTACATCTTTAAGTACATATTTATTTCGTTTCTCTGAATATAATCATGTATTTTTATTTTGCATAAAGCAAAATTTTATCAGATTTACGATTGGTTAACTTTTTTCATTCAGTTTAGTTACTTCAATAAATTTCGCCCTTTCGCGTGATTAAACTAAATTTGCTATATTGTTGTGAAAACCTAACTTTGTATTCATTTATAATGTATTCTTAAACATCTATCAAAAACATTTTACGGAACGTTGTAACAACTTCGCAGTGTTCCTACCTTTGCTTTCTTTGCATTTTTGACAACATAGTCCGTTCGCTGGTGGTGATTTGTCACAATCGATTGGATAAAAGCATAAAATAAATGCACAATCCCCCACTGGGGTCCCATTGACAATCATTGTATAAGAAAGTAGAACAAATGCAAGCATAATTTTGACCGAATCCATGTCTTTTCTGCACTTGTCTAAATACAATTTTCTAAAACATAAAATATGGCACTACATAATTACGTCCGTTGTATGATATGAAATTGTAAACAAATTGAACAATAAATTAATGAAGCAATTCTTTGTATTTCGTTTCAAATATCCGTTATTTTTCATTATTATCTATCAATCGCGGTCGGCCTGTACTTAAAATTATAAAAACTATTAACAAAACGTCACTAGTATCGAAAGACTGTTTGTAAAACAAATGCTTTATTCCGTTTTACTTTGCCGACAAATGATTTTAGAACATCGCTTCTCAAAATAAATAAATAAATAAATAAAATAGATAAAACATAGAATTTCTTGTATAATTTTCTCAACATTATCCGTTATTAATATTTTCAATATTGAGACATTTGGTCAATTTAGAGATAAATTCGGTCTTTTTAACATAGTAAATGATTAAAAATACGGTATCTCACTCTGATTAAAAGGGATTTGATGTGAACTTTTATTATTTCGAACGTTTCGTACAGAATTATAATAACTCACCTCTATATTTTCCGAATATGTATCTTGATCTAACACTCAACCAACCTATGATTTTTTTTATCTTTCAATTTCCAAAATAAGTCCGTCTTACAATGTAGAAAGTTCACGTTAAATGACAATTTATATCTATAATGTTTGATAGGGAGGGATGACGAATACACATAATTATATCTAAAAAAACAATTACAACATCTGTTCATCTTTCTATATGAGATTTGTCAAGCGCCACATATTACGTTTAACCTCTTCAGGATCTCCTTAATAACATAAACAATATTTAAATCAATTTCTCAAATATTATAACTCATTTGAAATATAGCTTGTTTGTAAATATAAAGTAATAAAAACTCGGCCATAATAAACTTTGTTTCATTGTACTTAGTACAAGTTCTTTAAACCATAAGCGTTTTTGTTTGTTTGTTTGTTTTTTAATACAGGTTAAATAGGAAATAAAATTATATTATGTCTTTGTAAATACTATTTCCAGAAGTCAGTGCAGTATTTGTGGAACCATGCACAGTAAGATTGTAAAAAGACGAAAAACAAAACGTATAGAGCAAAAACAAAACACTAATCTGTGAATTAGAGTCCTTAATGGTGTATCAGCGTGTGCGTGTATGACTATAGCACCAGCTTGTTAAGTTTATGTACATTTTACTTCGGAAACTAATATTGTATTGTTTTACTTCATTTATTTAAAAAAGGGCAACCTTGAGTTTTAAAATGTTGTAGTTAGACGTTTATTACATGAATAAAGAGTGCTTAATCAGTAATTATTTGCAATGAAATGAAAATGGCTATTTAGCGTTTAAAATACTATCATTTTTAGGATCCTGTCCTGTACACTTTCCCATTTTTCATTTTTTCTTGAAAATTCAAATGAATTTATTTAGTTTTCATTTGTGTTTCACGGAATTGGCATGTTTTCAACAGGATATGACATAATCTGGGAGCTTGCCCCCCCCCCTCCCCCCTAGCCTCTCCCTGGAGAGTGCAGACAAAAATGTAAATACATGTACGTGGCTGTGTAGGTCACACATAAAAACATCTTATTCAGCAATTAAACCATGCTAATTTCTATTTTAATGTTAAGATTATAATAAAAAGAAATGTATGTTTTTGTTATGGCAAATTTGCTGTTAGTTATGAAATATGCACATGAATTAACTTCTCCAAACTATCAAACGTCAAGTCATTTCACCTTGATTCTTTTGTTTAAAATAAAACCAAACTCTTAATCGAACAAATCATAACTAAATAGTTGAAAAAACTTTCAATCATAATTTTTTTGTCTATGCTTGCTACCTACATGTTGTAAAAAAGTATATTTCCATTGTTGTTACAGGTTTCCTGTGTGCTACTCTTCTTGGAAATAAATGTTTGTATACCGTAGTAAGAATGTGCATTAAATTTATTTGAAGTCCTGAAAATTTGCAAAAAAAACCTTATCTGGACTTAGTGATGTTGAATAATTTATGAAACATGTTAAAGATGTAAAATAACCTTTCAGTATAAAAATGGCCTTGTGTGCGGAACTGAGTCCACTATTTATTATATTTGGCCCATTCCTGTTGCTTAAAATCAAGTGCGCCTAGAAGTATGACCTACTTAAGATAGAAACGTTTTGGTCATCAGTTTTTAAGGGCAAAGGACGTAATTTTCAAAATAATATCAATTATAAGAAGAATTTTTAACTATAAGATAATTTTCTTATTTTCCCTTAAAAAAAGTGTACGACACCGGGTACACTGACTCTAGTCAGAAGCTGCGGATTTTAGTGTAAAATTAAAAACAGCAAATTTCACATTGAATATAGATTTGTAAATTTATGGATTGAAAAATCTTTAGACTCGTCAGACCTATGCTCGCCCAATAAAGGCAATTATTTGATTACTATTTAATACACTTTGACTTAAAAAAAAACTTTTTTCGAATTTGTTTTATAGCTGGTCATATTTGGTACGTAATGTGACCCATTTAAAACATAAACACTTACATCCGCGGGTACTTTCTGCTAGGTCAAACACCACCAAATTAATATTCTGAAATGTTGAAGGGAGGAGACCCATGCTCGCCCACCGGTATATTACGAATATAAAACGGATATAACCTGAAATCATTCATCATATTTTTAGACTGATTTGTTAATATAAAGAAGGTATTTATGTTTTGCATTATAATTATATTTTTACAGAGAAAATCTTATTTAGATATACTTACTATGTAGACTTTTTATTTTTTCAAAAGATAGTCAACTGCTGTTGGTAGAGTTGGACTAAAAAGTTTCTGTGCCTAAATATCATGTACATACGTTTTTTTTTTCAAATTCAAAAAGTTAACTAGAAACATAAACTAGAACAAAAACAGCAGTGTGTGGTCTATAGTTTCAACAATTACTCCTCTTCACAATATCTACAAAACCACCTTGTGCTGGTAACTAAACTCAGATCTACATCTGTTTGCACATTAGATGGCAAGCACTCATAGTGGCACCACTTGTCATATCCCTCTTTCTTGCCTTTTTCAAATGTCTCAGGATCATGAATTTTTTTGTTGCCTGGGCATACTGATCACTCTGAAGAGGATATGGGGAATAAGTAGTGGTGTATGACCTAGGTTATTTTTAGTTACGTGATAAAAAACGAAAAAAGTAATTCTTTTTTTATTTAAAGCTGCAGTCTTCGTTAATTATCTACTAAGTGATTTATAAATCAATGTCTAACCAAAAAATACACCATAAATGCACCAAAAGCGACAGATTTAATGAAAAAAGCCGACTATTGTGGCGGCCCTGGAAATTGCATGTAGAAAAACAATATGACAGCTTGTGTCAATACCAGTTTATGACTGTTTTAAATATATCGGAACGACTTAAACTTTACACAAAGTAAGAACAATGTTTAATTGTTATTTTAAGTTGATTTTTATTAAGATTTTATTAAAAAGTCACGCATGGTTCGTTGCTTTTATTAGCATCACGGACTTTCATTTGTACTTAGGTTTTCGTTTTCGTCTGCTTTATTATGCTAACAACTTCCGTTAAACTCTTCAAAAACAAGGTGAAAAACTAGGACACTTGCAGCATCTAGAAACAACAACACATGATTCAGATAATATTTTTATTCATAAGTTTATATCATAAAAATAACAATCTGGGCGAGCATGCGCCTGGGCGAGCATAGGTTCGGTGAGTCTAAATTTCTAGACTATCCCTGGGATATAAGATAATGTCCCAGACTATCCATAAATTTACGGACAGTCCATAACATCATGAAATACTAGACCTGATAAATGACCACTACAGCAGGGTTAATTTTGATGGAACATTTTTTCTTTATAACTTTTGTAAATGAATATACAAAATGTCACATGCAAAATATGTAAGGTGTTTACAGTATGGGACAACAAACTTTTTATTTGAGGGCAAATATGTGCCCAATCGGTAAAATTATGGAGCTTTGGTAGCGTCTGTCAAGCGTAACACACTTGTTCCGATTTTCCGTCAACTCCCGTAACCAGTACCATACGGTACTAAAAAACTCAAAACTTTGTGCATCCCGATGTGAATGATTTGTCTTTATTTTCAGTAATACAAACTGTGCAAGTCATTTTAATAACCAAAAATTCCTTACGAAAAAATCGCTTCGGGGCATTATCATTTTGCTTTGGATTTCTCAGTTGTTTCAGCATTCTTGGGAAACCTCATTTGGTATAGGCGCAGAGTTGTTTACGGTAGATTCTGTCGCTCCATCAACGTTAACATTGTCTTTCTTGAAGAATGCTGCTTTTTTTCGAAGCAGACATTTATGAATTTACCCGGATAATGACGTCGCAATCTGAAGCGCCTGAGCGCTTTTAACATGTAATAATCACTAAAGCGTCTAAGATAAATCATGTGACCGATCAGCTGATGAAATTCATGCTATAGGCAAGTTGATTGTTATTGTTTTGATTCGTATATTTCCGCGCATGCGCATTAACTGGTTGGCAGAAAACAAAACAAATAAACATGGCGTCAAAGGAAAACGATATGATGGTGGCGAGTAAATTAACAACGCAGATTTCTCATTTAGATACGATTTCAATGAATAGGTATGCTGAAAAGTTGCTTGTCGATGGATTCATGATTCCCGATCCGTATGGGACAGGTTTGAAGTACGAAAACTCTACGCAGAAGTGGCCGAATGTTTTGTTTGGTGACATTTATAACTACATGTACCTGATCAATACGCCAGGAATCTACACACAAGAAAGTATGAAAGCATATAAATCGCTTGATGGGTATAATTTCTTCGCTTGTGGCCATGTCCAGGAAGTCCTGTTTTCTGAAGTCTCTGGTGATAGCCCAGTTTGTGTGTTAAAGTCGAAGGTTATGCCATCTCAAAGTGTCACAAAGAAGCCTCATTAACCCTGGGCGTGTGTAAACAAGGAGAAGGGCTACATAATCTCTGCACATTGTACAAGTAAAGCTGGGTAAGAATTTTTTTTACATATTGCATTGAAATTTATTTTTATAAATTGATCAATATTGTAAATGTATATAATTTTTTTACACATCAACACTGATCAATGCTGATATGATTGTGAAAGTTAACCTTAATGTCATAGAGTGCAGTGGGGACTCAAACTTTCGACCCTCAGGATACGGTACTGCAGCTTTACGGACAGAGCTATTTAAAAAAAGTATTTTACATTCTACCAGCCCTTTAGCCCTAACTAGTGAACAGTTTAATACCTTAATTTGCATCAAAATTTTTATTTTACAGTTAAAAAGAACAATACTTTATCACCGTCATGTATGTCTAATGCTGGTCCTTATGCCTAGCCACTGCCACAATTAAACAAGAGGGCCATGATGGCCCTGAGGTCGCTCACCAGTATATAGGCCCCCCCACCCCCGGGGCAATTTTTACCCAAGGGCTTTTATTTGTTTATTTGAACAGACTTGGTAAACACCCATAAGAAGATGTTTCATGCTAAACATCTAAGTTCTAGCTCATTGGGTTTTTTAAAAGAAGATTTTTTAAGTTTTTACTATACACATATAGTTAAAAACAATGACACCCCTGGGGCAGGGCCAGTTTTGACCCCCGAGCTTTTATTTGAACAAACTTTGTAGATATTTACTTAAAGATGTTTCATGCTTAATATCTAAACTCTAGCTATTTGGGTTTTTTTCAAAGAAGATTTTTAAGTTTTTGCTATACACATATAAGGAAAATCAATGACACCCCCCGGGCGGGGCCAGTTTTGACCACAGGGCTTTTATTTGAACATACTTGGTAGACACCCATTAGAACATGTTTCATGCTAAATATCTTAGCTCTAGCTCTTTGAATTCTTAAAAAGAAGATTTTTTAAGTTTTTACTATATGGATATAGGGAAAATCAATGACCCCCTGGAGCGGGGCCAATTTTGACCCCAGGGCTTTTATTTGAACAAACTTGGTAGACATTCACTAGGAGATGTTTCATGCTTAATATCTAAGCTCTAGCTCTTACGGTTCTTTAAAAGAAGATTTTTTAAGTTTTTACTATATGCATATAGGGAAAATCAATGACCCCCCGGGGCGGGGCCAATTTTGACCCCAGGGCTTTTATTTGAACAAACTTGGTAGACACTCACTAGAAGATGTTTCATGCCAAATATCTTAGCTCTAGCTCTTTGGGTTCTTTAAAAGAAGACTTTTTTAGTTTTTACTATATGCATATAGGGAAAATCAATGACCCCCTGGGGCGGGGCCAATTTTGACCCCAGGGCTTTTATTTGAACAAACTTGGTAGACACTCACTAGAAGATGTTTCATGCCAAATATCTAAGCTCTAGCTCTTAGGGTTGTTTAAAAGAAGATATTTAAAGATTTTTCTTTCGGTTGCCATGGCAACCAGAGTTCTGCATGGAATTAAATTCTTTGAACAATTTTTAAAGGTGACCACCAAAGGAACATTCCTGTGAAGTTTGGATGAAATTGGCTCTGTGGTTTATGAGGAGATGTCATTTAAAGCAAAAGTTTACGGACGGACGACGGACGGACGCCGGACGAAAAGCGATCACAAAAGCTCACCCTGTCACTTTGTGACAGGTGAGCTAAAAAGGGTTGAATGATATAAATGTATTATGTACAAATGATTAAGCATTTTATTTTTAATGAAACAGCTTAATTTTAACTGTGAATTTTAAAATTTCAGACTTGGAGAAGCCTGCAGTCATGTTGCTGCCCTCCTCTTTAAAATTGAGAGAGCATCATTGTATGGGTTAAACAAAGAAAGTCGAACTAGTGTGACATGTGCTTGGAACCAGTTCTACCAAAAGAAGGTAATTACTTTATAATATACTTTACAAAAAATACAAATAAGATGATGTGTTGATGCTTTTAAGCATTATACAAAGCACAAAACTTTAAAGCTGTTTTTGCGATTTCAATTTGCTGAACTGTAGATGGTTACACTAACAGGCTGGAGAACTATTATAATTTTATGAATACGACGCCTTAAAAAAGAGTTTTGGTTTCTTATTTTTCATTTTATTTATCTTGAATACTTAATAAGTTTGAAGTATTATGTAATTTTTTTAAAAAAAATTACTGTTCATACATTTACAGGTAACACCTCAGCCCATTGATGAAATCGACTTCAACAGGCCCAAGCGTAAGGTCATCAAAAAGCGGAAAAAACCAACAGCTGACAGTGATGAAGATGACCTTGATGTATCATCAATGTTCAGGAAGTTAAGGCAAATTCACCCCTCTGCTTGCGTCTTACTTAAGGATGATTCGGAAACCGATACTGCTTCAGAAGACGAGGGCTTGCCACCAGTAAGCATTTATTAAGCTTTGATTATTTGTTTAAAGTAATTGCCTACATTAAATTATGTTAAAGGGACTCCACTTTGGTTTTAACATCATGTTAAAGGGACTCCACTTTGGTTTCCATGATGCGGAGTCCAACTTACCAAAGAGTGAATTTGACGCAAGATGCCAAAACTTTATGCGAGCATTTCAAGTCACACCCCAACAAGCAAAACATTTGGAACGGATGACTTGTGGTCAGCATGAAAGTGCAATGTGGAGGCACCAACGCAAGGGCAGAATTACTGTGACGACAGCCCATGACATAATGACACTCCAGGAGAAAACGCCAAGAGCAAATGTCCTTAATAAATTGATGAAATATAGTGAGAAAGATTTAAGCAATGTGGAAGCAGTAAAATTTGGACAACAATTTGAAAAATATGCCAAACTTGCTTATGAAGAAAAAATGAAATGTTGTCACAAAGATTTTGTTACAAGTGAATGTGGGTTATTTGTTGACAGTACGTTTCCGCTATTTGCAGCAACACCAGACGGCATCAGAAAATGTGCTTGCCATGATAATGGCATTGTGGAAATAAAGTGTTGTTACAAGCATAGAGACTGTGTCATACAGGAAATTAAAGATGACAAATTCTATATGGATGAAAACCAAAGGCTTAAGATTTCACATAGGTACTACACACAAATCCAATTTCAAATGTATGTGTGTTCAATATCATATTGTGACTTTGTTGTGTATACACATAAAGGCATGCTGTGCAAACTATTCCATATGATCCTGAATTTGTAAACAAACTAATTGCTAAATGTACAGAGTTTGCCCTCGTTGACTTAATTCCGGAAATTATTCGACATAAACTGGGAAATTAAAATGCAATATCTGTTGTATCTTGATGTTTATACATGTAAATGAATACAAAAAGACAGTTTGAAAAGTTAAAACTAGTTTTTATTTGTAAACAAGAGGGCCATGATGGCCCTGAGGTCGCTCACCTGTATATAGCCCCCCCCCCCCCCGGCCCAATTTTTACCCAAGGGCTTTTATTTGTTTATTTGAACAGACTTGGTAGACACCCATAAGAAGATGTTTCATGCAAAACATCTAAGTTCTAGCTTATTAGGTTTTTTAAAAGAAGATTTTTTAAGTTTTTTACTATACACATATAGTTAAAAACAATGACACCCCTCGGGTTTATTTGAACAAACTTTGTAGATATTTACTTAAAGATGTTTCATGCTTAATATCTAAACTCTAGCTATTTGGGTTTTTTCAAAGAAGATTTTTAAGTTTTTGCTATACACATATAAGGAAAATCAATGACCCCGGGGCGGGGCCAGTTTTGACCCCAGGGCTTTTATTTGAACATACTTGGTAGACACCCATTAGAACATGTCTCATGCTAAATATCTTAGCTCTAGCTCTTTGGGTTCTTTAAAAGAAGATTTTTTAAGTTTTTACTATATGAATATAGGGAAAATCAATGACCCCCTGGGGCGGGGCCAATTTTGACCCCAGGGCTTTTATTTGAACAAACTTGGTAGACATTCACTAGAAGATGTTTCATGCCAAATATCTAAGCTCTAGCTCTTACAGTTCTTTAAAAGAAGATTTTTTAAGTTTTTACTATATGCATATAGGGCAAATCAATGACCCCCGGGGCCGGGCCAATTTAGACCCCAGGGCTTTTATTTGAACAAACTTGGTAGACATTCACTAGAAGATGTTTCATGCCAAATATCTTAGCTCTAGCGCTTTTGGTTCTTTAAAAGAAGATATTTTAAGTTTTTACTATATGCATTTAGGGAAAATAAATGACCCCCTGGGGCGGGGCCAATTTGGACCCCAGGGCTTTTATTTGAACAAACTTGGTAGACATTCACTAAAAGATGTTTCATGTCAAATATCTAAGCTCTAGCTCTTACAGTTCTTTAAAAGAAGATTTTTTAAGTTTTTACTATATGCATATAGGAAAAATCAATGACCCCCTGGGGCGGGGCCAATTTTGACCCCAGGGCTTTTATTTGAACAAACTTGGTAGACATTCACTAGAAGATGTTTTATGCCAAATATCTAAGCTCTAGCTGTGACGGTTCTTTAAAAGAAGATTTTTTTAAGTTTTTACTATATGCATATAGGGAAAATCAATGACCCCCCAGGGCGGGGCCAATTTTGACCCCAGGGCTTTTATTTGAACAAACTTGGTAGACATTCACTAGAAGATGTTTTATGCCAAATATCTTAGCTCTAGCTCTTTGGGTTCTTTAAAAGAAGATTTTTTAAGTTTTTACTATATGCATATAGGAAAATCAATGACCCCCTGGGGCGGGGCCAATTTTGACCCCTTGGCTTTTATTTGAACAAACTTGGTAGACATTCACTAGAAGATGTTTCATGCCAAATATCTAAGCTCTAGCTCTTAAAGTTCATTAAAAGAAGATTTTTTAAGTTTTTACTATATGCATATAGGGAAAATCAATGACCCCCTGGGGCGGGGCCAATTTTGACCCCAGGGCTTTTATTTGAACAAACTTGGTAGACACTCACTAGAAGATGTTCCATGCCAAATATCTTAGCTCTAGCTCTTACGGTTCTTTAAAAGAAGATTCTTTAAGTTTTTACTATATGCATATAGGGAAAATCAATGACCCCCTGGGGCGGGGCCAATTTTGACCCCAGGGCTTTTATTTGAACAAACTTGGTAGACACTCATTAGAAGATGTTTCATGCCAAATATCTAAGCTCTAGCTCTTAGGGTTGTTTAAAAGAAGATATTTAAAGATTTTTCTTTCGGTTGCCATGGCAACCAGAGTTCTGCATGGAATTAAATTCTTTGAACAATTTTTAAAGGTTACCACCAAAGGAACATTCCTGTGAAGTTTGGATGAAATTGGCTCAGTGGTTTATGAGGAGATGTCATTTAAAGCAAAAGTTTACGGACGGACGACGGACGACGGACGGACGACGGACGGACGGACGGACGGACGCCGGACGAAAAGCGATCACAAAAGCTCACCCTGTCACTTTGTGACAGGTGAGCTAAAAAACATATGTAGTAAAGTTAAATATACTAGTTTTCAGATCTACTTAAATAACTTGAGCAAAACAACATGCTTTAACTATAAATAATACCACATTTAATAGCATAGGTCAGCACATTTTGACAAAGACAATGTAGACAACATTTTTTACTAGGAAGTGTTAAGAGATGCATAGGATATTTAGAAAACTCTTTTTTTCATTAAATCAATTTATAACAAATTGTATATGAAGTTAATGTAAATCTGTAGGCATGCTCCTTTAAGGCATTGTTAATGTCAGTAAGGATTTTACATGAACTGTAACATTTGAACACAATATTTTGTTGATGGCTTAAGAATATATCACTATAATCAGTGTCTTTATTTCCTTATGTGGTCACATATAATTATATATTGTTTATATCCTGCATATTCCATTGTATATATCATCACCAAGATCTATCACAACTATGAATTAATATAATAAATGACATGTCAGAAATTAAAAACTTATAGTGCTAAAATAACACTGTTGTTGTTAATTAATTATCCATGGTCTTAATGTTTACTTCATTCCCCTGCTACAGTTGAATACTTAAAAACGTGTGCTTAATAAAATAGCTGGAAATATATCAGTGGTCTAAAACATATGATCAGTTGAAAGACTATCAGCTTTAACGAACATGTCACTCTTCAATACAGCTTTTATGAACATGTCACTTTTCAATAGTTTATACCGAAACTATATAAATAGTTAATGTATTAAGCAATTTTAGATCACAACATTAGATTTTCACTTCAATAGAAAAAGTCCTCTCATCACTTTACTAATTTTGGCAGCAGATTAGTCACAGCTGAGCATATGGTAACAATTGAATCAGCATGTGGCAATAATGTAATTGGCATTACATTTTTATCCCCCGCCAAAAAGGCGGCGGGGGATATAGAAATAGTCTCCGTCCGTCCGCACTCACAGGACAGTAATTATGTGGCTAGAGGGACAATAGGTAACTGTTCTTTCTCTTTGATGTCATTCATTCCGTAATGCTTTTATGTGGCTATTTTCTGTTGCGTGGCTAAAAAGAACAATAGAGAGAACAATAGAGTAGCCACATAATTACTCTCCTGTTAGAACATCCGTCCGTCCGACCTTCCGTCCGACATTTTTGTCCGGAGCATATCTCTAAAAGTATTTGAGTTATCAACTTGAAACTTCATAGGTGGATAGACCTCATTGAGGAGGAGTGCAGTGCACAAGAATGATAACTCTACCCTGCATTATTTTTGAGTTATTGCCCTTTGTTATTTTTCAAAATTGATTTTTGTCCAGAGCATAACTCCAAAAGCCTATGAGATATCAACATGAAACTTCATAGGTGCATATATCTCACTCAGGAGGTGTGCAGTGCACAATAATGATAACTCTACCTTTCATAATTTTTGAGTTATTGCTCTTTGTTATTTTTCATACTTAATTTTTCACCTGAGTGGAGCAAAACTCAAAATGTTTTTGAGATATCAACATGAAATGTCATAGGTGGATAGATCTTATTGAGGAGGAATGTTGTGCGCAAGAATGATAACTCTTCCCTATACATTTTTTGAGTTATTGCCCTTTGTTCTTTTTCATGCTATTTTGTCCAGAGCTTATCTCAAAAAGTATTTGAGGTATCAACTTGAAACTTCATAGGTGGATGAATCTCATTGAGGAAGAGTGCAGTGCACAAGAACGATAACTCTACCCTGCATAATTGTTTAGTTATTGCCCTTTTTTTATTTTTCAAAATTTATTTTTGTCCAGAGCATAACTCAAAAGGCCTTTGAGATATCATTTATGAAACTTCATAGGTACATAGATCTCACTCAGGAGGTGTGCAGTGCACAAGAATGACAACTCTACCTTTTATAATTTTTGAGTTATTGCCCTTTGTTATTTTTCATACTTAATTTTTCAATTCATTTTTTTTCTCAAAAAGTATTTGAGGTATCAACTTGAAACTTCATAGGTGGATAGATTTTACTGAGGAGGGATGCAGCACACAAGAATGATAACCTATCCTGCATTATTTTTCAGTTATTGCCCTTTGTTATTTTCAGCCATCAGTATTCACATAGGTTTCAAATCTGTAATCACTATAGCCATCAGTTTTCATTACCAAAAGACCTCTTAAAATGGAATTATTCTGCTCTACTACATGTACATTCTTCCAATGAGCAAACACATTCGGCGGGGGATGGCCATGTTGACATGGCTCTTGTTAAGTATTTGAAACCTTTTCACACGCTCTATGGCTCGCTCAACATGGATTCTTGAACGTGAAAGTCTTCTGGAGTTTTCAACCTCTTTTTGTGAAAATTGTTTTTTCCCTTTACTAAATGGTGGAATGGCCAACTGTGCTCCATACGCTGCTAGTTCATCCTCAATTTAAAATCCGCGATCTGCCAAAACAAGGTCACCATGGTCAAGTTTTTCATAGAACTTTGATTCATTTGTGATGACTTTATCTGAAACTCTCCCACCCCAGCACTTTGACAGAAAACTGACTGCCCCATATGGTGTGATACCTATAAGTACTTTCATTGTATTATGGTGCTTATAACTACTCCATGTCTTTGCTCGAGCTTTGAGGTTAGTGGGTCGCTGTATGAATATCTCGGTACAGTCGATTATTACTCTGCACTTGGGTTGGTTCTTTCTGAAACTCTTTGGCATGTTTTTTTATAATTTTGTCTTTAGATGCCCATATGATAAGTGGTTTAAGCTTTTTAGCTAGCACTGGAAGAGACTGAGTCAAAATCTTTGAAACTTGTGTTGGGCCTATTTGGAATATCTTTGCTAGGTATGAATTAGTAAGGTTTAGTCTTAGTTTCATAAGGACCAAGAGAAGCATGTCACCAGCATTTAATTTTCCTATTGGTTTAAAGTAATTTTTGACAAGGTCTAGAACAAACATAAACAATGTCATTGAAGGGAGTCCAGTTAGCATGCTGATTTCTGAATTTGTAATGTTTTTTAAATGTAAATTTCTGTTCTTCAATCCTTGACTTAAGCTCCCTTTTTTCCCTCTGCAGTCTCTGGTATTCAGTGCTTAGCTTAGAGTAATCTTCCTTAAGGATATCATAATCCTTTTGTAATGCATCTGGCTCTGGGTCTGTTCCTGAAAACTAGAGGGCCATGATGGCCCTGAGGTCGCTCACCTGTATATAGGCCCCCAGAGCGGGACCAGTTTAAAACCTCAGGGCTTTAATTTGAACAAACTTGGAAGACACCCATTAGAAGATGTTTCATGATGTTTAGTTTTTACAACACACAAATAATGTAAAACAATGACCAGCCCCCCCCCCCCCCCAGGGCCAATTTTAACCCAAGGGCTTTTATTTGAACAAACTTGGTAGACAACCATAAGATGTTTCATGCTAAATATGCTCATTGGGTTTTTTTTGTGCCCCCACGTTAGTGGCGGGCATTTAGATTTACCCTTGTCCGTCCGTCCTTCCGTCCGTCCGTCTGTCCGTCCGTCCTTCCGTCCGTCCGTTCACTTTTGTGTCGCACGTAACTCAAAAAGTATTTGACCTAGAGTCATGAAACTTTACAGGAATGTTGATCAGCATGTGTAGTTGTGCCCCTGGGTATTTTGGTCGGCATATTTTTAGTATTTTCAGAGTTATTGCCCTTGACTTAGTAAAATTTTGCAATTTTCAACTTGTGTCGCATGTAACTCCAAAAGTATTTGACCTACAGTCATGAAACTTTACAGGAATGTTGATCAGCATGTGTAGTTGTGCACCTGGGTATTTTCGTCTGGATATTTTTAGTATTTTCAGAGTTAATGCCCTTGACTTAGTAAAATTTTGCAATTTTCAACTTGTGTCGCATGTAACTCAAAAAGTTATTTGACCTAGAGTCATGAAACTTTACAGGAATGTTGATCAGCATGTGTAGTTGTGCACCTGGGTATTTTCGTGTGCATATTTTTAGTATTTTTAGAGTTATTGCCCTTGACTTAGTAAAATTTGGCAATTTTTAACTTGTGTCGCACATAACTCAAAAAGTATTTGACCTAGAGTCATGAAACTTTACAGGAATGTTGAATCAGCATGTGTAGTTGTGCACCTGGGTATTTTCATCTGGATATTCTTAGTATTTTCAGAGTTATTGCCCTTGACTTAGTAAAATTTGGCAATTTTCAACATGTGTCGCACATAACTCAAAAAGTATTTGACTTAGAGTCATGTAACTTTACAGGAATATTGATCAGCATGTGCAGTTGTGCACCAGGCATTTTCGTCTGGATTTATTTAGTATTTTTAGAGTTATTGCCCTTCACGTAGAAAATTTTGCAATTTTCAACTTGTGTCGCAAGTTTCTCAAAAAGGATTTGACATACTAAGTCAATAAACCTTATGGGCAGGTTGCACAGCATATTTTAGATTTGCACCTGGGGTTTGGCTTGTGGATTTATCCAGTATTTGTAGAGTTATTTCCCTTGACTTAGTAAAAAGATTGACAGAACAGTGTCGCGGTGGGGGCACCCGTGTCCTATGGACACATTTCTAGTTTAAAGAAGATTTTTATGTTTTTACCATACAAATATAGTTAAAAACATTGACACCCAAGGGGCGGGGACAGTTTTGACCCAAGGGCTTTTATTTGAACAAACTTTGTAGACACTTACTAGAAGATGCTTCATGCTTAATATCTAAACTCTAGCTATTTGGATTTTTTCAAAGAAGATTTTAAGTTTTTGCTGTACACATATAAGGAAAATCAATGACCCCCGGGGCGGGGCCAATTTTGACCCAAAGGCTTTTATTTTAACAAACTTGATAGACACTCACTAGAAGATGTTTCATGCTTAATATCTAAACTCTAGCTATTTGGGTTTTTTCACAGAAGATTTTTGAAGTTTTTGCTATACACATATAAGGAAAATCAATGACCCCCGGGGCGGGGCCAATTTTGACCCCAGGGAATTTATTTGAACAAACTTGGTAGACACCCATTAGAACATGTTTCATGCTAAATATCTTAGCTCTAGCTCTTTGAGTTCTTTAAAAAAAGATTTTTTAAATTTTACTATATATATAGCATATAGAGAAAATCAATAACCCCCTGGGGCGGGGCCAATTTTGACCCCAGGGCTTTTATTTGAACAAACTTGGTAGACACTCATTAGAAGATGTTTCATGCTAAATATCTTAGCTCTAGCTCTTTGGGTTCTTTAAAAGAAGAATTTTTAAGTTTTTACTATATGTATATAGTGAAAATCAATGACCCCCCGGGGCGGGGCCAATTTTGACCCCAGGCTTTTATTTGAACAAACTTGGTAGACACCCATTAGAAGATGTTTCATGCTAAATATCTTAGCTCTAGCTCTATGGGTTCTTTAAAAGAAGATTTTTTAAGTTTTTACTATATGCATATAGGGAAAATCAATGACCCCCTGGGGCGGGGCCAATTTTGACCCCAGGGCTTTTATTTGAACAAACTTGGTAGACACTTACTAGAAGATGTTTCATGCCAAATATCTAAGCTCTAGCTCTTTGTGTTTTTTAAAAGAAGATATTTAAAGTTTTTTCTTTCGGTTGCCATGCCAACCAGAGTTCTGCATGGAATTAAATTCTTTGAACAATTTTTAAAGGTGACCACCAAAGGAACATTCCTGTGAAGTTTGGATGAAATTGGCTTCGTGGTTTATGAGGAGATGTCATTTGAAGCAAACGTTTACGGACAGACGACGGGCAGACGGACGACGCCGGACGAAAAGCGATCACAAAAGCTCACCCTGTCACTTTGTGACAGGTGAGCTAAAAAGTGCTACTCAAGAAGTTAATAAAACTGATGACATACTTTAATCTTGTATTTTTTATGTAATTTCGACATCCTAAATCTGATACGATATATAGAGAAGATTGAACTTCTGATAACAGTGAACATGCAAGGCTTCAGGCTATGGACTGTAGGCCTACGTAGTTTTGTATCGAATCAATCAAGTAGCGTACATCAATGACAAACAGCACATATGTCGATACATTTAGATACATTATAATCTACATAAAAACTAACCCGATACAAAATGTTGACTGCATAAACGATCGTGAGCCGAAGGTTGCCAGAATTTCTTCGGGTCCGTTATATCCATCCGTTTCATCGCTATTTTGCCATCTTAATTTTCTTTCCCCTTGTGGAAATCGAAAGAAACGAATGCCTGAGCCTTTCACAAAACGGTGCGCAACAGAATATCGCCATGGCTATATTTAGTTTGTTTACAATCTGTTCACGCTCTATAAAATTTCAACAATGGCTGAACTTGTTTTGCCAACCAGCGGAACTGGCAGTTATTTAGCTGGTGCGCGTGACGTCACTCGTCCACTTGCCTATTTATAGAAAAAATATATACTACGACGCTCGCAAAAATATGCGTCACGGAAAACACACGGCTGTAATATTACCGCATCAAATGCAAAAGTACCTATGAGTCAAAAACGCAGAAAACGCTCTCTAGAGAAAACACTGCATGAATTGATGTAATTAAGTAAATATGAATGAAACCAAATAAAGCTTGATACTTAGTTCTTATATATCTTGTATAATATGCTTAAGATATTTCATAAGAGGTCATGACCTAAAATAATTTCATCGGCAAACAGCAGGTCATTCACATGTATGAAAGAAATTCCAGCACGATTTGTTTCCCTTTCATTAAACTATAATTTGAAGAAATGCCATAGTCTGGGCTATCTTAGCTTTAGCTGTCCCTAAAAGAGGCCAATCAAATAAATATGAGCAATTTTATAAGAGATTACTATAAGAATGCTAATAACAAAGTTTGGTGATCATCAATCAATAAGTTCTGTAGAAAAAGCTGTCTAAAGGTTTATATCATTTAAGCTCCCTTGACACCTAAAAGGGGCCTATCAAATTAATATGAGCAAATTTGATAAAAGACTATCTCAGAATGCTACAGACAAAGTTTGGTGATCATCCATCAATTGGTTCTGTAGAAGAAGATGTCTAAATGATTTTCTATTTTTTAGGTCTAGAGACCCATAAAAGGGGCCAATCAAATTAATATGAGCAAATTTGATAAAAGACTGCCCAAGAATGCTACAGATAAAGTTTGGTGATCATCCATCAATTAGTTCTCTAGATATAGATGTTTAAAGTAATTTCTATTTTTAGCTTTAGCGGCCCCTAAAAGGGGCCAATCAAATTGATATGAGCAAACTTGATAAAAGACTACCCAATAATGAAACAGGCAAAGTTTGGTGATCATCCATCCATTAGTTCTGTAGAAGAAGATGTCTAAAGTTTTTTTTCTTTCTATTTTTAGCCCTAGAGACCCCAAAAAAGGGCCAATCAAATTAATATAAGCTTGATAAAAGACTACCAAAGAATGCTATAGACAAAGTTTGGTGATCATCAATCAATTAGTTCTGTAGAAGAAGATGTTTAAAGGTTTTTCTATTTTTAGCTCTGTTGACCCCTAAAAGGGGCCAATTTAAATGGTATGAGCAAATTCAAGTGTGACTGTCACATGGATGCTACAGACCAAATTTGAAGTAAATCTATCCAGCAGTTTCAGAGAAGAAGACGATTGTTGACGCATGACGACGGGGTATCCCCCTTTGATACTAATAACTCACCCTGAGCCTTCGGCTCTGGTGAGCTTAAAATAATCTTTACATATTTTGCATTTATGTTCTAACCAATTAAATATCAGCATTAATTCAAGCATAATTTTCACCTCTGTCGCTATTTGAGAGACAACAGCATGTCATTTCGTAAAGATTAATTTGTTTGTTTGGATTTTTACGGCACGTCAACACATAACTGGCCATATCGTGCCGAATGCTAAAATAGGCTTAAAATGTTATGTAAAACTTTGTAAATGACAATAGAAATAAGCCAATTAGATCCTAGAATACAAGTTTATCTCTTTCAAATAATCAATTATGTTTTTTGATGGAATTGTATTAAAGAGTTCTTTGAGTGAATTTACACAATAAAATCTATTACGGGCCTGTGAAAAATCATGACATTCAAGAAGAAAATGCTTGACAGTAAAATGTTCATTACAACCTACACAGAAAGGGGCATTGTCATTTGTGAGGAGATTTTAGTGTGTCCAATTCGGCATCGAAGAACTGTTTGATCACGGCGGTTTGACAGAGATAGAGATGGTGACACACACGCATTCTCAATACCATTTACAAATATTGAATCACAAAAAGTGAAAAAAATAATGTTCGCAAATCATGAAAATGTTGTTTGATTATGTACAAAGAACATCTCCTGGGCATAAGTTCAAAATATTGCAAACAAGATATGAACCATATTCTCTCAGCCTTATATTAAATAGATAAAGTCATTGTTTCAATAATAGGCCGAGAAATGTACGTTATTTTGAGTGTCCTTTCAGTTAACAGCTCATAATCTGTAAGTTTTTATGAATATGGTCAAGTTTTTTTTACATAAAACACTTATAAAGAGATGTAATAATGAGACAAACACTGTTTTTAATCATACCAATTTATTCACATATTCATGAATGTTAAAATAATACCGAATTTGACAGATGAATGATCCATATTTCATTATTCAAATACATACTTGGTAGTTCTTTACAGATTTATCACTAAAAACAATTTCATCATTAGAATGTTATCGGTCATTTATGATACATATAAACTTCTTATTACAATCAAAAACATGCATGTAGTTATTATTTTTTTAACTATATAGGTCTTTATAGTAAGGTACTAATTTTGTAACGTACGTTTCATTTTTATCCACAAAACAACAACAATGAATTCATTAAAAAAAATCGAACAAGAACGCAAGAACGAGAAAACTAAAACTTATTTGTTTGGCATTTATCCTTTTTCTACAAATTTGAACGATTAACTATAAACTAGAAATGTGTCCATAGGACACGGGTGCCCCCACCGCGACACTGTTCTGTCAATCTTTTTACTAAGTCAAGGGAAATAACTCTACAAATACTGGATAAATCCACAAGCGAAACCCCAGGTGCAAATCTAAAATAAGCTGAGCAACCTGTCCATAAGGTTTATTGACTATGTCAAATCCTTTTTGAGAAACTTGCGACACAAGTTGAAAATTGCAAAAATTTTCTAAGTGTAGGGCAATAACTCTAAAAATACTAAATAAATCCAGACGAAAATACCTGGTGCACAACTGCACATGCTGATCAATATTCCTGTAAAGTTACATGACTAGGTCAAATACTTTTTGAGTTATGTGCGACACATGTTGAAAATTGCCAAATTTTACTAAGTCAAGGGCAATAACTCTGAAAATACCCAGGTGCACAACTACACATGCTGATCAACATTCCTGTAAAGTTTCATGACTCTAGGTCAAATACTTTTTGAGTTAGGTGCGACACAAGTTGAAAATTGCAAAATTTTACTAAGTCAAGGGAAATAACTCTAAAAATACTAAAATATGCACACGAAAATACCCAGGTGCACAACTACACATGCTGATCAACATTCCTGTAAAGTTTCATGACTGTAGGTCAAATACTTTTTGAGTTACGTGTGACACAAAAGTGAACGGACGGACGGACGGACGGACAAGGGTAAATCTAAATGCCCGCCACTAACGTGGGGGCACAAAAATCAATAACGTAGAGTCAGAGTGAGGCAATGTCTGTACACACACAGATAAGAACAGGCGGTATTCTAATTGATGTTTCTGTTTAGTACGTTTTACTACAGTATCATGTGCGTTTGACATTATACGTTAAAATGCTTAAAAATATATATCTGTAGCATTTCTAAAAGACTTGTTTACCTACGAGTTTATGTAATACTATCGTAAACTTTCATCCGTAACGTACATTTCAGTTTTTTTGACATCGGTGTTGTAACGTAAAAAAGTATTGAAATAAGTATTTTTAACATTATAAACATCTTTTTTTATTATTTGTTTTATTCAACTATTCAACAGCAAAAAAGTAAACAACAAAACAATTTTAAAAAGTCACGTGATCATCCTTATATGCTGTTTGTTCATTGGTAATTATGAAGATAATTTGCAGTGATGTGAAGATATGCTTTGACCCCCATTATGCTGTAATTGATAAAATTTGCTAATAGTTTTATTATATATTATATTATATATATTGTACTTTTTATTATATTTTTTTATATATATTGTACTTAAACAGATTTCAATTTTAAGTGCAAGTTTGTTGGTAACGTACATTTCTAGATAATTTGTCGAAAGTATGAAGACATTAACAAAATCATATCCTGAAACCAAACTAAAACTAAATGTTTTAGACAATTTACAACTATACTTGAAATAATTGATATTTGCTTTTCAAAATAGTGCGATATTCTGCATACAAAGTACACTTTATATGAAACATTGTTTACGTTATATGAAACATTTTTACTATTCATGAAACATTGTTTCCGTTATACGAAACATTTTTTCTATATATGAAAATTGTTTCCGTTATATGAAACATTTTTACTTGATATGAAACATTGTTAACACATGTAAACTGAGAACATCAGCAAGAATGTTTCAACTTCTTAACATTGGCTAACCATAGACCGTTTCAATGCGATCCAAGTCAGCCTGGTCAATTTTCAACATCCTGCCGCTTTTGCCAGACGGAACAGGGGGGTCAATTTTGTAAAGGACATCGCGTGTTTGAACCCAGATTATATCTTCGTCTGTTGGCCATTGAAACATCCTTCGACATTTTTTCATGAATGTTACTTCAACGTCATCGTCATCATTGTCAACTGTCAGAACTTTACCTATGTACCATACATTACGGTAAATAGCGGCTATAAAGCTACCTTCTACGTATTTTGTGATGGTTTGTGCGGCGCTTTGGTTCGCAAAGATCATACTTCCGGTTGTTTTCGCAACCTCGTTTTCATTATTTGACGTTGATGGAAGAATCTGTTCTTTACACCAGGAATCGCATATCCCTCCCTCAATGCAAAGTTTACAGTAACAACTTACATTCCGGGTAGCAATGGTGGAATTCTCTAAACCTACAACTGCGTGTAGCTTAAATGTACCTTTTATAGGCTTTAGTACAGTTGTTTTAAGCTCTTCAGCTTTCTTTTGATATTCTTGACTTGAAACATAAATGAATTCAACAGACTTTAACGATGACTTTTCGGCCCATTTGAAGAACTCTTCTGCATCTTGTATAGTAACCTTTCCGCTGTTTACTGCTTCATCGGCTAATCGCTTTGTAAGGCCCCCGAGACCATCACATGGCCCTTTACCATGTCCGCTTTCAAAAAAATTCCAGCGAGCCTTAACCCCAAATTTCTCTTGATGATTGACAACAATTTTAAACATAGTTTTATTCCGGTATTGGCTTGTGGGTCCATCCGTCCAGTAATGCAATATCTGTACATTCTGATCTATTTCTCTTAATTTCGGAATCAATTTCGTCAAGATTGTTATCAGTTGATGATGAATGTGACTGTTCATCTGATATAAATACAAAACTTTTGTGCTGAAGCTGCTTTTCACGTTTAAAGTAGACCACTACGGGATGCAAAGTAACTCCCGCTTTATTCCAGTAAGCACTCTGGATTTCATCGATACTTTTACAACTGTAATTTTCAGCAAAATCCATGTGAAGTATCATGTCATGTTCGGATAAATTCTCTTTCAAAGTTATCATCTGTTCGTACTGTTTGTGAACACGAAATACGTGGTCTTTGAACTCTGCTGTGTCACTCTCTAATTTTGAGATAAATTTTTCTTTCTCTATAGTAACTTCGACTATTCTCATTACACTTTTTGTTTTGCCATTTTCATCTACTTTAACGCGCTGCCACTGACCTACTTTTATGTTACTTGGAACCTTTTCAGAAATTTCTTGCATTGCGATTTCACTCTTTATGTATGTTTCGGGATTCTGTGAAATAGCAAGTCCCTCCCGCCTGAGGGCCTTTATCATTAACGCAATGTTTTGATGCCTCGTACATAGACAACAAGATCTGCTTATAAAAGAAGTTGTCTGAATATGCTTCGGTCGTATTCTGCAAACTGTTGCTAGAGACAATTTATCGTCAGGATTTTCAGACTTATATTTCTGATATAAATTGTTCAAATAGTCTGTTAATACTCGGCTTTGACGTTTTTCACTACCAGTTTTAATTACATCCGCTTTTCCAGGTTGTGTCCTACTGTTGTCGTCTCTTTCAAAGAAGGATATCACTTTTGGAGCATATCTTACTTGCTGTCTTTTGCGCGTGAATCTTTGGCATAGTTTAATTTTACTGCTCGTGAGTAAGTGTCTGCTTATACACGTTTGCTTATTTAACAAAGTACTCAAATCATCCCGCCATATAAACTTTCTCACCGGAAGTTGTTTATTTCAAGAGTAGTGAATAGTTTTTACATTGCAGTAACGTACGTTTCGGTAACGTACATTTCTGACCACATTTAAACGCAGATCTGAACACAGTATTGAGCAATAATTATATTTTCTCAAATTATAATTCCTTATTATAGGAAGCTTTAATTATTTAGCACAACTCTACCTGTTTATATTTTCATCATTTCTTGTAGCAGCAGTAACGTACGTTTCACAGTAAAAATTACGTTTTCGTCTTTTCCGTAAATCATCCACCAAAAGCTGCATCTTTATATTAAAAACTACATTATTTCTGCCAATATGACCTAAGACAAATATACTCCGCGGAAAGCATTTTTATCTATATTGTAAATGGTATTGAGAATGCGTGCACATCAAGAGATGGGTTTAGGGATTCTGTATTTATCTAGTTTTATATCGTGAAGTTTATTAAAAACGGCATTGTCCCAATTTGCTTTCCATTCAGATGATACGAGTTTATTTATAGCCGGTCTAAAATCACAAACAGGTAACAATAAGATAACTCTTGAATTAAAGATGCAATTTCATAAAAATGTTCAGCTCTTTTTGACTAATCACAAATATTGTTGTAGTTGCCATGTTTTAAGCCTATTTGTTGCCAAGGCAACTGATATTTTTTCAAAATAGGAAGAACAGATAAGACATGCATAATCTCAAAATAGATAAATACGAAATCCCTAAAGAAAGCCCAACACGGCAAAATTGAAAATGACTGCCATCTACCCATATGCCAGAATTTTCAACATAGGAAGAAAAGAAAAAACGTGCATAATCTCAAAATTCTGGAAACAAAGTGATCCCTCGGAAGCATTAATCACAACAAAATTACATAAGAATTGCAGACTCGGTTTGATTGGGTCTGTACATGAGAAATAATGAGTAAGTGCAACATCCCTCACGCCCCCTAGCACCGGCTTGAGCGGTACTCAATTCTCAACACTTAATAGTGCTGGCATCATCAATGATCCCGAAGGACCAGAAAATATAACAACACTGAAGTGAAGTACTGAAGTGAAGTAAGTCAAGACTGCCATCTACCCATATGTCAAGTTTCATAACAATATTTTCAGTACTTTTTGCGTTATCACTGGATCCAGTTTATGTGTAAAATTTGCCATATTTTCAGCCTATTTGTTGCCATAGCAACAAGAATTTTCAACATAGGAAGAAAAGAAAAAGACGTGCATAATCTCCATACTGCCATCTATCCATATACCAAGTTTCATAAAAATATTTTTAGTACTTTTCAAGTTATCGCGGGATCCAGTTTTGTGGACGGACGGACGGATAGACAGACGGACGGAGGGTAAACCTAAAGTCCCCTCCGGTAAACCGGTAGGGGACTAATTATGACATTGAATGTGGATACCCTTAAGCTTTGTGGGGAGCAAAATATACCAATTCGTGGTCACCATGAGGATGCTGATTCTTGCAGTAAAGGGAAATGTCAAACACTAATTTCAGGCTAAAAATAACCTAGTTCTGAAAGATCATCTGAAAAATGGAGACCTCAGAACTCGCTACACATCTCCAAAGCTTCAGAATAAAATAATAGCTATATGTGGCAAAATCATTACCGAATGTAACCAGCCAGATAGCAGACGAGGCAACAGAGCAGACGAGGCAACAGACTGTGCTATAATGGAACAAATAGTTCTTTGAGTGCGATACCTAAAAGGACAGTGAGACCAGAGAAGAATCCCTATGCTACTCTGAGTACAAGGGTATCACGGGGGAGGCATTGGCTAACGCATTTCATTGAATAGATAAATACAGAATGCATAAAGAAAGCCCAACACGGCAAAATTGAAAATGTTGCAGGCTCGGCTTGATTAAAATATGATAAACAAGATCGACAAGGAAAGACGGCGTTCAATGAACGCAGCCCCCACCCGACCCAGTAACAAGCGTCAGTGGCAAGGAGCCCGGGAGACCCCAAACAAAAACAGGACAAGGCATAAGGCAGATGTTTAGGAAATAATTGAGAAATTTGACAAAATATATTGCATAAAAATCGTTTATCCTTTATTTAATACAGAAGTGTTTAAAATATCTGGAAACAAAGTGATCCCTCGGAAGCATCAATCATTACAAAATTACGTAAGAACTGCAGACTCGGTCTGATTGAGTCTGTACATGAGGGATAATGAATAAGTGCAATATCTCTCACGCCCCCTAGCACCGGCTTGAGCGGTACTCAATTCTCAACACTTAATAGTGCAGGCATCAATGATCCCGAAGGACCAGTAAAATATAACACTGAAGTGAAGCACGGGGCAACCTTTTACAGCTGCGACACAGCACTTGACACCCGCCGTTGTGAAGTACAAAAATCTGGTCGGAAGCATCAATCACAACAAAAATACGTAAGAATTGCAGACTCGGTCTGATTGAGTCTGTACATGAGGGACAATGAATGAGTGCAACATCCCTCACGCCCCCTAGCACTGGCTTGAGCGGTACTCGATTTTCAACACTTAATAGTGCTGGCATCAATGATTCCGAAGGACCAGAAAAATATAACAACACTGAAGTGAAGAACGGGGCAACTTTTTACAGCTGCCACACGGCACTCGACACCTGCTTTTTGAAGCATAAAATTCAATCCGTGGTCACCATGTCATGAGGATGCTGATTCTCGCAGTAAGGGGAAATGTCAAAGTTTTTTTTGTTTGTTTGGATTTTTTACGGCACGTCAAAATTCTGGAAACAAAGTGATCCCTCGGAAGCATTTATCACAACAAAATAACATTAGAATTGCAGACTCGGTTTGATCGAGTCTACATGAGGGATAATGAATAAGTTCAACATCCCTCACGCCCTCTAGCACCGGCTTGAGCGGTACTCTATTCTCAACACTTTATAGTGTTACATTTTCAATTTTGCCGTGTTGCCCTCTCCTGTTTTTGTTTGGGGTCCGCCTGGGCTCCTTGCCATTGGTTCTTGTTGCTGGGTCATATGGGGGTTGCGTTCATTGAACGCCGCCTTTCCTTGTTGATCTTGTTTATCATATTTTGGGCTTTCTTTAGGGATTCTGTATTTATCTATTTTTGGCATCAATGATCCCGAAGGACCAGAAAATATAATGAACCGGAGGTGAAGTACGGGGCAACTTTTTACGGCTGCCACATGGCACTTGACACCTGCTATTGTGCAGTACACATAACTGGCCATATCGTGCCGAATGCTAAATTAGGCTTAAATGAACACATCTGCGGATGTTTCTAAATTCAAAATTTTACCATTTCATGTTAAAATGTTGAATTCTGCTTAAGCCAGTGCTAGGGGGCGTGGACGGTAACTTGCACTTTCCAGTACCGTCCATGAACAGGCTCAATCAAACCGAGCCTGCAACATTTTCAATTTTGCCGCGTTGGGCTTTCTTTAGGAATTCTGTATTTATCTATTTTAAAATGTTATGTAAAATTTGAACGCCGCCTTTCCTTGTTGATCTTGTTTATCATATTTTTTTGTAAATGACAATAGAAATGAGCCAATAAGATCACAAGTGGGAGACTCTATGATGGATAGTTCGTAAAGCCCTTTAGGACTGAATTGTCTTAATGTTCGTCTTCTGCCTTGCTTCGTCGGGCCCTTGTAGGTGATTTTCTTGTTGCTCTGTCTTCCTTTAGGACATTGAGTACTTTTGTTATATGACGGGTTTACTTTTATATGTTTTTACATGATCATTTTAGTGTTTTGCTCATGTGGGGGTTGCGTTCATTGAACGCCGCCTTTCCTTGTTGATCTTGTTTATCATATTTTACTTATTTAACCTTTTGTAACCATGACAACTGTTAGAATTTCACTTGGCGGGGATTCATTTTATTTTCACTGGTTTCGTTTTTAGAACATGGGGGCTAAGAGCCCAGGGGATTTGTTTGAAATTAAAAGGGGTTTTTCCCAGGGGGCCACTTTTTTTCCCGGAAAATTTTAATTCACAACAAACAGGGCAAGTGCCGTGGGAGCCCTTTAAAAATTTCCCCCTACTTCCCCCTTTTTGGTTGTTATATTTTTTGGTTCCCTTTGGGGTCATTATGGGCCCGCACATAAAATTTTTGAAAAATTTAGTACCGCTCCAAAGGGCCGGGGCAGGGGGGTTTAGGGGTGTTGCCCCTTATTCATTATCCCTTTATTTTAAAAAGGGGCTCAATCCCAAAACCGGGTCTCAATTCTTATGTTTTTTTGTTGTGATTAATGCTTACCCAGGGGCCACTTTGTTTTTTCCGGGAAATTTTTACTTTTACAACAGAGGGGTCAATCCGTTGGGAGCCGTTTAAAAATTGCCCCGACTTCCCTTCCCGGGTTGTTATATTTTTTGGTCCCTTTGGACATTTATGCCACCTAAAAGGTTTAGAAATGGGGTAAACCCCTTTTAAGCCGTTGCTAGGGGGGTGAGGGGTTTCACTTACTCATTTTCCCCATGTACGACCCCAAAACAAACCCAGCTGCAATTCAATTTTTTTGTATTTAAGCTTCCCAGGGGCCACTTTTTCCCGGGAATTTGTACTTCACAAAAAGCAGGTCAAATGCCGTTGGGGAGCCAAAAAGTTTCCCCTACTTTACTTCAGGGAAGTTCCCGACATTGATGCCAACACTATTAAGGGGTTTAAATTGATACCCTCAAAAACCGGGGCTGGGGGGGTTAGGGGGCACTTTTTCAACCCCCAAAATTTCAACTCAATCCAAAACCCCCAACTGCAATTCTTATGTTATTTTGTGTTGTGATTAATGCTTCCGAGGGACCACTTTGTTTCCGGAGTTTGTACTTCACAACAGCAGGTGTCAAGTGCCGTGTGGCAGCCGTAAAAAGTTGCCCCGTACTTCACTTCAGTGTTGTTATATTTCCTGGTCCTTCGGGATCATTGATGCCAAGCACTATAAAGTGTTGAGAATTGAGTACCGCTCAAGCCGGTGCTAGGGGGCGTGAGGGATGTTGCACTTATTCATTATCCCTCATGTACAGACTCAATCAAACCGAGTCTGCAATTCTTATGTTATTTTGTTGTGATTAATGCTTCCGAGGGACCACTTTGTTTCCGGAATTTGTACTTCACAACAGCAGGTGTCAAGTGCCGTGTGTGTTATATTTTCTGGTCCTTCGGGATCATTGATGCCAGCACTATAAAGTGTTGAGAATTGAGTACCGCTCAAGCCGGTGCTAGGGGGCGTGAGGGATGTTGCACTTATTCATTATCCCTCATGTACAGACTCAATCAAACCGAGTCTGCAATTCTTATGTTATTTTGTTGTGATTAATGCTTCCGAGGGACCACTTTGTTTCCGGAATTGGTGCACCATTAACCGGTTTAAACTCCCCAGCAGTCATTATTGCCCTCTGTGTTCCTCAGATGTATGTCTGTCGTTTCTTACTGTTTTTGTGACACTTTTGCTTGTGTGCCTTGTTGTTTTCTCGTCCAGGGTAAGTATCTTCCCCATTGCCTCTAGTTTTTATTTCTTTGATTAACACCCCCTTCCCCCGGTCTCCTGTCCCCATCCCCTTTGTGGGCATATTATTCTTTTCTTTTTTAATTCCTAATCAGTTACAAATTTATTTATCATTTAATGATTAACCCGTCCGTGCTCCGTCTTTGCCCTGTCTTGTTTTTGTTTGGGGTCCGCCTCGGCTCCTTGCCACTGGTTCTTGTTGCTGGGGTCATATGGGGTTGCGTTCATTGAACGCCGCCTTTCCTTGTTGATCTTGTTTTATCATATTTAATTCAATTTAAGTTCACTGGGATATATTTTTAGAAACCAATTGATCGAAATAAGGATTATTCATGTTAAAAAATATTTAGGTAGCGGGAAGTATTGTTAAATGCATGTATAATTTCCTGATGCGATTAGGGGAAAGACGTGTGGCAGCCATAAAAAGTTGCCCCGTACTTATTTTCAGTGTTGTTATATTTTCTGGGCCTTCGGGATCATGATGTTAAACAATATAAAGTGTTGAGAATTGAGTACCGCTCTCAAGTCGGGGCGTGAGGGATGTTGCACTTATTCATTATCCCTCATGTACAGACTCAATCAAACCGAGTCTGCAATTCTTATGTTATTTTGTTGTGATAAATGCTTCCGATGGATCACTTTGTTTCCAGAATTTTAACATAAAATCCCTCTCATAGCAATAAAGAAATAAATCTGCAACACGGCAAAATTGAAAATGTTGCAGGCTCGGTTTGATTGAGCCTTTTCATGGACGGTACTGGTAAGTGCAAACTATCGTCCACGCCCCCTAGCACCGGCTAGGTGGGGCTAAGAGCGAGGTTTGGTGCACCATTAACAGGTTTAAACTCCCCAGCAGTCATTATGCTGCTGACCGTTCCAAGGCGGCGCCCCACTGTGTTCCTTAGATGTATGTCTATGTTGTTTCATACTGTTTTGGTGACACTTGCTTGTGTCCCTTGTTGTTTTCTCGTCTACAGTAGGTATCTTCCCCATAGCCTCTAGTTTTTTTTATTTCTTTGAAGCATCCGCAAATGTGTTCATATGGCGGCTTTCAAGTACCTTCAATGTGACATGTTAGTGCCATTCCATGAAAAGCGGCATACGATCCCAAAGAAAAGAATGCGTGTCCTAAACGAGAAAACAATGGGCGGAACTAAATAAAATTGAATTGTGAAAGGGGATCACAGGTTATGAAATAGTGTGAAATAAGAATCCTTAAAGAAAGCCCAACACGGCAAAATTGAAAATGTTGTAGGCTCGGTTTGATTGAGCCTGTTCATGGACGGTACTGTCAAGTTCCAACTACCGTCCACGCCCCCTAGCACCGGCTTAAGCAGAATTCAACATTTAACATGAACTGGTCAAATTTAGAATTTTGAAACATCCGCAGATGTGTTCAAATGGCGGCTATCATGGAACCGTCAATGTGACACGTTAGTGTCATTCCATGAAAAGCGGCATATGGTCCCAAAGTAAAAGAAAGCGTGTGCCCTAAACGAAAAAACAATAACTAAACGGAACTAAATAAAATTGAATTTTGAAAGGGGATCTGAGGTAATGAAGCCTGCATATCACAGATATAACGTCAAAAGACAAATTTAAAAAGCAGGCGACATATCCTAAGGGTGATTCAACAGTATTCAGGTGAGGAATACACTCAAAGAACATTTTCAACATTTTGATACAATCCCATCAAAAAACATAATTGATTATTTGAAAGAGATAAACTTGTATTCTAGGATCTAATTGGTTCATTTCTATTGTCATTTACAAAGTTTTACATAACATTTTAAGCCTATTATAGCATTCGGCACGATATGGCCAATTATGTGTTGACGTGCCGTACAAATCCATCAAACAAACTGGAACCACCCAACAAGAAAGATGCCGAATAGATAGAACTAAAATACCACAAGCACAACAATAAAATTATAATGTCGTGCTGAACGATCTTGAAGGATCGGCAATATAACATCCCTGACTGAATGTACGTGGCGACTTTTTACAGCCTCCACACGGCACAAACAACGCTGATGTGGCGATAAAATAGAGTGAAATAAGAATCTCGTAAAGAAAGCCCAAAATATGATGAACATAATCATCAAGGAAATAGATAAATACAGAATCCTTAAAGAAAGCCCAACACGGCAAAATTGAAAATGTTGCAGGCTCGGTTTGATTGAGCCTGTTCATGGACGGTACTGGAATGTGCAAAATACCGTCCACGCCCCCTAGCGCCGGCTTAAGCAGAATTCAACATTTAAACATGAAATAGTAAAATTTTGAATTTAGAAACATCCGCAGATGTGTTCATACGGCGGTTATCATGGAACCTTCAATATGACACTACCGTGTCATTCCATGAAAAGCGGCGTATGGTCCCCAAGTAATAAAAAGCGTGTGTCCTAAACGAGAAAACAATGGGCGGAACTAAATAAAATGGAATTTTGAAAGAGGATCAGAGGTTAAGAAGCACAGATAAGATGTCAAAAACAAATTTAAAAAGCAGGCACATATCCTAAGGGTGATCAACATTATTCAAGTAGGAATATTGGAAACACCCAACTAAAAATTGCCGAAAAGTTGAAACTTAAAATACCACAAGCACAACAATAATGTCGTGCTGAACGATCTTTAAGGATCGGAAATATAACATCATTGATTAAATGTACGGGGAGACTTTTTACAGCCGCCACACGGTACAAATAACACGGATGTGATCATAAAATAGATAAATACAGAATCCCTAATGAAAGCCCTATCTAATCTATTTAATAAGAATTAGATAAGATGCATTATGACAATCTTCAATTGTATAGAAACAAAATAAAATCTGTTCCTACACTACTATTTAGTGTTGTATAAATGCGGTGGAATAGCATTTTTCTCAAATGCAATCTTGTTTATTTTCTCTGTTAATCTTTTGACTGATGATATCTCTTCAGCTTTGTGAGTTGGCTGTTAACTGCAAGTTGAATAACATGAACATTTTTCTTTAATAAATTGAAAAGTTTTTACTTTTCCGTTACTTTTGAAATAGATATAAACATTTTGGTTGCTAACAACCATAATTGTATCATAAATATATAGATTTGTTGTTAGAGATTCATTATCAAAAGTACTATATCAGATGTTTCACATTAAATTCAAACTCTAAATATAAGTCCTAACAACAATTTTTACTTTAATGCATTTAACTTCTCTTTCAATTCTACATTTTCTTTCTTTAGGAGTAAGTTTTCTTTAAAAGTCTGTTCTATAAATATTTGTCAATTTTCAACACCTTTACCAGTATAACTACTTTTACTACTTAAAACCGCCTCTGTGGTCGAGGGGTTAGAGTCGATGACTTCTAATCCAGTTACCTCTCTGGCGTGGGTTCGATCCCCAGGAGATGCTTTGGTAGTTTAGCGCAGAGGAAGGTAGTCTAGTACTGGTATAACTCTCCAGGAACGAGGATTAGAAACTACCCGCCTATATGACTGAAATACTCTTGGGAAAAGGCGTAAAATGAAACAAACAAACGAAACTACTTAAACAGTGTTATTACTTGCTCTAGAACTACACTGACTCAGACTTGGGTTGTTTTCAAAAACAAATTCCCCTTGTTGCCCGGTCTATTAAAATAAGCCTATGCCATACAATCGTATTCATCCTCAATTATACTACTACTGTCATTAAACAGGTCCTTTTGTGAATCAATTACTTCAGAATGTAATGCATCGATCCCCCACAAGAGGTACTGTATGGTGTTTTAGGGAAGCAACCTATAACAAGCACTACATATGTAAAGCTTCAGGAATACATAGCAACAATTATTTAAAATATCGTTCAGTTATGGTTCAATGATATGACAGGGAACGTATCACACAGTGTTGCGTCTTGTAAACTTGGCTTATACTCGGGTTCGGAATGACCATATGTCTGAGATTTTAGCATCCTTGCCGGTCCGTCCGTTTGTCACATCGGGGACGTCTTTTTCATGCCGAATCTTCTGGAAGCCCGTACTTAGTTCAGTGGTACAATAATGTCAAGGCATCAGCTTCCAGACTGACGATTACAAAAACTGCCTTCGTTAGCGCCAACCCTCCAGAGTTAGTCACGACAGGTCAATTAGTCATCTCTGGTACTTACCATTAACACAAAATAGTAACAGTAACAAAATAAAATAAAAAATTCTGGAAACAAAGTGATCCCTCGGAAGCAATAATCACAACAAAATAACATAAGAATTGCAGACTCGGTTTGATTGAGTCATGGTTTAACGATGAATGTAAAAAAGCCGTTCGTATTCGTAAAGCTTCGCTTAAAAAGTTTGAACATCGCCCTACAACACTCTTATCTCCTCATAAATGACAATGCCCCTTTCTGTGTAGCTTGTAATGAAAAGTTTACTGTCAAGCAGGCCCGTAATTGGTAAAACGCCTCTCGTATAGAATATTTTATGCCTACCAAGAGGAGTTCTGAGTTCAAATCTCAGCAGGAGCTCTAACACGTCTGCACATTGTAATTAAATTCAATCCGAAAACTGGTGCCGGAAAAATGTTCATACAAGATATAATTTTAAATTCCTAAAATTTTCACAAGAAACATTCTTAGTCCGACGGCAAAATCCCTTACCCAAATCTCATCGGCAGTCCTTCCACATCCGACCGACTTAAGCGGTCCATACTCTTCAGATTTCTCGTTTCTTAGTTTAAGTCCACCTGGAGTTGCTAAAAACAGGCTATTTTCCCTTTTGAATATGCACCAACCCATCTTGATATGCCCAAAGCATCAAATCTTCGGCTGCTTATACTGAGGAACGTGAAAGTTTACTACGCACGCGACTCTTTGAGTTACGGTAACGTAGATACATGAGAGTACTAGTACCTTAGCCGCCATTTTCACAAGGAACATTCTTAGTCCGACGGCAAAATTCCTTACCCAAATCTCATCGGCAGTCCTTCCACATCCGACCGACTTAAGCGGTCCATACTCTTCAGATTTCTCGTTTCTTAGTTTAAGTCCACCCGGAGTTGCTAAAAACAGGCTATTTTCCCTTTTGAATATGCACCAACCCATCTTGATATGCCCAAAGCATCAAATCTTCGGCTGCTTATACTGAAGAACGTGAAAGTTTACTACGCACGCGACTCTGAGTTACGGTAACGTAGATACATGAGAGTACTAGTACCTTAGCCGCCATATTTGATCAGCGGAACAATAGTTCAGATCTGAAACAACTGTTTTGTAAAACTGGTAAGGTTATTCTTGGCCCACAAAATATTAATGATACATTTATTGTCCCCTACCGGTTTAACCGGAGGGGACTTTAGGTTTGGGTACTAATTGTGCACCCCTGGTAGCCGATTTTTTAAGTTGCTGGGTCATGTGGGGGTTGCGTTCATTGAACGCCGCCTTTCCTTGTTGATCTTGTTTATCATATTTTACCCTCCGTCTGTCTGTCAGTCCGTCCGTCCACTAAACTGGATCCCGCGATAACGCAAAAAGTACTGAAAATATTTTTATGATATATTGATAGATGGCAGTATGGAGATTATGCACGTCTTTTTCTTTTCTTCCTATGTTGAAAATTCTGGTTGCTATGGCAACAAATAGTCTGAAAATATGGCAAATTTAACACATAAACTTGATCCAGTGATAACTCAAAAAGTACTGAAAATATTTTTATGAAACTTGAAATATGGATAGATGGCAGCCTGCAGATTATACACATCTTTTTCTTTTCTTCCTATGTTAAAAATTCCGGTTGCTATGGCAACAAATAGCCTGAATTTCAAGATCTCTGTTTAAATTTTTCAGCTTTTTCACTGTAAGTTCTTTATTTCTTAAGGTGTTTACTTTAAACTTTAAATATAAGTTTCTGGTCATCAACCACATCATATGTGACAAGGTTTACAACTCTAGCACACATTTTCAGTATTACCTCCCTTGAACTTAGAATTTTTATGAAAAAAAAACGTCTTTTTGTGTCGCCTCTACGGAGTAGTGGCGACATATAGGAATCACTTCTCCGTCGTCTGTCTGTCCGTCACAAAACTTGTCCGGACTACCCCTCATAAACGACTGGTGCAATTTCATCCAAACTTTACAGGAATGATCAGTATCAAGTCTAGTTGTGCATATTGTCAGCATTTTCCGGTTCAATGATTTTTGTCAGAGTTATGGCCCTTTAATAATTTTTAATTTTAAAGTTTGTCCGGACTACTTCTCTTATACCACTAATGCAATTTCAATGAAACTTTACAGGATTGATCTGTAGCTCAAGTCCTTGCGCAAATTGCAAGGGTTTTCCGGTTGAATGATTTTTGGCCGAGTTATGGCCCTTTGATAAAAAGGTGTTTTTTTCTGTGTGTTGCCAGATACACAAAAGCTTGTCCGGACTACTCCTCATAAACTACTGGTGCAATTTCATCCAAACTTTACAGGAATGATCAGTACCAAGTCTAGTTGTGCATATTGTCAGCATTTTCCGGTTCAATGATTTTTGTCAGAGTTATGGCCCTTTAATAATTTTTATTTTTAAAGTTTGTCCGGACTAGTTCTCTTATACCACTTATGCAATTTCAATGAAACTTTACAGGATTGATCTGTAGCTCAAGTCCTTGCGCATATTGCACGGGTTTTCCGGTTGAAAGATTTTTTACTGAGTTATGGCCCTTTGATAAAAAGGTGTTTTTTTCTGTGTGTTGCCAGATACGCAAAAGCTTGTCCGGACTACTCCTCATAAGCTACTGGTGCAATTTTATCCAAACTTTACATGATTGATCAGTACCAAGTCTAGTTGTGCACTGTCTGTCCGTCCGTCACAAAATTTGTCCCAACATGAAATCGGCCATTATGAGGCGACACATGTGATTACTGATCGCTCTTGTTTAAATAACTTCTTTATTTTCTAATGTATCTACTAATACTAATGCATAATACTAAAGCATTTTTATGTATATTATCACCTTTAACAAGTAATTAAATTAATAATTTGTTGCAATATTGATTTAAACGTCAATTTCAATAACATAGTGTTATGGCTACTTAATGAAAGACAACTTTTTTAAGCTTGACAAATTGTCATTATTTGTTAGCTTCCATTAAACATTTTTAATGAATTTATACACTTAACTTAAATAGCATCTTTATATGAAATATATAACATGCAAGTTTATTTAACATAAACTCTAGATAAAGCAAATGTAATGATTAAGAAGTAAATATCCTGAATCACTTGCTGGATCTCTGCAACGTTCTCTAAACTGCGGCTTGATCTTGGATGTCTGGCTATCCTTACTGACCCAGTCTGTTGAAATTTATTTACCAGCCGATGTACTTGCAGCTTTCTGAGTCTGTCATCGTCTGGATATTTTTTCTGCATCATGCGTATAAACAGTTAATTGAGACTTAGTCTCAAAATAAAGTTACTTCTGCAGCCTTTGTTTTGACGTCGCCATCTTGAACATCAACTATTATTTGATGACGTTATCTATGACCTCGTGACTTCAACGTTCTCGTGAATTACTATTGATAGAAAGTTATGACAATTCTCTTTACAATGGTATATAGCACTTTATTATTGCACCAGGAATGACTTATTTATTTAGAATATAAACAGTATCAGATTTGTACACACATAAATATAAGTATATAAATTGCTTTATTTCAAGTTCATTGTATATATTTTTATTTTGAATTTATTAAGGTGTATATATTTCCTTTGGTTAACTTTTCCTATCTCTCCTTGATCTTGGAACAAACGGAACATACATTTGTATGTGTATCAGAGTTTAATTGTGTTTGAAGCTCAGAGTCTGGACTGTCATGTGATTCTTCAAAAAGTTTTGATTTTCATGAGAATTTATTTGTTTTGTCCAATCAAAAGGATTTCCATTTAAGATGTTTTATATGATCTACATGAACTGTGATTTATTTTTGTATTTAAAAAGTCAAGTTTGTTATCTTAGCCAAAACTAAGTATGTATATGTCCAGCCTTGACCTAATTTCTAACTTGCAGTAAGTGGATACCATCTCCAGATTCAATTGCCTTTAGAAAATTGTCTGGGTTTAAATCCACGGTCAATGTAACGTTTCTGTCTGCTTGCAGAAATCCCTAAATTAATATATGCAAACGAATATGTTTGTGAGGATGTTTGACGCATTCGACATATTCAATTGGGGAATCGATTTCAGGTTGACCAGAAAGAGGACCCACCATAAGATCTATAGGGCTATCAACTTCACGACCTAGCATCAAAAGATTTGGGCTACAACCAGTACTGTTTTGCTGTGTTGATCAGTGAGCTGGCATCACATATGGTAAATGGTCATCCGTGTTCCTCTGAAACAAAATATTTCATCATTTGAATCACACTTTTGTTAGCGCGCTCAACTATTCCCTCCGACTTTGGATTGTACGGACATGTTCGAGTCTTATCTATACCAAAATGACTGCAAATATGAGAGAAAAGATGTGAGTCAAATTCTCTGCCTTGATCGGTTTGAAAATGACCAAATTAAAAGATTATTGTTTATTTAAATTAACTTGGTTGTAATTTGTATCCTATCAACAAATCCACAGAATACATGTACCTCATCACGGCCAAATTGTGATCACTATATGAACGAACAATTCATACTAAAAAAGCCACTATTGCAGATAACTATTGTGTAAGCTACGAGTGTTTACTGCTGAGAACGGTGGATGTAATTTACACGTAAGATTATTCTTATTTTCTGAATGTACAATAAGAGAGTAGATTTTGACGTACGTAATTGTAGAGCTTTAAATATAACAATATTGAGTTTTTAATAAAATATTCTTTTTTTAATAAGATGTGACCTTTTCTTCTACTGAAAAAGAAGGAAAATAAATAAAAATATGTCTGATCACCCATATATATCTAAACGTTAACGCACTAGCTTTATTCAATCAGGTCTTTGTTTAATAATAGTTTTTATTGTAAATTGTGTACATAATAAATTAAATAATATAACATCATTATCTTAAGCATAAGTACAATGTACATACAAAAGGGTTGGACCAAAAGCTATAATATAGTAACAATATCTAGGGTCCTCCCCTGAAGGTCTATCTTGTTTGCTTAGTGGTAACATAATTAGTAAGTGTGATTATTAGAAACTCGAAGATATTTTAAAAGTAAGCGATATAAGTGTCATATATTTCTCATTTGTATGCCCCCACAATGTGGGAGCAAATAGCGTTGCACTTGTCCGTCCGTCCATACGTCCCGAAATCTTGTGAACGCAACTCCTCTTAAACCGGATGACAGATTTTGCTTAAACTTACAGGGATGAACAACCTTAATGTGTAGATGCTAGTAAAGGAAGTAATTTCCGCTGCGACCAAATTTAACAGAGTTATGGCCCTTTGTTGATTTTTTCACTAGATACTATGTAGAAATTTTGTGAACGCAACTCCTCTTAAACGGGATGACAGATTTTGCTTAAACTTACAGGGATGAACAACCTTAATGTGTAGATGGTTGTAAAGGAAGGAATTTTTGCTGCGACCAAATTTAACAGAATTATGGCCCTTTGTTGATTTTTTCACTATATACTATGTAGAAATTTTGTGAATGCAACTCCTCTTAAACCGGATGGCAGATTTTGCTTAAACTTCAAGGGATGAACAACCTTAATGTGTAAATGGCAGTAAAGGAAGGAATTTTTGCTGCAACCAAATTTAACAGAATTATGGCCCTTTCTTGATTTTTTTCATTATATACTATGTAGAAATTTTGTGAACGCAACTCCTCTTAAACCGGATGGCAGATTTTGTTGAAACTTCCAGGGATTGACAACCTTAATGTGTAGATGGTAGTAAAGGAAGGAATTTTTGCTGCGACCAAATTTAACAGAATTATGGCCCTTTGTTGATTTTTAGTTTTCAACTTGTGGCACATGTAGTCCAAAAAATATTTTACCTAGAGTCATAAGATTGACAGAACAGTGGCGTGTGGGGGCATCCGTGTCCTATGGACGCATTTCTAGTTATTTTCTAACCTAACATAAGAAGAAAAGAAAATTATAAAATAATAATTTAATATATGAGAAAACATGAAAAAAGCCACATTAAAAGACGCACCAAACCTTGATTTGCATCAGTTATTCAATGAATCTAAATATGACAATAAACATAGTTCTATACAAGCATACTTAAGTAACACTACTACTTTTCATGAAATTGTGCAATTCTTGAAATAGTCTTATTTTCTACTAATGCAAGTCAATCAATACCATGTAATTATTTCTTACTGTGAGGTTAATATGACCTGGCATTAAAAATATATATACGAGGGGTTATCAAAAAATTCGTAGAGTTTTTTTTTTATTATCTTGAACGTCAACGTGTTTTGTAATGAAATTTAATCAGCATACCTTGTAGAATATTATCAACACATTTTGAAGAAACAGTTAAATTATTTTACATTGCTTTTATAAAGTATTTACACCGCACCCGGAGCACGGTAGAAAAACGCTGTTAGTTATCGTATATTTTTTTGCTAAAAAATAAATAATCAACGTTGAAAACGCACTAAACATCGCATGTTTCTTTTATGACTTCATTTATTTTAGTACTTCTTTAAAATTATGGACGTCATTTTCGTTAATTTGTGTCGATATCGCTAGAAACACCAGACGCCAATATTGTTTACAACGGGAAAATGACGAACACGCAGGAATTATCCAGTCGCGCAATACAGTCAACTATCGTTATCTCGACATCGCTTTTCTCGATATTTCGTTATCTCGATGAAATTTTGAAAGTCCCGATTTTCTTCCTTCTTTATCTAATTGGAAATATTTGTTTATTTCGATATTTTCAGTATCTCGATGTACAATTTCAGCCCCAACAGTTGTTTTCACACTATTATCCTTTGTTTATCTCTACTAATAGTTTTCTTTCGTCTGTTCCCTTCAGACGTGTGAAAAACACAAACTAGACGATTATTGCTAAGGCGCGTGTCATTATGATGATTATGTTTGTAACACGTTAAGCTGTTTTTATAAAAGTTAATCTACTTATGGTGTTGATTGACTTATGTCCAAAATGAGTTAATTTAATGTTCTTTATAAATATTTGAACACTGTAGCCATTCATTATGACTTTAAATGTAAATGAAATAGTGAAAGTATAAAAACGCTATCGTTGCAATATTGTTTCAAAACATCACCACCAAATCAATCAGCGGCCGGACAACATCGAGAAAGACCCGATAAATAACCCGGGAGAATATCCGGATCAACCACCCTGAAAACAATGTTTTCACTATATTGGTGTATATCTGAGTAAACCTCATTATGTGTTTTTATCACAGAAACCCGTATGTGGTAAACATCCACTAATGTTACTTATTTAAATATTGACTAGGCATATTAAAACAAAACATTGGGATATCATAGTTTATTTGACATAAGGTATGTACATGTCTTTTGTAAAAATCAGTTTCTGCCTTATTCAAACCCTTATGTGTTTATCTCGACATTTCGTTATCTCGATATTTTTGGACGGTTCCAATGACTTCGAGATAACGAGAGTCGACTGTAGTAAAATTCTGTTGTAATTTGGGAATGACACCTACAAAATCATTTGAAAAAAATCAACAGGCGAACAGAGAAAATAAAATTTTACAATCATTAATGTTTAAGTGGCATATCTCTATGGATTTATATTGTATATATAATATTTGTAAATGTAAGTTGTGTGTGTAAGTAATATTGTTATAATGCTTTACTTGTATAATGACTTTTGTCTAGCTGTTGATTTTAGTTTAATTGGAGTTTCTCGCAAACAGTTAGTATTGTTTGGTATTATTTGGCTTTGCGTGTCTATAGTTAGATAGAACGTTGTTCAACATGCTATACTTTAAATTATTTATTCCTTTTTGAGGATTGGGGTCATGCCTATACATAAGGAACAAGGCACAGCTGATATTTTTGAATTAGCTCACTCTGTTGTCTGGATGATCTGATTTCCTTGTTGGCATAGTATATACATTGTATGTGTTAGGACTATCCTAATGGTGGTGAGAGAGAATATGGGTTGTCTTGGCTCTTCAATTTCAGTGTACTTTGTGCACTTGGCATGGACAAGTGGTGAAATTATGCTTTGGGTATAACAGCACCTAAGAAGTCTTTTGTATATGTATTTTGTACATTATTATAGGTCATGGAACCTATCTAGTTTATAAGTTGTAGAGGAGATTCTCTCGACCGAGGTTTGTAATGCCGAGATTACGAGATCGATGAGTGGATTTGTGGGTATTAGTATAGCTAAAATTGTTTGAGGTATGTAGCATTTCTATTATCTCGCGAATACTATTGTTCTCGTGATCTCATATAGAGGACTTAGATTATATTAGATGTTGAATGACTAAATATTCAAAGGGTGAACAGATTATAATTTGAATAATGAGTTTCTAAATTATTGCATTACTATTATTCTATTTTTATGTTTATTTATTGGTGTTAGAGATTTGGCATTCTTTGTAATGTGGCATAATGGTGTATCATCAGTATATGTTTTAGGAGATATGTCGACTTGTTTTTTAGAGAGTAATGTAGTTTGGTTCTTATATGTTCCGTTCTGCTACAGGAAACGTTTAGCGAGTATTCCACATAGTTTCAATAGATTTAAACCGTGTATAAACCGCAGATTAGTGGATTGGGGAGAGTTTCAACTTTTTTAGTTAGCTATATATTGATCACTCTCTTAGGTTTTTTATTTCTATGTTTGTGAGATTTGGTAGTGTGTATATGAACCGATATTCATTGATTTTAGATATCGGTGATTATTTATTATTTATTGCATGGTTTGTGTTGTTTTGTTCCACCATACTTTATTATCGATGATCTAATAGAGAGATCTCTATCAATGGTTATAAATTATTGAGTAAGTGAGTATCCACTTTATCCTATGTCTATATCTAAGTATTTTACTTCGCGGAGATCTGTTAATTCTATCAGCTTAATTATTTGGATGAATATTGTTCTGGAGCGCACACACTGCAGTTAAGCTCATAGTAGTCTGCTATGCTCATTTATAGCATAAATAAAACAGTAATATATTCAGAGGGTCTAGATGTACTAATTAACTTCAATATGTTAGGCGTCTCTTTTTCCGCATAGTTTGTTTATATGGATAGTGTAGGAGATAATTTAGTTAAAAAGGAGGATCATGTTATTGATGTTAAATTCCTCGAGTGATATATATTCAGATTATCTAGTGCCTATTTATTATTCATTATGAACGTTCTTGTTGAGTACTATTGTTTTTTTTTCTTGTTTGTGAGGAGCAAAACTATGAGCAGCAATAATTCATATCTGAGCCAAGTTGATATAGGCGTAGTTTAATAACTTCACAAACACCAACAGAGGATTTTATTTATTATAGGATAATGGGATCTATTCTTCTTAAGTGTGTGTATTATTTTATTCTTTTATGGTCAATTATATTTAAGATTATATTCTATTTGTTTTGACGATTATAACATCTGGACATGACTGATATTGATATTGTAAAGTTTATTTTATGTGTATTTTCTTATTGTAATTATTAGGTTGGTTTTTATAGTTAGTGCATAATCTGTCTATATCTACGTTATATATCAGTCAGTTGCAACAGATAGTATCCAACTTCGGATAAGATTTCAGTAATGGATTCAGTTGAGGATCCAGTTAGACTCGTGTCAATTTCTATTTTGGTAATATCTATAATTTATCTTGTGTGTGATCCAGGTATATAATTGACGCAAAAAAGGTAAAATATTACATATTTTCGCAGACGCTTTCCGAGGGTTGGCTGTTCTTGTTATATTTTTTTCAATTATTCATTGAATTGATGTTTGCATTTGGTTTTGTATTATATTTTCTCTTTTGTGTTACTTATTAATCTTGTCAGACATCTACGCGTTAGGTTCTATTCGACTCCAGACACATGCAGAGACTGGTTTACTCAATGGATGTTGTCAATGATTACGTCGCATGTCTATTATAAAGCACATATTAGCTGGAGTATTTATAAAACTCGGATTCATATGTAAACGAATTGAGTCGTAAGTGATAACGGTGACGTTTCAGGAACATGCGTAATTGCTTCTTTTATTTTGGGGTGCTTAAAATTATTAAATTTACATTTGTCTTAGATTGCGCAAGAGCGGGAAAGAGTTCTGGGGTGGTGAAGGCGCGAGAGAGTGGAGAGAGAAGCGTGGGCGCGCGGTGGGCGAGTTGAGTTTGAATGGATATGTTTGATGTAGAGAAACTTGTATTTGCGGTGGAGATATGTGAATTGGCATAAAGGATTGTATAGGTGGCGTATTTGTTGTGCCGAAGGACTGGGTGGTTTGGGGGTTTCATGTCTGATATCGATTTTTTCTTAGTTTTCTTTTAAAGGTGTGTGTCTGATAAGCGGTCATGCCACTCTGCTATGCTTGTTAGGTTTGTTTGCCACTTCACGAACATGTAAAAATTACGGAACGTTGGGGCGTTTTCCTAGGTTATTTTCTCAGAAGGATTGGTATCTTTGTAGAACTCTGTGTGTACTTGTTTTTGTGTTGAGAATCTATTGCATTACGATATAAGAAGTAGTATTATTTGTTCTGCAGTGTTTGCTCTAGAGTAAAAATGTTGGAGATTTGTGTACTTCTTTGGTATGGGCTTGCTGTAAATCTGACTTTAGTGGCTACTTACATGATTTGATCATAAGAATTTTTCTACTTGCAATCTATCGTAGGTACTAGATTAATTGTTCGGCTTAGAACCGTCAAACTATTTAATTTGGAGTACGAATTCATGGCTTGGACCTTTACAAATGTCTTTTAGCGTTACTCGAGTACATGCGATAATTTTGATATATGTGTCATTAATTTGCCTTAGTATCCCTTTAACTAGTATACATAGTTTAAGAACAAAAGATATATATAGATCTTAACCGTTTCAAGAGATTTCAGAAGCAACAGATGTTTGCCTATTGTTAGGATAACTGTTAAGAGATATGATTTTTAGATAAGACAAAACATTAACTTGAACACTGTTTTGTCAGCGATTGTAACTGCTGTAGAAATGACGAAAAGCTTTCTTAAAAGACATAACATTATGTAAAAAATAAAGCAGAAATAGAATCCAGCTGTCGTGAATTGTATTTAAATATTCATATGTATAAAACGTGTTGTTTTATTATTTTGTGATGATTTTTATAACTGTTGTTTGCTACAAGACCGTTACTTACATAGAATATCACAACCAGTTTCGTACAGGATAGCTAAGGTATAAGAAGTGTATGTCTTTAGAAGTGTAAAACTGTAAATCTTGGAAGAAAAGAAACAGGGGTATGTTTAGATTTGATTTTCTTTTTTAAGTTTGCATTACAAGAAATAGGAAAATTCTTTAGAAATTAATTGTTTATGTTTGCATTACAAGAAAAAGGAACATTTTTTAGAAATTAAATAGGAAATATTTGCTGAAGACACTGATATAAAAATGCATTGCCTACAATCCTGTGACAAAATGACGTTGCATAATGTAAATCGTTTTTCTAAACCTAAAAACCCAAATTTTTCGTAAGAAGATCAAACATATGGTACAAGTTGACTTTTAAAGAAAATGACACTTGCACTTATTTCGTAAATGCACATTATGATCGCACTAATTGAAAAAGCATTTTAACGTTTCCTTTTATGCCATTTTTAAATTACCTAATAAATGTATAATAAGCACAGTACTGAAAAAAATCTTCTATTTAATTTCATGATGTATATGTTTTTGTGAAAAGGCTATCGTGGCCGAGTGGTTACAATAGTTTATATAATCCACTTGCCCCTAACCGCTGATGGTTCGAGTCCTTATAGTGGCTTTGGAATTATTTTGTGTCAGAACGCTATCAAACAAAATTACGGAACGTCGATGGTTTCACTTCTGTGTCTGTTCGTGTTTTTTTTTATTTTAGCAAATATTATAAACACTCAAACAGAGACATCGTTGTTGACATGAATCGGTTCCAGCTGGTTTCCATGAATGACCTTATCCCTTTCTACCTAAGACGCACGGCCGTATCCTTTCCGAATGTCTCTAGTTTCCTGTCCAATACACATTACATCACGTATGCATATTGTGCCGGTTTAAGTGTTTTTTTTTTTTTTCGGATCAAGTTTGTAAGGCATTAAATTCTAAATAATGTCGTAAGTGTCACTTGCTTGTGGCGTCATCCAGCACTACTAGAATACATTTAACGGGATCCAACCCGGACCCACAAGCAAGTTTGTCGCAACTTGTCATTACTAGGGAAAATATCAATTGGCTCATTCAGACTGCTGGAAGGCCAATTTCTGTAGGGAATTCTGGAGACACTACCTGGGTTAAAACACATTTTACACCTTTTTTAGTAATCAAATAGAGATGAAAGTTTCATATATATACATACACAAACTTACCATTGATACATTAGGTAAAGACAGTCATACAAAACATTTAATCATTGTATTTTGTAATGTGCAGCAAGCATCTTTCTATACAATATTTTGATAATGTTATGGGCCTTAACTAAAACTAAAGGAGGATGTTCGGTTGTTGTTGTTGATGATGATCTTTATATATACCAGACCACTATAATATTATTCACAGGTGTTAACGAAGAACAACGATACATGCAAACAATGGTGCTTTGGTCAGTAACGTTGTTATTTGCTCTGAGTCTAACAGGTAAAACACGTTAGTTATCTTTCAATGTATTGATTGAAAGATTCTTTGCAATTCAATAAAAATTTTAAATTATTTTATCTTGCACATGCAAATATTTTATTTACGGTTTAATATTCCTTTTTTTTGAAAATTTGTTCACTTTTTGTTGAAGGTAATAACAGTATTTCAAGCATACATTGCCTAATTGAAAAGCACGAGTCTTTATTTGATTAACATTTGAGTTCTCTATACATTGAAGATATTGTCTTGTCCATAAGCTTGATCTTTTTATTACTTTCTTTGTATAAGACATTATAATTACCTTTTAACATTAGCAAGACTTTATTTGTTTGGGTGGTTTGGAAATAATCATAATCTTTTCAATTAAGACATTTTTGTATTTGCTTTCTGTTAATTTGTTATATTTACAGGCTATTTCAATTTACCAAGATTTTCCATTCATTTGGCTCTTTGAGTATTGAAAATAATATTAGTCCTTTCAATTTTAGCATGGCTCTTTTGTTCGCTTTCTGTGCATATCTCTGTTTAATTACATACATTTTTCTTTCAGCAAGAGTCTTTATTTGCATTTTCTTTTCACGGATATATTACGTTTTGTTAAATGTTTCATTTTACCTTCGTTAACACGATAACAGTCTTTGTAAATTTAGCATGATGTTTATTTGTTTTCTGTTAATTTGTCATAAACACAGTTATTTTATACAAACGCAATTAGCCTTCTTTGTTCTCCTTGTATAAGACATTACAGATATTAATAAAAATTTAAACTGAAGCATCCTTTTTTCTTATAATTGATATATGAGTACAATGTTTTATCTGTTTTATCTTTGGTTTTTTTTATTGTGTGTGCTTTGGACACTATCACAGTCTGTTTTACTTTAGTAGAAATATTGATTTGCTAGATTTTAGAACATTATTGCTCCGGTAACTTATTCATCAAAATGCATGTATATAGTAGATACAGACAATTTGGCTTTAATTTCCAATTGTTTTATGATTATGCTTAAAATTACGAGGGAATGTACTTTGATTGCTAAGAATTTTTTTCGGCGGAGTCTGGCAGGAACATCTTGGAACATATTAAAAAAACAAGATTTTAGACAAATAGAACTGCAATTTGCAGATTGTTTTCAAAAATTGCATTCTACCTGTCTTAGTTGAGAAATTGAAATTGATTTATAGGGAGTTTTAACACAAAGTGTTTTTTCAGGCTTTTCACCGGATAAGGCATTTTAAAAATAATCATATGTAAAATGACATGTTATGAGATATGTAGTTAATATAGGATTTTGCAGTATATAAGATGTCGCTTTTTTGTAGTTTGTGTTGATGCTGTCGAGCAAGAACAAAGCAAGGTATATAAGAACAAATATATACTTTAACAAAACATTTTATAAGCATCATAACTGCTTTGAAGAATTAATTTATTTTCTGAAATTTCTCATTTTTATTTTATAAAATTAAAGTTTTACATATATACTATGTCTATCTTTATGTGAACCTATATATTGTGTAGTGTGAAACGTTACTCAAACGATGTTAACTTTACATTTTAAAAAAGAAACTGTCTAGAAATTATCAGTACTTTGAAATATCAAATTTGGGCATAATATATCTTTAACCCATAGCAACAGTATGGTTGTTACTATGTTAATTAACTGTTACAGTAGAAGATTGTATTAAATTTACGACAATTTAAAGGTAAATCGTACTACCTACAGCAATATCTATTTTTTTCTTCAGAAAATATATTTTAAAGCAAATTAGTTTTATCTTGTTTTTTCGTGGGTTGTTATATTTCTACCTAGCGTAAAATCATAATTTGTCCGACTACTCACCTTTGACTCGGATATCAAAGCCATAAGGGACCAGGGATTTTTTACTAGCGTCGAAGGGAACTAGAGAACATAAGGAACGTCGATGATTGAAGCCATTCTTCACTAAAGTTAGAAAGTCTTTTATGACAATTAATTTTAAACGTTGTGTAACTACACGGCCAGCAAATAAGTCACATTTTAATATCAAAATGTAGTACTTTATCTGAATGAAAAAGGTTTTTTTCCGAATGATTCATTGAATATCGATGTCATTTTAGTATTTTTTACATGACTGATTGAAGTAATATATTGTAATTAACTATACAATAATGTACACAATAAAATCTATCATATACATAACAAAATCTATTATTCAATACTAAAACAAACTCTTGGTTCAAAGGAATTTTTTGACATATGATGAAAGGTACGGAAATGTTAAAAGGCCTCCATTTAGTGCGATCATCATCTAATATTTGTTCGATTTGATCAGATGTTTTAATACAAGTTAGTTCATTCACAAAAACTGTGCCATATTTGTCATTCTTAGTCACTTTTCTAAAAATACTTGAAGTTATTTGTTCTACAAAAGACGAAAGGATACCTTTTCACCTAGACAAAAATATCAAGCTTAATAAGTCTTATCTAGACAAGGTTCGGCGAACTAAACGTTGTTTTTTTATCTTTGAAAATAATATAAATTGACTTATGTTTAGACGTCAAATTAAATCCAATTAAAATCAGTCGACTTACACATCATGATCTCACTAATTGGAGACCCTTTAACGTTATCTTCGAAATGTACTATAAAAATACAATTTTCACTGATCAGTATTAGTTTGATTTGTAAATAAGGAATTATATATTGAGGTTAAAACACCTGTTGCAAATACGAATGGCGCAAATATAACTTACTGTATATCGCATCCACTGTCAACTTTCTAACTTATGACAAAAGCAACGTGTTTTTATTCTCATGCAAATTTTCATGAAAATTTTAAGGACGATTTAAAAGTAAAATATTACAAAGTGAACAGGGAAAGTACTTTATACATTAAACTAGAACTCCGCAAGTCGGATGTGTCGCCTTGTGAACAATGTAGTTTAGGGGAAATGGCCAGGACAAAAATGAAATATGAAAAATAACAAAGGGCAATAACTAAAAAAATAATATGTGCAGAGCAGCATTTCTGTATACTGCACTTCTTATCAATAAGATCTATCATTCTATAATGTTTCAAGTCCATAGCTTTCATACTTGAGGAGAAATGACCAGGACAAAAATAAAGTAAGAAAATCAACAAAGGGCAATTACTCAAAAATAAGAAATGCAGAGTATCAGTTCTTATGCACTGCACTTCTTTTTAATGAGATCTTTCATCCTATGAAGTTTCAAGTCCATAACTTTTATACTTCGGAGAAATGGCCTGGACAAAAATTAAGTATGAAAATTAACAAAGGGCCATAACTCAAAAATTAAGAAATACAAAGTACGGATTCTTGTGCACTGCACTTCTTAATAATGAGATCTATCATCCTATGAAGTTTCAAGTCCATAGCTTTTATACTTAAGGAGAAATGGCCCGGACAAAATTAAAAAATGAAAATAAACAAAGGGCAATTACTCAAAAATAAAGTAAGAAATGCAGAGTACCAGTTCTTGTGCACTGCACTTCTTCTTAATGAGACCTATCATCCTATGAAGTTTCAAGTCCATGGCTTTTATACATTAGGAGAAATGGCCCGGACAAAAATAAAGTATGAAAATTAAAAAAGGGCAATAACTCAAAAAATAAGAAATGCAGAGTACCAGTTCTTGTGCACTGCACTTCTTCTTAATGAGACCTATCATCCTATGAAGTTTCAAGTCCATGGCTTTTATACATTAGGAGAAATGGCCCGGACAAAAACAAAGGGCAATAACTCAAAAATTAGGAAGTGCAGAGTACTGGTTCTTGTGCACTGCATTTCTTCTTAATGAGATCTATCATCCTATGAAGTTTCAAGTCTATAGCTTTTTTAGTTGAAGAGAAATGGCCGGGACAAAATTAAAGTATGAAAATTAACAAAGGGCAATAACTCAAAAAATAAGAACTGCAGAGTACCGGTCCTTGTGCACTGCACTTCGGGTTACTGAAAGAAGCATGCATACCAAGTTTGAAGTCAATCAGACTTATAGTGACTGAGTTATGCTCCGGACAAGCTTTAGCGGACGCCGACGCCGACAACTACACAGACGCCGCCGCCGACACCGCCGACAAAAGTAACCCCTATATGTCACCTTTTCAAGGCGACACAAAAAGTCCTTTTTGCAAGAATCACTCAATGTAAATATGGTAAAAAATATTACAAACTGAGTCTCTAATCGCATATAACATGTAAACTTATCCATTTATTTTTCTAGGCGAACACGTACCTTATTGATAAGTGGGGAAAATTCTTTGAATTTGTTGATTTCAATCATGATGGACTTCTTTCATTGGAAGACCCCAAAGTATTTGAGTAAGTAAAAATGTTGACAAAAACTTTATTAGAAAATCAAAAAGGACAATTTATGAAATTCAGTATCAATTTATTGATCTCACAAAGCCCGAAGAATGAATATCTTAAGACCAGGGATAGGTCACTTTTATAGTTTTAAATCACATTGAGTTAAATATAACAAAAAACATGGTGACATTTCAATTCTTTGAATTCTCTTGTCCATCTTCACGAATTCACAATGCCAACTTCATTATTTCACGATTTCAACTTGATGAATTTCAGCTTCGTGGATACACGGTTTCAAATTTTACGAATTCATGATTTCATCTTCGCGAGTTCAACTTCGTTAATTCACGCTACCAACTTTGTGAAATTTAATTTGTCAAGTGCAAAACATGAATTCAAAAAGTTGAATTTGTGAAGTTGAAATCGCGAGTTTGTGAAGAGTGAAGATGAAATTGTGAATTCACAAAGCTGAAATTCTGAAATTCAAACCATGATTTTGCGAAGTACCGGTACAATTCGTGAAGTTGAAATTTATTAAGTTAAATCATAGAGTTCGCATGTTGAAAACGGTAATTCACGATTTTAGAATTGCAAATTCATGACAATGAAATTATGAGTTTATGAAAATGAAATGTCACCGCCAATCGGTCGTTGAATATGCAAATGATTCTCTTTTAACTCGTGTTAATATAAAGTGTATACAGGTAAAAATGCACCACATGTTAAACGTATGTGACACACATGTCTTACTTATGGTAGAAACATATGGTGCCTCCAAGGAAAGTTCCCCATATTTATTACATATGGTGCAGACACATGTTTTTCATTTGTTTTTCACATGGATGCACATGAATAACATATGTTTTTCATATGGTAAGAAACAGTGTATCTTCGCGAAAAGGACACTGTATGTTACATTTATGGAATAGACTAATAATTAGTTTTTTCACATATGGATTCAAATGAATCATGTTTTTAATTACAAATGGTAAATTGTGTTCCGGTGTTTGGTTTGCTTGAACTTGATAATTCATAAGAATTTAACAAGTGTTAAGTGCTCAACACCACACATAAGTGAAATTATATATATTTATATAATTATGCTTATAAAACAATTGTCAAACATCAAATAATATTTAAAATATGTACTGCAAATGCAAATATTTGTACATATTATATGTAATCATTAAAATATATGCATTCATTTCTTTTTGAACAATTTGACTTAGACTTTATAGAAAATAAAATTTTTATTACCTCCCTCTATTTACATAAAATGTTAAATTCGGTAATATTTTGATAAATGATGCTTTTTGGAACTTACAAAAATTTGTATGGTTTTATATCATAAATATGATGCTCAAATTAAGATTTTTTTTAACATGACAAGAAGTATTGGAAGTGAAGTCAACTTTTTCCTCAAAGATTTACTACATTTACAATTTGTACAGAATCTTTTATGAATTTATTAATAATCATGTAGAATCTAATTAAGACTGTTCAAGATGTAAATCTTGCAAAATATATGATCATAAAATTTATTATATGAAAAACACATGAAAGTTCACATATATTTTACATATGAAAACTTATTCATATGAAAACATGTAAAGTCATGAGTTTCACATATATTTGTTGACACATGTTTTTCATATGATCCTGTTTAACATATGTTATTTACATATGAAAAACATATGTTCTTAAATACATGTTTTTCAAAACATATGAAGCACATATGTTTTACATATGGAAAACATAAGGTGTATCAATCATACAACAAACATGTGGTGCATCTTTACCTGTGTATCGTCAGATAATTATAACACATATCTCTTACACAAATGTTGTTATTGATGATAAGGGGCAATATCTATCTTTAGAAAAATCCAGATGCATAACAAAATTGTAGGATAGTCTTTGATTAATTAGGTCTTTCCATTTTTATACGGTAATGCGTCTTTTCTGATTTTGTCTGGTTTTATGGCGCACCAACAAAGTTTTGATGATATGGCGCTTGGAATGATGATTTTAGATAATCTTGGGTGTTACAATCTTAAAGCAACAACAGAGTTAAAACAACCTGATCCGCTAAGGGGCTAAGAGATGCATTTGTCGCCTCGTCTTGTTGATTTATGTTATCATTTGTTTTCTTACAGAGGACGTTATAAAACCCGTAGTGATCTGACAGATAAGCAAATAAAGAAGATCATAAAAGAAATGGATAAACTGTGGAATGTCTTCTTTTTCCAAAACAAGAAAGAACTCTCGAAAGATGATCTCATAAACATGATGAAACAAAGTTATGAATCCAACGCAACTGCTTTAGCTGAGAAGGTGCGTGTTTTTGCATCGGATTGGTGCAATTTGATAGACTTAGATGGAGACACATTCCTTTCAAAAGATGAATTCATTATGAACTTTGTTGCCGGAACACACAACAATACCCAAATAGACGAGCGTTTTTTCTACATGTACAATCCTGTTAATGAGCGTTTCCCCAATGACGAAATCGTCCAGTCTTTTGTTCTGTTTGCAACTGAGCCTGATAAGTCGAAACCGGACATTTTCTTAAATGGAATAAATATCGGAGTTTAAATAAAGATTAATAACTTGAAACGTATGATGAAATTTACTTTTGAAACAAGGACTCCGATATAATAAATTGTTTATTCGCATTTGCTTTTATTATTTAATCTTATTTAATCTAATTCCCTAAAACAAAATTTATCGAAGCTTTTTTAAATGGTACAAAATTACCGTTATGCAATAAAAATACATGTACTTAATTGCACACGTGCAACAATCACATATAATTATCACATAATAACATTCGCGACACGAACTTGAAAACAAATGTGATATAAATATATTATATTCTAGTTTGGAGCTTATAACCTAAATTAAAAAGGCTTATTCAAAGAAATAAGTCCTCATTAGAACCACTTTATGCCTAATTAGGATTATAAGGCTCGAAATCGGGTGAAACAGTCATGAATAAAATTTTATAACTTTATAAGAATTTGATACATAATGCGGAACAGGTTTCATTTCTTCTCCTAAAAAAAGGTTTTTTTAATCCTAATTAGGAATTATTAATTTTTTTATTTCTCCCAGTAATCAAACTTTAATCCCCTAATAAGGTGTGTATGAAGTCAACAAAACCCCTAATAAGATGTTAAAAGGCTACAGTTAAAAGGGTTGAAAAAAAACCTAAAAAAGACAAAGTTGTTCAATAAGTTTGCTTGTTAATCTATCTATATTAAGGCACAACTCCACATAGTGACTAGATCGTTATTCTCTGTTCTATAGATCAGGAGAGGCTTTATGGAATTATGGCAGAAACATGTCACAATGAAGGTTCTATGATAAACGCTATATGAACACATCTGCAGATGTTTCTTAATTCATAATTTGATATTAAAATGTTGAATTCTGCTTAAGCCGGTGCTATCGGGATTGCACCTTTAAGTGCCATACATAAACAGGCTCAATCAAACCTCAGTCTAAAACCTTTTCAAGTTTGCCGTTTTAGACGTTCTTAAGGTATTCTGTTAATTTCTATTTCAATGACAAATAAAACTCAAATTATTCTAACTATTTTTTAACCATCCGACATTTAAGTACGAAACATGGTGTAGCCAATTGACCGTGCTCAGTCTTGACAATATTTCGTGTAAAATATGATAAACAAGATCAACAAGGAAAGGCGGCGTTCAATGAACGCAACCCATACTATTGTTTAGTTTATATTGATTTAGTTTTGGCTTTTAGCGTGGTTTTTGGCGATCAGGATAAAATTGCTTGCCAAGGAAACAACCAGACCTGTGAGTTTTTATCTTTTTCATATGCTTTGAACACGGGCCAATCAAGCAAGCTTGAGATTGATTTGTTTTGACGTCATATCTGTGATATTGAGCCCCCGTTTTCAAATTAAAAGGACATTTCCCGTTTTCCCGGATAGCGTGGGAACCCTGCGTTAATTCATGTGTCAGTCAAAAATATAACCAGTAAGAGTCTGTTCCTGCGTCTTAACAGAATCGTTGGAGTACCACCATCTATATAAGAATCATCTGTCAACATGCTCAGTTTCACCAGTAATATTCTCAAAGAAGATGTCAAGTGCTGTGTAGCAGCCGTAAAAAGTTGCCCCGTACTTCACTTTAGTGTTGTTATATTTTTCTGATCCTTCGGGATCATTGATACCAAATTCTGGAAACGAATTAAATAGTGCAACATCACTCACGCCCCCTAGCACCGGTTGAGCGGTACTCAATTCTCAACACTTTATAGTGCTGGCATCAATCATCCCGAAGGACCAGAAAATATAACAACACTGAAGTGAAGTACGGGGCAACTTTTTACGGCTGCCACACGGCACTTGACACCTGCTGTTGTGAAGTACAAAATTCTGGAAACACTATTAAGTGTTCATTGAACGCTGCCTTTCCTTGTTAATCTTGTTTATCATATTTTGAGAATTGAGTACCACATAAGCCGGTGCTAGGGGGCGTGAGAGATGTTGCACTTATTCATTATCCCTCATGTACAGACTCAATCAAACCGAGTCTGCAATTCTTATGTTATTTTGTTGTGATTAATGCTTCCGAGGGATCACTTTGTTTCCAGAATTTGGTATCAATGATCCCGAATTGGCTTTAATTGAGTACCTGCAACATTTTCAATTTTGCCGTGTTGGGCTTTCTTTAGGGATTCTGTATTTATCTATTTTAAAAACACTTGTAAATAAAAAAACATCAATATTCCAGCTGTGGCAATCAATATGGCAGTACACAGTTTCGGTCGTTTAGTTTCGAATTGGCCTGGGTCAAGTTTACAAATAAGAGACCTTTTTGTAATTCAAGTGGATATTAGAATGTGATAAACAAGATCGACAAGGAAAGGCGGCGTTCAATGAACGCAGCCCCCACCCGACCCAGTAACAAGCGCCAGTGGCAATGAGCCCAGGAGGACCCCAAACAAAAACAGGTCAGGGCATAAGGTAAAGCACGGGCAGGCAAACCAATACCCAAGAATAAATAATTAGTAACTGATAAGGAACTAAAACAAAACAAATAAATGATTGAATATTAGGCCCATAAAGTCAAAAGGCACAGGGGAAGGGGACATTTAGAGCTTCTAAATATTTAATATTGCTATATTTCAAGTTTAAATGGCTAGTATTTTGTTTCAGTTATTAAGTAAAATTGATTGCCATTTTGGTTATTTGATTTGTAAACATGTATCACCCTTTTTCCGGACAGGGTAATTCCAGTACCTTCTCGTACTTTTTCACGTATCAACACTAATTCTCCGACATTTCAAGGCCGGGAGCCCCCGTTTTCAAATTAAAGGACATTTCCCGTTTTCCCGGATAGCGTGGGAACCCTGCGATTAAAGCTGTAATTAATTCATGCGTCAGTCAAAAATATTACCAGGAGAGTCTGTTCCTGCGTCTTAACAGAATCGTTGTGCCACCATCTATATAAGAATCATCTGTCAACATGCTCAGATTTACCCGTATCTGTATTTTCAGTTTCACCAGTATCTGTATTTTCAGTTTCACCAGTATCTGTATTTTTAGTTTTACTAGTACCTGTCGTTTCTGTTGCACCAGTCCCTAACGTTTCTCTTGCATCAGAATCTGTAGTTTCTATGACATTAATTTCCTCCTTCAAGATTCTGGAAACAAAGTGATCCCTCGGAAGCATTAATCACAACAAAATTACACAAGAATTGCAGACTCGGTTTGATTGAGTCTGTACATGAGAGATAATGAATAAATGCAACATCCCTCACGCCCCCTAGCACCGGTTTGAGCGGTACTCAATTCTCAACACTTAATAGTGCTGGCATCAATCATCCCGAAGGACAAGAAAATATAACAACACTGAACAACACACATACAGGAGTGATCTTAAATTGCACAACAGTTCTAACACAACCAAGATTTCAACTTGATTGACCTCTTTGTACAATTATCATAGAAATTTAATGGTGACCTAGATCGATTTTGACATGAAATAGTTCAATTTCAAATTTGACCTAGATCTTTGAGATTCTTTCTTTTTTTACCAAATTTCATGAAGATCCATTGAAACATATGACCTTTAGGCAGGTAAAAAGTTTTATAATATTTTATCTGGTGACTCATATGCTTCCGAGGGATCACTTTGTTTCCAGAATTTTGTACTTCACAACAGCAGGTGTCAAGTGCCGTGTGGCAGCCGTAAAAAGTTGCCCCGTACTTCACTTCAGTGCTGTTATATTTTCTGGTCCTTCGGGATCATTGATGCCAACACTATAAAGTGTTGAGAATTGAGTACCGCTCAAGCCGGTGCTAGGGGGCGTGAGTGATGTTGCACTATTTATTATCACTCATGTACAGACTCAATCAAACCGAGTCTGCAATTCTTATGTTATTTTGTTGTGATTAATGCTTCCGAGGGATCACTTTGTTTCCAGAATTTTTCACAACAGCAGGTGTCAAGTGCTGTGTGGCAGCTGTAAAAAGTTGCCCCGTACTTCACTTCAGTGTTGTTATATTTTCTGGTCCTTCGGGATCATTGATGCCAGCACTTTTAAGCGTTGAGAATTGAGTACCGCTCAAGCCGGTGCTAGGGGGCGTGAGGGATGTTGCACTTATTCATTATCTCTCATGTACAGACTCAATCAAACCGAGTCTGCAATTCTTATGTAATTTTGTTGGGGTTAATGCTTCCGAGGGATCACTTTGTTTCCAGAATTTCATATTTACAGAAAGTTGATAATTAAGGGCATTATGATCAGGTTCTATAAGATCCCATGGAAAATGTCACCTCAAGAGTGGTCCACAACAAAAGTTTAAAAACAACCATAGCTGTCCGTAAGACAGCACGCTGAGTGCTTGTCTCTGAATTAGAGCAATACCAGTAAATGGGACATTTTCTCTGTAAAATAAGCCATCAGACTTAATGGAGTGTTTCTTTAGGATTGTCTAACTGTAAAAATTGACAGTAGAGTTATCACACTTGATTCCTCTGACTTAACTGGTTAAGAAAATAAATAGTTAAAGTTTAAAGACAAAAGAACAGCTTCTATGGTCCAGTTATTGTTGCCGACTTCATAACCTCTGATCCCCTTTCAAAATTCCATTTTATTTAGTTCTGCCCATTGTTTTCTCGTTTAGGGCACACGCATTTTATTACTTGGGGACCATACGCCGCTTTTCATGGAATGGCACGGACGTGTCACATTGAAGGTTCCATGATTACCGCCGTATGAACACATCTGCGGATGTTTCTAAATTCAAAATTTTACTATTTCACGTTTAAATGTTGAATTCTGCTTAAGCCGGTGCTAGGGGGCGTGGACGGTAACTTGCACTTTCCAGTACCGTCCATGAACAGGCTCAATCAAACCGAGCCTGCAACATTTTCAATTTTGCCGTGTTGGGCTTTCTTTAGGGATTCTGTATTTATCTATTTCAAGGTAGCCTCTAACCTGTGGCGAGTCATGAGCAAAATATTATAGAACAATAACAACAGCTAGGATAACATTAAAATTCTGGAAACAGGTGATCCATCGAAAGCATTAATCACAACACAATTACAAGAGAACTGCAGATTAAAACTTATATCTTACGATGAATAAGGGGCATTATTCAATCAAAATGCTTAACTGAATTAACTCCTCTTGTACATGAATTTACATATCTGTAATTATGGCTAGCACGTATGCACATTATCAGTACAATTGCTCAAAGAATCTATCCATGTCCATGTAGTAGTAGTAAAATATGATAAACCAGATCAACAAGGAAAGGCGACGTTCAAGAACGCAACCCCCACCCGACGACCTAGCAACAAGAGCCAGCGGCAAGAAGCCCAGGAGGACCCTAAACAAAAACAGGACAGGGCACAAGACACAGCATGGGCGGGCTAACCATAATCAGTAACTGATAAAAACTCCTAATAACATAGTAAAATTCATTATAATGTAAACTCGATATCAATAATGGCAATGCTTGATTGAGTAGTCTCTTAGTTTATAGTATTACATATTCAGGTGATGATGGCCAACAAGTATACAAAGCAATTGCAAAATAGATAAATATAGAATCCCTAAAGAAAGCCCAACACGGCAAAATTGAAAATGTTGCAGGCTCGGTTTTATTGAGCCTGTTCATGGACGGTACTGGAAAGTGCAAGTTACCGTCCACGCCCCCTAGCACATGAAATAGTAAAATTTTGAATTTAGAAACATCCGCAGATTATCATAGCCTTATGAAATGTGGACTCTGGTGCGACTGGAATAGCTCAACTTATTCTTCAAAAAGTATAGCTAAAATGGCTTGGAACAACATTTTCAATTTTGCCGTGTTGGGCTTTCTTTAGGGATTCTGTATTTATCTATTTTTTGGATTATTATTGTGTTTTCCATCTAAATTGTGCCATTACTGGTGATATCCTGACAAACTTCTGTCAAATAATAATTATTAATAATATGTATTTCAATTTATATAACATTCCATTGTTTCTTACCATGAGAAGAGTATCACAGACAGACAGACATCACACAATATATTCCTTAGTATTAGGCAGGAGGAAGTAGGGCAACTTATACTCACTTATATTCTTCATACATACCTCATTTACAAGTGTGAAGATACAGTCTACAGTCTTAATGGTGACGTTTTCAAATACTTGATGACATCTCCTACATGGCACTCTTAAATTCTATCACCAGTAAAATTAGCCAAAATCATTTGAAGATCATCTTGTTTTAGTCCTTGTATTTATTTCACCCAAAAGGAAAGTAATGTTCCACAACTTTTTCTTTTAATTCAGAGGTTAAACAATGTTAAGGAACGTCTAAAGCAAAGTTTCCACCACCTTTATCTGTTGTCACCATCTGATAGGAACATTTTGTCATGAGTTTCCAGCAAAATATTTTTCTTTTGGTGTTTTGGTTTTTCTGGAACTGTTGTCACTCTTCTATAAAATATTTGACAATGTATGTAATCAACCATTAATGTAGAGCAAAATTATCAAAACAAAATAATCACAGTACAATTTAACAATTAAATGCTCTGGTATCACCAATAAATGAGCAAAAACAAATTTGCAAAATTACAGTGATTATAAACCCTTGTCCTCATGAGTATATTGTGAAAAATGGCCGTTTTCATTGAAAAGCCTCCTGTAACAAGTTCAAACTGCTATGAAACTATGAAAAATGCTTCAATACTAATCAAACTTAGCACAAATGTTGACTGGACCATTGCCTTTATAACGACATGCTTAGTCTTAAATTTTCTGTTACCATGGCAAGGGGGCTGTCTCAAAATTGCCAAAAATTACTATTTTGCGTTGCTTTTTTTTTTCATCAAAATTGATTTCAAAGTGCTGCAACTTCTCAATGGATTGAGAAAGAGTCGAAGGCTTTTCAGCCTTGGTTACACATTACCTTATGATCGATCTTGGGTCATTTATAGCCTCTCACATGTCTAAAATTTTCTAAGCGATGAGGGGGACTACCGCCCCCTTCAAACCCCCAAAACAGAAGGGGGCACATGGGGCTTCTGTCAACCCCCTGATGTACTTTTTGATAAGGGGCGGTGCCGAAAAAGTGCTCACTTTCTTATCAACATTTCTCAAACGAAAGCATGTGTTTTGGGCCCAAACAGGACATTTTTCACTATTTGAGGTCTAAAAAAGGGGGGTCGAAAGTGCGTTGTTTCGCGTATGTATGAGGTAAAAGGTTAAAACATTGTGAGCATGATATCTTTGAACTACAGGTTTAGGTCTGATATTGGAATAATCTAGAAAGCTCAAACTAATGTAAATTTTCAAGTCAATGTGACCTTGGCTCTTGACCAAGCAACATATACAGACACAGATCATGTCATTTAATTGCCAACATATACTTCATGATCCTTGGTGATACAGTTCCAGTGCCTATTCTTGGAGGGGTGATGGGGGCATTCACTCATATTTTTGCAAATCCCCCCCTTATTTTCAGAGGAAGGGGGGATTTTACATAGAGATCGAAGGAAAAAAATCAATAAATGTGATAAATTCTCACTTTTCGACAAAAATTTCCCCTGCTTTTCGAATCTTAGAACAGACACTGTAGTTCACTAGTTTTGAGCCGACTTTAAAATTTAAGTCACAATTAGTATGATTTTAGACATAGTTGCCAATATACGTAACGCACTTTATACATCCTAAATAAATCACTTCACAAGCTTCTAAGCTTTAAAAATTTAATATTCAGACCCCTGCGACAGAATGACCTAAATAAAGGAGTCACCAGCGCATCAATAAAAACAGAACCAAGAATTTTAAGGTACTAGATTAATGGTTCACTGGATACAAAAAACAAGTCACATAGACCTTGATCTTTAACATCTTTCACAATAAGACTAACTAAGGTATTGGGAGTATCAGTGGTCTAAGTTATTTAAAATTCAGCAAATAAATTGAAACTGAAGGGCCTTTGATCTACTGACCTCATTAGATTGAAATCGACCAAGTTCTTTCAAAGAGTGTGTGATAAAGTTGATGTGACCTTAAACTTTAACCAAGTGATATGATGCTCAGTTAAGACCTACAATGGGATCTTTGTTGCCAAACTGCACTGAAGCCACCTTCTTGTTTAAAAAATGCTGTAACATTTTTATATAATTATTAAGATAAATGTCACTTTGAGCAGTTTTATAACATCTACCCAGAAGTTTTCAGAGGAGACCTGTGCAGTAGTAAGAATTATCATCAGACAGGCAGCCAGAACTGCTCACAATGGATGAAATATTATTAAATGGAAGGCATAAAACACTGTTTAATGTATCTAAGCCACATTTAAAAAGAAAAAAATATAAACATGTATGTATGACAACTTGCTTTGGTATTACAAACATTGCAATTGTGGTGTCTGTGACACAAAAAAAATCCGGAACGTGTCGACATCAGATAATATTTAAGTAATAAAATAAACAAATGTAGAAATTCATGCCAGCAACTTATTGTTTAAAAGCAAACAAGTCGTCCCGTCAACAGCTACAAGAATAACCTGAACTAGTTTTACAAAATATTTAGAACAATTTGGGGAACGGTTTTAGTTGCACATAATTTAATGTTTTGTCTGATTCAAAAGTGCTGGTCAATAAGTGTCTGAATGCTTGGGTTGAAATGTCACATGTGGAAGGATTTGGGGAGACGATAGCCTTTTTCAAATGGGAATATCCTTAAATAAAGCAGAGGGAAAAGTTTTAAACAAAGAGATATGGTGAATGACTTACCGGTATTAGGCATTGAGTATGTAGTTATAGCATTGGTGAAGATGTGTTGGCGTTGAGTAAGCTCATGCGAAATGTTGAGGATTTTTAGAAAAAAAATACTACATACACATGTATTCTATAAATAACATATAGGCAAGACTGAAAGGTGCTTAAATCAGGAACAAAACCTGTACAGGTATGAAGACATGATCCATAACAAATGTTCTCGCTAAATCGAAAGCAAAACTGATGTCGTCTGCTAGAGTTTCAAAGAACTACTTATTATACACAACATACCAGGGCCCGAGGGCCTACAAATCTTACTTCGTATTAACTAAGTTTATATCGGCTCCTGAGAAAAACTTTAACTGATATTGCAAAATATTTCGAGGCATTTCAAGAAAAGCCTGAATATTAAAGATTTTTATCTGAAGAAAAAAAAACATAAATTTAACGTGTCAATCGGTTCAATATAAGTGATATTATAAATTAACTTATAAGTGCTTTTAAACACTTTCTATGGTCGGAACTTTATATTATTTACAACATAACTAATATATATAAGTATATAGAAAACAAAAATAAACATTTAACTACTTGTATATTAACTGATGTTGACATGTTTCAGATTATTTTGCGTCTTAATTCTACGACTTTTTGCTTTGATGAAATGAAATTTTGAAAGCCTGTATCTTGTTTTTAATGTCACCATTGCATTTTCTCGGGTTTTTGTTCTCGAAATAATAATACAGATTACGTCTCAAATACATTTACCAGAAGAAAAAAAATACTTTATAGCGAAAATCAATAATAAAACTTAAGGTTGATTGAGAAAGAAAATACGATCATCTAGCGCATGCATTTCAGTGAGAAAATAATTAAAATATAATAAATTAATTTTTTTTATTGAAGCCCCATTTATTAAAGTTTAACTGAATTCGGTAAACAAAATATAACAATTATTGGAAGCTCAACGTCTAGTAGTCAACAAAGTCAAAACTTTTTACTCACACTTAATTTTATTTCAAAACAGTAAGTGTAGCAAAATATTTTACGCATTGACCGTACATTTGCCTTGCATAAAAAGTGTCCTTCACCATTTCAGTACATGCTTTAAAAAAACATGTAGAACAAAATTCACAGTGTTGAATATTTTTTTGTATTTAACAATTTTCATTGCGATATTTCCCAATATTTGCATTAAAGATGCGTACGTCAGAACGTAGGTAAAATAACCGTATAATCACAGAGTATTACGTAAATGTTTAATAAAGACATTATAACAAAGACATACGTACATTAACTAAACATCTTACAAATTAAATGAAGAAAATCGAATGAATATTAATGAAAAACAGTCCGGTTTTCTGGTTCACCGTGTCTGCAGTTTTTATGCCCTAATCATTGTAGGCAACCCTTCAGCCACAATGGGCAACTAATTTAAAAGAAAATTCCAACTTCTTGATACTGCAGTCCACAAGAAGTAGATTCTTTTCAATATTAAAGTACACATAATCAACGGCATGCAGTCCAGAAGGACAACAAAATTAAAAAAGAAAAAGTAGGGTGAAAGGGATAATACTTACCGTAGACGAGAAAAGTAAGAAAGGGCACAAAAGTGTCATCACAATTGCATGTAAGCAATTAACAAAACATACATCTGAGCAACATTGGAACGGTCAGCAGCATAAGCACACTCTTAGTTCCAACAGGAGACAATGCAAATAAAATGAATCCCCGACAAGCGAAAGTCCAACAGTTGCCATAATTACAAAAGGTGGAACTATGTTAAATACAATCCCTAGATACAAAAGACAAAAAGTAAACCCATTAAAAAAGTATTCAATGTCTTAAAGAACGACAGATAAGGAATGACCAGGAATGGTAAAAAGAAGCGTCAAATTATAATCCTTATATATTATTAGTACGTGGCCTTAATATTCTAAATTACAATACTTTTACTGCAGGACAAAATAAAACTACATGAAGCTGGAAATACCAAACCTAAATAATTATGATCCTACTCTTAATCGACAACATGCATTGGTTACTAAATAGGAAATAAAACATTATATTTCGTGTAAACAGCATCTAGACATGACTGAAATGCGTAATTCGTTTTTGCCATGGAAAGTGTTCAGTATCATAAGCGTTCAGGAAGACAAGAATCTTTTAAACTCAAACCGCGTCATCTTCATGGAATAGAGAGAAACAAAAACCCCATAGAAAGTCCAAGACGGCAAAATTGAAAATGTTACAGACTCGATTTGATTGAGTCTGTTCATAGTGCAAATTACTACCCAAGGTCCCTTGCACCGGTTTAAGCAGTATTCAACATTTAAACATGTAATGGTATAATTTTGAAAGTAGAAACATCCGCAGGTGTGTTAATGCGGCGGTAATAACCAATTAATAATTATTAGTTACAATGCATTTATCTTACTTTGATAAACTTCTTAATACCCCAAACAAAGTGATTTTAATAGAAGTTTTTATTCTATAACCAATTAGTAGATCGTGGCTTTAGAATAAAGCCCTTATCAAAACATTTCCAGATTTATAATCACCACAATCACCCTTTATCAGTTTAAAGAACGAGAATAATAGAAATATCACACCATTTATTTTACTGTCCATTAATGATCTATTAGGCTTAGGCATATAACAAAAAGAATACATAGATTTTCCCTCATTAAAAGCTATTATTATGTGTGAACGGATTACCAATTTACAAGATACCTGGATAAATGTAATTAATTATACACCATTCTTGTTTTTTATAACAACTTTGGCAATCTATGGAAAAAGAACTTAATATACAAGTATCTGTATTTGTCATTAAAGGCGGTTTATTTGATGGAACAATATACATAAAACCAAAATAGAATTATAATAACAGGATATACATTTACATATATATGACACATCTGCCCCTTCAATTGTCAAATTGGCTTGAAATTTATCAGGCATATTTTAAACGGAACACTTTTCGTTTTGCACATGCGTAGGCCAAACTGTCCACGATTACTTTAAGACAAAGTGACATATCTTCATTGTAATAAGAATTATATCAGTTATCTATAAATTTATCTTGTTTTATCTTCTTTTCCTCAACTAACACTAAGATTGTGTAGCTAATTCATCTAATTATAGATAAGTTATTTACCTGTTGTTTGTTAATAAGTAAGACTGTATTAATTCTGATTTGTTTCCATGACGTGACATGTGGCTATTCAAAAAGTCATTAGTTTGTTATTTCCATTGTCAATCATAGTTTTTCTTAGTTATATGTTGGTATGTTTCAACAGAAAAATACATTGACTTGATGACTAGAGTTACTTTTGGTAACTTTTATCAAACTGATTAGACTAATAACAAGTTAAATCAATAATAAGCTCATTTTCATTGCTATGGAATGTCAAAATGTTAAATAAATATTGTTTGAAAATAGTTTTTGTTTTATGAAATAGCCTGTCTTACATTAAAGCGAATAATCAGAAACATTATACAAATTTAAATTATGCATACACAAACAGATAATTGTACAGTATTTATACATTTATTTAGTAATTTATACTTGGTGTATTTGGCTCTTTCAGATGTTGTTTGTTTTTATGTTTAATAACACTGCTGTATCAAATGGCAATGCACAATTTAGACGAAGATAGAAATTTTGGTGCCTTCAGTATTGATTTTCTTGACAAAAACAAGCCGACTAGTGATTGACATTATTTGAATACTGTTTTGTGTAGAAAATTAAGAAGTATTGCTGAATTAAGATTTTTTGTAAATATACAAGAAAAAAGCCCCGACAAAGTGAGACTGAATGTTAGCCTGCTTTCAACTAAAAATTTCAGAGAATCAATACTGAAGGCACCAAATGTTCTATCTTCGTCTAAATTGTGTATTGCCATTTGAAACAGCAGTGTTATTTTTAAACCATTTGGAGACGCTTTTTATCCAATGTGTAACACAAGTAAAAAGACGGGTTTTTATTTAATTTGAGTTTTGATATCGTGTTGATATTAATAATATTAAAACCCCTTACATGTTTGCAGTAAGTTCCAATGTAGTTAATTAACATAGAATTTGAAAAAAATATATTATCTATTTGACAAAATTAAATATCTGTTTATATTAACCTTGAAACAAAAAGAACATATGCAAGCAAATAAACTTGAAATTCAATATAGTACACAAAACATATTCAAGAAAATTACTCGATTCCTTAATTCATAGTACCCACATACATGAACAATAACATTTTTTAAAACTACATGTACTGTTATAGTTTTTGGTATGCGTGAGGGGCCGTTTCAACTTTGTTTATTCGATAAATTGTACATTTACACAATTCTTTTTAACAAAGAAAAACTGAATAAGACAGCGAATAAAAAATATATTTATTCCTCTGCAATTAAGATAAATTTACAAAATTGATGTATCAAAAGTTGTTGTCATACGTACACTTACATTTTTACACTTCAGGCTTCCAGTTAAGAGATGACACCATTTATTTCTCCCGTCAATGGCGTGAAAGGGGTCGAGGAGCATCAGCCTATCAGTCTAACAATGATAGCATATGGATAAATAAATTTATTATAAGGTTATAAATTAAGTAATATTATATAATCTATTTATACCATTGTTTGCATTTATTTACAAGTATTGATATATATTCATATGTTTTATAGAGTAATTGGATGTTTAAAATGTCTAGACACATCGGTTATAGCAATAAATATATATATGTGAGACGACAACTAAAATGTAAGTCAATCAGAAACAGATGTCAATAGGTGGCCCATATATTAATTAATGATATCCCGCTAGATTTCACAATGCAGGTAACAATACGCCTTGTATGATGTGCATAGTGCGTGATAAAAGTAATCAAAGAAATTCCTGCAGTATTCGTTATGAAAATGGCAACAGAAACGTTTCAAATGTTGATGAGACAATCGATATGATTTTAATTAAGTAGGGGAAGAGCCGACAATCAATGCGACGAAAATCGTGGTTATTATACTAGTTTAGCACGTGAGTGTGGCTACTAGGGACAACGAATCAATTGCTGGGGGATGTCCAAAATAGGTCAGATGTGGATTCTGGTACGTGAATGAGTAAATAAATTGAGTACGTATATCCTTTTTGACAATTTTTGTTTACATACATTGTTTACCTTTTTAAATTCTTGGTTTAGCAGACACCCTCCTTCCACTGACAAGTAGCATCAACATTACTATTTGTGATTATAGTTTGTTAGGTAAAAGATATTCAAACACTGATTTGTTAATATAAACGACCACTTTTGCGAAACAATCATCACTTAGTTATTTCTCTGAATTAACAACTAGTTTCCACTTGCAAGAATAATCATACAATACATCTAAACCATTCTGTAATTCAATACAACCATTTAACAATATCATCTGCATATAAGATTACATGTGAAAATCAATGCCTTCAAAATAGGAAAAATAAGAAACCCTAAAGAAAGATCAAAACGGTAAAATTGTACAATGTTCAAGGCTCGGTTTGATTGAGCCTGTTTATTGACAGTAGTGTCAAGTACAGACAACCGACCACGTACCCTAGCACCGACTTAAACAGAATTAAATGTTCAAACATGACAATTTTGAATTTAGAAACATCTGCAGCTGCGTTCTTACGGCGGTTATCATGGGACCGTCAACGTGACACTTCCGTGCCATTCATTAAAAAGCGGCTTATGGTCCCCAAGTAATGTACCCCTTAACTAGAATACAATGGGTGGAACTAAACAAAATAGAATTTAGAAAGGGGGTCAGAGGTTATAAAGCCTGCATATCACAGATAAAACATCAAAAGACAAAGTTAAAAAGCATGCAACATATCATATGGATGTTTTAGCCACCTATCTAGAAAAGGCCAAATAAAAAGAACTTAAAATACCACAAACCCACCAATAATGTCGTGCTGAACGATCTCCTTTATCAATAAATATATATATTTTCTATATCATTAACAAAAATTGCAAAGAGAAATGGAGATAAATACTCGCCTTGTCTTTCACCTAACATACATTGAAAGTGCTCACTTATATGATTGTTATATTTAACTCTAGATTTCAGTTTTACAGATGTTTAACTGGCATTTCGGTAGTACACCGAAGGAACGCGAGTTTTCTTTACGTTTTCAAAGATATTTGACAATGTTTTATAACATTAACAGTTATCATATATTATGTTTTTTCTATTTTCTTGATCATATCTCTAACTGATGCAGAACGTGAATATTCCAATTTGTGAATCCGTCATGAATGATAAACAACTAGCCAAAGCGGTTCGAGTGAAATATGAGTATGACATTCAAGATTCTATAAATTCTATGAAAAAACAAGCTTAAAAATGTTGTGATTGAAACGTCTTCCAGTTTATATTTTCAGAAAGGATGCCTTAGATTTTCGTTTATGCTACAAACATGTAACTATTGTCTTGAAAACAAAAGTTTTGCAGTTAATTGTAGATCTATTTGCTTTTGTCTACTGTTGGCGTTTCCTTCTGTTGATACGTCCTTTGTATGAAAACTGTAAATAATGCTGAAATAGAACAGGGGACGACATCACAAAGTTATGTCGATGGATGATCACAATGTAAAAGTCATAGCATATTATCATATTATTTGACAGCTTTTAACGTGTAGCCAATTAACGAAGAAACTGTAAAAAATACGTTTCTAGTATTTTGTATGGAAACCTTTTCATGAAAATGAAATACAGTTTACAAAAGTTGAATAGTTGAAAAGTGCCGCACTGTTAGTCGTCAATTCTGATTATAAGTACTTTTGTATCAAAAGCACTGATCATTATAAGCGATATTTTTAAGATTTTAAAGCCATCAAAACGCTGAAATGGCAATTGTAAGAAGATAACTTCCTACGTCATAGAGAAAGAGTGTAAGTCATTGTTAACAATGTGTGAATTCATACAAAAACAATGTTATCAAAACAATAAGACTTTTGGAAATTTTGTAAACCAAAAATTCAAATAGCATTCAAAACTAAGATAATTGCAAAGCAATAAATATCATTTTATATATAAAAGAATATATATTATATCATTATATATTGTAATTAAAAACTTAGAAGCTTAAAACCAAGAAATATATTAAGCAATGGTAAAAAGTGCACAAATAAGATATCGAATAAACTTATCAAACTGAAAATGGAGATAAAAAGTATCATACATTATAAACATACTCTAAATTATTATATAATCTTAGTCAAGACAAATATGAAAAAAGGATAAATTTGATCAAATGAATAGAAAAGTTATTTCAGATATAACCAAACAATAATGAGACATTAATCACATTAGACTTCGAGTAAAATCCGAACAAATGAAATATGTTTGTTTGTTTGTTTGTTTGTTTGTTTGTTTCATTTTACGCCTTTTCCCAACAGTATTTCAGTCATATAGGCGGTTAGTTTCCTGGAGAGTTACACCAGTACTAGACTACTTTCCTCCGTGCTAATCTACCGAAGCATCTCCCGGGGATCGAACCCACGCCAGAGAGGTAACTGGATTAGAAGTCATTGACTCTAACCACTAGACCATGGAGGCGGTTAACAAATGAAATAAAAACATACCTTAATGATATAGTTTGCTCAAAATCAATATTTAAAAACACTGATATTTACTATTCAGGCTCTTTTTAGATGTCAAATAAACACCTTTCGACTACACAAAGAAAAGATATTTTACATTGCAGGTAATCACAATATGAATGCATAGTGTCTTTAAGACAATTGACAGTTTTCGGGGAGGGGTCATTTTTTAAAAAATGACCAAATTACTAAATAAGTAATGTAGCTTGTATAGTTTGTACATTCTCTTATTCAAATAAGACATATTTAGTAAGAATTTTGTAAATTTTAAATACATTTCATCATTAGAAGTATTTTACCCAAAGTCGAGCATAGTACTATACGCCGCTTTTCACAGAATGGTACTAACGTATCACATTGAAGGTTCCATGATAACCGCCGTAGGAACACACCTGTGGATGTTTCCAAATTCAAAATATCACCAGTTTCATGTTTAAATGTTGAATTCTGATTAAGCCGGTGCTAGGGGCGTGGGCGGTAGTTTGCACTTGATGGTACCGTCCATGCACAGACTCAATCAAACCGAGTCTGCAACATTGTCAATTTTGTCTTGCCGTCTTGTGCGTTCTTTAGGAATTCCATTTCTCTCTATTATATAGTATATCTTTAACGATAATTGATACGAAAACAAAATTTCTGATAATGAAGCGAAAATTGTGAATGCTATCTAATCTTGAATGAAATAAAAACTGCTTTTGATAGACTTAACCCAATTAAATCAAAGAAATAAGCTTGAATATATATCATTCCTGCTAAAAAAATTAAGATTTTTTTTTCAAATACTCGTTAGAACAGATTTATTGGATATAACATACGTTAGATACATGACAAGACTGATCATTAAAAATAAAACAGATGGAGCAATCAGGTTTATAAATGTCCGTAAGACATTAAGTACTTAAAGATTTCTTAATTTATTGAACTTAAACAATTTCGTTATACATGTACAAATAAAATGTAAACTGGGTAAAATCATTTTATGATAAATCATACGCAACTTAAGTAGGTAATAAATCGAATGAAAGTATAGTTATGCTCGACTCAATTAAACCAAGTCGGCAATTGTCAAGTAATTTTGTTATTATCAGGGGTTCATCCATTTCTTGAGTTTTAGATTCATTTAGAACTTTTAAATATTCAATCTTTTAATGCTTCAACTGATTAATCATCATTTGATTTTCATTTTCATTAAAATAATCATAAATTTGGAGGCATGCTGGTTTAAATAATGCTAGTCGATTTTATTTACAATGTCGTGTTATATCTTTATTATTCAAACAAATCTAAATTTCTATATTACAATATTGTGTGATAGATATCAGTATATAAGGTGTCTAATAACTTCATCGGATGTAACGATAAGCCTCCATTTGGAATTGTCAATTAGCAACCGCGAGAACATTGAAGTATTAAAAAGTGGAAATCAATATGGAGTGCACTCGAAAGGACCAGTACTGTCTCCCTTGATTTTAAATGTTCCATGAGATTTAGAAGTGCAGTCTATTAAAGAGCATTAATTGCAGTAAAGAAGTCCATACACAGGAAAATATATTATGAATGTATGAAAGCTCTTGATATTCTCGAAATAAAGGTATCAGAATCAGGATAAATAAAACAATTAATACACTACATGTATCACCAAAGCTAAGCTGTACTATTTTGTTATATATTATTGCATAATTGATTGCACTGAAGTGTATTTGTTACCATAGCAAAATATGTTGTATATAATGATGTACTACAATGTTTTTGTTACAAATATATATTATGATGTACCATGTAACAATCAAAGAAATATATGAACACATGCTTTGTTCTATTAGCAAAGTTTTGTTATTTAATTGTGTACATTTGAAAAAAACCTTCTAATCAGAATATCAATGGTTTACAATGAAAACGGAGCATAGCTTAATACCAGAACTTGCAGTCTTTTATGAAACTATTTTTGTAATTATGTAGCTGTTATACAGATTCTAGATAATGTGTTTAAGAAGACAAATACAATTTAAAGATATATAAATAACTTGTAAAAGTATGTAATTGTAAAAAAGTAGTCGAAGTAAATAGCAATGTATATATAAGACGAATGAATGAATTAATTAATTGATTAATAGAAAAAGTTATATAGCCATTGTATTAGATGTATTTTACTTTCATTTAAAATATTATCATATTATTGCGTATTATATATTCTCATACTTTTTTTGAAAAAGCAGTCCTCAAAGTACTTTCAAAAAGGTACATTCATCATTTGTATATATATATTACATTTTAGTTTTTCAAGAATAATACAGTTGCAGCTCATTAACCAAATACACAAATCAACCTTATATATTAACACTGAAAAGCTATATAAACCTTTAATGTAAACTCTGATATAGAATTCTCTACCATTTCTAAAATCTATTTTCGCTATAGAGAATAGCTAGTTATTGCCACCAATTCTAAACAGATGTGACTAAATATTATAGGTGTTTATTTTCAATATATTCGTGAATCCTAGTCACCAGTCAAATATATTTACTTTGGCATATTTTAAGTAGCCATTTTGTCTGCAGCATATAAAATTATCTCAATGTTGCCTCCTTATGATTATTCATTTTGTTATTTATTGAATGCGTAAACAAAAGTACATCTACATTATACTGCTTAACAATCAATTCTGATTATGACTAGCAGGCGCGTTGTCAGGGAACTGTTAATAAAAGAAATTATTTATATGCAAATTAAAAAGTTAAAAGAATAAAAGTACTACAAGAATATTAATTTAAAAGACGTTGTGTGCAATTTAGAATATATAGAATGGGTCAAGCCTCTCAGTAAAGATGTTTAAACTGGGGCTAGACTGGACAGTTAGAGGAAGGCTATTCCAAAGACGTATGCTCCTAGGAAAGAAAGAATTTTGATTATATTGTGTCCTTGAGTAGGGTATCAGGTAGTTCAGATTTCTTGTTTGAGTAAGGTGTTGGTGGTCAACAAAAACAATGTTGTTTTGGATTTTATACAAGTAGGTTACAGCACTGATGTTTCGACGCTGTTTAAGGGTTTGCCAATTTAGATCATTTATCATTTTTGAGACACTACTTGTATAGTCATAATCATTAAAAATGTATCTAGCAGCTGATCTTTGTACTTGCTCTATCTTATAAATTAAGTATTTCTGCCAAGGATGCCAAACTTTGAAGCAATATTCAACCTGAGGTCTAACATAGGTCTTATATGCAGTTTCCTTTATCTTTTTATTTGGGGTTTTAACATTTCTTCTAATAAATCTGGGGGAGTTATTTGCTTTAGATGTAATGTTGTTTATATGTTTGGTCCATGAAAGGTCTTGACTAATAGTGACTCCTAAGTATTTCGCTTCTTGAGTTGAGTTTAGTTGGATGTTATGGAGGGTATAAGGAAATATTACAGGGTTTCTTTTTCTTGTTATCCTGAGAACTTCACATTTGTCAGGGTTGAACTCCATGGACCAGTCTTTTTCCCATGTTTCTAAAGCATGAAGGTCATCTTGGAGGGTTTGGGCATCTTGTTTAGATCTGATGGTTAGGTAGACAACAATATCATCTGCAAAGAGACTAACCTTACCTTTGACACTATCTTGGAGGTCATTAATGTAAGAAAGGAAAAGGCAGGGACCTAATACCGAGCCTTGGGGGACGCCTGAGAGGACTGGTAGTATACCTGATTTTTGACCTTCAACTACGACTTGCTGGGAGCGTGACTTAAGGAAGGAATGGACCCAATTCGTAACCTCATAGCTTATACCCAATCTTTCTAGTTTACTCACAAGTTTATGATGGTCCACCTTATCAAATGCCTTACTGAAATCCATGACTATGACATCAGTTTGTTGGCCACTTTCAAGATTGTCATGAATTTCCTGGGAGAAGCTTACTAGCTGGGACTCACAACTCCGTTTTGACCTGAAGCCATGTTGATATGGGCAAAGGATGTTGTGTTTATCATAAAAGGACATAATATTAGACACTAAGATATGCTCCATCAATTTGGACGCTATGCATGTGAAGGAGATTGGTCTATAATTGCTGGGTTTGCATTTTGGGCCTTATTTGTAAACTGGGGCAATTATTGCATGATTCCAGTCTTCTGGGACAATACCTGTTTTAAGTGAGATCTGGAAGATGTGGGTCAGTATGGGAGTAACCTCTTGCTGGAGCTCTTTTAATAACCTAGGGGATATTTGGTCAGGACCAGAAGCTTTATTTGGGTTAAGGCCTTTTGAAAGTTTCTTCACACCATCTTCCGATATAGATACTTCTGGCATAGATGGGTGGTGTTTTGGAATAAGCTTCTGTTTACAAGCCTGGTATGTGATTAAGTGTTATTAATAAGACTTATTTTAGACAGAGACTTGTCAAACTTTCTATTTTAAATAATATTTTACATTGTAAACAAAAAAATACATTAATTTATATTCTGGCGAAATTAGATCAACTCAAGCCCTCTGTCACAAATGGGTAGTTTTCTTTCTTTCGTCGACAATAAATGCACAGCGTTAAGGACAAAAGTTACATCATAAATTAACTATGGCACTACAGCATGGAGTAATAATAGCTGAAAACACAATGTTAAAAAAACAATGTTTCTAAAACAATGCATTGATCATTAAAACAGTCATTTATGTTATAGAACTGTAAATGTTATTCATAAACTAACAAAATAAGTAAACATAGTGACTACCTGAAGAAGTAATTAATTGCAATAAGCATACGGCAATAAAATTTAGAAATCGAAAAAAAAACATACATAATAAATAACTAATTCAAGTTAGAGTTATGTGCGATACCGAATCTATTTCGTATAAAGGATGCGCTAAGCAATACGACAAAAACTGATTATCCGATAGCTTTATCAAACGGCTCACAGACATGTCATTTGCGATACAAATTGTACTGTGCCATTATGCTACACGATATAAAGGTGTAATCATCTGAAAATATTCCTGCTGTATACAAAACATAAAATGCTAAAGTGACGGGTTTTTTTTTCGAGACTTCTATTCTTGGACATAACTAAAAGAGCGGAGTTTAAATGATAAGATGAACTTTTTCGAAATTGTGACTAAATAAATATGGCGGATATTATTGCAAATAGTAGTGCGCCTTTGAAAAACACTTCTTTACATTTTGAATTCGAAAAGCTTTCCACAGTGGCAGTTGTGTTAATGCGCACTAACAGTTCGTTTATAATGAGTTTAAATGCAATAGTCATTCTATGTTTAATTGCAGGAAAAGCTAGGTTTCCGCCAGTATACTGGGTACAGCTTTTGTGTTTGAGTATCAATGATTTGATAGCTGGATTAAGCGTATTTTTAATATCCTTCCTCGACTACCCGGTATTTTCAAACAGTATCAGGCTTTGCTCTATGTCTATGGCATTTTTCATATCGTCGCAATCTGCAACATTGTACAGTATAGCTGTTATTTGTGCTGGCAGACTTATAATTGCTAAGAGGATAAATCTTAACCGAGTTACTGCCGATTTTCCAAAATATAAACTTGCTTTACCTGCAGCATGTTCTTGGCCGGTAAGTTTGGTTTGCTGTTCAATACCATTCGCCTTATGGGCAAAACAGGATGACTCTTTTGTAAACAATGGTTGTTCAATGGAAACTGCGCTTCAGGACAACTTGGACAAGCTCATGAAGTTTTTGTTAATATTCTTTGTGATGCCATTACTGTTTACAAATATAATGTACTGTGGAGTGTTTATATTTCTACGTAAATCGTGGAACAAGGTGCAGCCTTCATCTGGTTCAGACGTCCAAATGAACTCTCAACAAACTTGTGATAATTCTAAACCAGGAACAAGTAAAAGTTCAAATACAAATGGATCACCATCATTGCCAACACGTGGCAAATTTGTCGTTTCAAATAGGGAAGACAAAATGAAAAAGAGAACTTTTCCAAAGAATGCAAGAATTGTCATAGGAGCATTGAATACTGTGAAAGCATTCCAGTATTCTCACCAGTCAAGTTTGTTTCAAACACTAAATGAAGGACAGACTAAGCCCCAGAAACAACCTGCTATTACAACCCCAAAATCTACTACAGAAGTACAGAAATCAAAGCTGGCTGAAAATGCAAGGACACACTTGGATAAAACGAACGTCCCCTCTGTGGCACGTGGAATAGCACATATTAGTGCTCGCCGCCAAAGAAAGGCTTATATATTATTGGGCTTTATATTGTTGTTCTTGAATTTGTTTTCATGGCCGGGTTTAATAGTTCTGATTATGGAGTCGAGAATTAACTCATGGACTATAACACGAGGGACAAAATTTCCTCTGTTCACAACCATTTCCTGTAATGCCTGGATCAATCCTATTTTATACACTATACAAGTAAGTGAATTTCGAGTCATTCTTAAATCCTCATTTGTACACTGCTACAGTAAAATGAGGAATATTTGCCGGAGACAAAATATAAATTAGAAGACATTATGATGTAACTGTAATGCAACTATCATATGTTGAGCCAGCCGGAGAACCGCTGCATAGATATTTTGGAAGTAGGCTAAGTACTATTAAAATATATGTACTTCACTTGTAAACAAATGAAATGATGGAAAAGGAACTATCACACGTTGCCTAATCGAAAACAATGACATTATTGCCTACTCGGGTCTAAAGAGACATTTTATACACGGATGTTATTAATGAATGCCTGTACAGTACCAAATTAAAGACAATCGATTTTTATTTTGTGTTGATCATTTATCAAACTTTTGCATATGACACTCTATATATTACCATAAACGGAAAAACATGATGTACTTATAAATGTTTAAGAATAACCTTTTTGTATCATACAGTCAGAAGAAACCTAAGATGTTTGTGTTAGAAACTAGATCTACCTATTACAAATAACTTTATTTGACTTATAAAGAATATCCATTGTGACTTTGGAAATAATACATTTACACTGTTAAAAGACAATTAACTATCACAATGGATTGGAAAGTATAGACCTCGGTGAGACGAAAAAAAAGAGAAAATATAATTATAAATAATAATATATAATCATTTTATTCCAATCTTGAACATCAAAATTCGATTTGGATGAACATGGAAAGAATTTCGTAGATAAAGCCTTATTTAAGTCACTAACTATTATAATACAAAAAGCAGTTGCACGCAAATGTAATAGCTCTGTATCTATTAAATGTACACTAACGGAAAGATTTTATTCTTGTAAAGACTTGCAAATTATAGACTTCAGCTTGAAAAATAACATTACCAGGTTTATAAAGTAAATAACATGTTTTGCTTCGAGCGAATATTTCAGAATAGTATGGATTAACGCACTCCTTTTTTTAGGAATATACAGAATTAAGCCAATGTGTTTTTTTGCACATATGAAGAACCGTGTCTTACTTAGATAAATTAATTGTATAATAAATGTGAGCAACTGTTCCTGTGATAAGAAACATATAGAGTTAGTATATAAAAACCACCTGTAAATGATTAATTGTACATTGTAAAACAAGAACAAAGACGTTCACCTTTTAACAAATATACCTAAATCAATATGGCATTATAATATACGCAAATAAACAGTTTCTGTTAATTTGTACAGCATAGTTTAATATTGTCAAGCGAATAGTGATATAATTTCATGGATGGGCTTTGTCCTACCTCTAAATTTAACTCGAAGCTTTTTCCTACGTTGTCATTATTAGATGGGAGTTCACAGGTGTGGGAGGAGTGGCCGAACTTTTACCGTTTATGATTCGCCTATCCCTCACCATTTTCCAATGATATTCGAGACTATTTTGTTTTAAGACACACCTTATAAATACTCCGTGAGTAACGTTTTGATTCTCAACAAGATAAGCTATATTAGAACCATTGATTTGTGATTAGTGCCTGAATTTTAAAATGTTTAAATGGATTTTAATGATATGAAAAAAGAAAAATATAGATAGTAGATGATTAACTTGAAGCTACTTAGCAAGTCATATTAATAGCAATTTCCCAGTTTTGCGCATGTGAACAACGTAAGTACGTAAGTAAGCAGCTCATAGTCTTTCACGTGTGATCAGTTACACATGAGAGGGTATTTTTACATGACAGTTCATTTCGTACATGAGAGGGTATTTTGTACATGACAGGCATTTATGTCTCATCTTCCTGACCATTTCTTACATGTTGTTTATTGATATATTTATGTTGTGTATAATGTTAATTTACAAATAATTTTAACTAATAAATTTACAAGTCTAGTCGAGTCTATAACATATATTTCGTGCTAACATGAATAAAATAATGTATTTAATAATAAGAAAATGTTAATAGAGGCTCTTTGAACATAAACATAAACCATAGCTGACTGAATATGCAAAGACACATAGTACAAAATAGTGAAAATGTAGTGACAGTATTTTAATAGAATTAAAGATAGCAAATATACAGTCTTACCTATGTTAACAACATGAAGTAGCAAATTTATTTTTACAGGATATTGGAAAACCGTGATAGATTATAATATTAATAATCCTTTTGAAATATGTTTTATATAGGATATAGCATGTGAAGGTACAGAGAGTTGTGAAACTTTACTCTTTGTAGTTTATTGATGCCTATAAGAAAGGATTAACCACGAACATATTACGTTAAGAAAAAGCGTTACCATAGTAACGGTTAGCGAACAATTTATTAAATAAAATCTTATTTCATATTCTAATCATAGCAATGTTCATATCGTGAAAGGTTAATCAGAGTATTTATAAATACGTGCATAATGCCAATGTTTCTACAAAAAAGGGTATGTATTGTAGCGACATTGGCATTTATGTCTAACTTTATGCATGTATCTCAAAAATGGCATAATAATTGTCAAAGAAAAGTGTGAGGTATTTTGTGTCATTGAAATGTATCTTTAGAATAATTTCATACCAATTTCTAATCATTAATGTTAGCATGCTGTAGAAACACCCGAATACAGTAAGGTATGTAAATAAACAACAGGACACATGTTTGTAAAATGTTAAAGGGGATAACTAACACGTGATTTTTCTGAGAATATTATTTTATTATTTATATTTATATGTGTCTTGAATGATGGAAAGAATAGGCAATTTATCATAAATGAGTTTCACCGTGTTCCAGGTTGAATAATTCATTATAACTGAAACCTTTATCATAGCTTCTACTAAAATATGATAGACTATTGTGCAAGTACATTGTTAAGTACATTACTGTCATTTATTTGACTCGTAATTTTAAACGAGGAGCTAAAACTCGAATGACGTAACTACGGACTCTCAAACCAGAAAAAAAATCGATAGAGTCGCGGAAATGTATCCCGTTGCTACTGGGTTTTTTTCTTTCCTTTTCTTACTTTATTCGTCAAGAAGCTGTGTATAGCTATTTTTTTGTAAGAAGACCAAAATGGTGATCATCAACACATTATCGTCCAGGCTACAACTACGAGCACGACTATGACTACGACTTTACGAGTACGGCTATGAATACGTCAACGGCCGCGACTTTTACGACTGCTTGTATTTAGCAACAACGGTGCTGACTACACTAGTACAATTACTATTACTTATAAAAAGTGCGTCTACGACAAGACTTGTGCGACTATGCCGAGGACAACGGACACGGCAACAATTGCAACCTTTACAGAGTGCGACCATTAAAATCGGACTTTGATGACTCCAAGTTTTACAACGACTAACACTTCGGCGACGACTAAAAATTCTACGACTACGGATACAATCATGACTTTTAATTAAAACATCGGCCACGACTTCACTAACGACGGCAACAACGACCGTGACTACATTTTTTCCCCGATTACATGTACTTTTATTACTACAATACTTTTCTTGGTAGATAAACATATAAAAATAAAACATCTTAAGCAGAATATCCAGGAATATGTTTGTTGCATGTTTTTAGTAACTTTAGGAAACAATCATTAAAAAGTTAAAAGATGAATACTACAAAAAGAATCTGTCCCCTTGAAGTGTTTCCCCAAATATTATACATTGTACACAATATATGATTATGTGTTTCTTTTGTTGTTTTCTTTGAAAACACAAATATTTTATAATATTACTAGGTATGTTCTTTAACTGACCAGGGATAGATATACGATTTTTTGAGTGGAAGTGGTGGATGGCTCCCCGACCCCACTCTCTACTGTGTCGGGGAAATATGTTGCTGAAGTTTGAAAATAATTCTGCATATTTAGAATTTGGGAGAGAGCCGTCAGGGTGAGGAACTGGTAAAGGGGAGAATAGTCTGTCATTCCAGTGGGTTTCTTGGCCAATTTTTAAAAAAAAATGAACACATGAATTTGTTTAGAGATACCATTGCCATCCGTCTAAGGAAGGTTTTGCATAAATCGCACTATAGAACTCTTTCAATTTTTCCAGTGCAAATCATGGCAGTTGCTAGATATGAATATGCAACAATAATGTCATCATAGAAATGGTAAAATAAATTCTGTGTGACCTTGACCTTGGTGGAAGGGGTCTGGCGTTGCGCATGGCACATAGTCTTATTATGGTAAAAATATGTGGTAATTACCTCAAAATCTCTTGATAGATCAAAATGTTATTGACCAAACACGAAATATACGCTACAAGTCTTCAAGTGTGACCTTGAAGGTAGGTCACATGACATTTCAAAATCCGTTTATGAATGGCTGAGTTATGGACTGGACACGAAGTGTGATGGACAGCCCGACACACAGACAGACGAAGAGGGACGAAGCCAATTTCTTCGAAAAGGTGGGGGAAAATTATATGTATACTGCAACCCATTTTATATTCGCGAATACAAAATTTCGCGTTTTACCGAAGTCGGACATATTCGCGAATATTAATTTCCGCGTTTTGTTGATTTCCGAAAAAAAAAAGATTCGCGGATTTAAAAGTCCCCATGGGCCGTAAAATCCATTAGCCGACTATCAATCTTCAATAATTGAGGTCATTATTGGTGTCTTAAATGGGATTAACAATATGCTTATTTGTAAGTGAATTGTGATCACAATTCAGCAAAACCTTTTCTCTATATATGTACATGTACGCATCATCGTTCGTCTTCATTTCTAAACTTGTCGTTAAAAGGCTGGTTGATAAAAAATAAACCCTCAGAATGCAGGGGTGTTTCTGCATCGTTTCTGTCTGATCATGATCTGGAAAGCACACCAGAAAAGCAATATTCATGACAATTCATTACTTCCTACCAGGTGCCCGTAAAATTCGAATATATCCGGTCAAGTAGCTTTGCATGAACAATTTCTCTCCAATTTATTCGCGAAATCGTGCGGACTTATTTTCGCGCAAACAAATATTCGTGGCCATCCGCGAATATTAATTGGTCGCGAATATTCGTTGGGTTACAGTAGTTTGAACATTAACATTAAAATCAAATGGAAACTTTAGCATGTCACATCCGCCATTATGAACAATAAAGAAACTATAAGTGCAAGCTGGGTTCTGTAATGATGGTTTTGTAAAACAACACACAATTATCATGACAGGTTATTGGATACATTTCTATCTTTGCAAATGCAATGCATGTTTTATATCATTAAGTTGTAAGTAGACTCTTTGAAATTAATCATGACACTCTAGCAAGGAAATAAGAACAACAGTATAAAGATTCAAAGATTTATTAGCAAAATTTGTGACTTGATTTTTTTTTAATAATCAACAAAAAATATAGTTTATACAGATAAGGCTAAATAAAACAACAAAAAGAATGAAAACAATGGGTAAAAATGCTCTTTATAAAATGTTAAACGTTTATCTTAAAACAGAGGTAAACAATTTTCTCTTTAAAATGTTTAAAGGCCAATTATGCCCCAAAATTCCTTTTACTTTTGTACTTTATTTTCTCAAAAGTTTTTATTTTTTGTTGTCCTGTTATTATAGTTCTCAAAAAGTTTGTCATAAATCGTCAACCTATACTATCTGTGGCTTTTTAGACAATTAGTACAACAGATATAGTGATTTTATATGGCAGACAAAATACTACTTAGTTTACATTTTGCTACTTTATAACCAATAATTTCACATTCAATGTTTCTTTCTTCAGGAAATTAAGCATCTCTAAAACCTTTTTTAAACGTTCTAAAACCCATGTTTGCCTTGTCTAAAGAAGGAAAAAATATTTGTTTCTGAGGCATAATGTGCCTTTCAAGTTGAACAACCTATTTAGTTATAAAAAATCTACTTCATTCAATAAAGATGAAAGACTTAGTGGATTAAGCTACACACAGAATAATCAAGGATAAAATAGGTAGACATAACAACAATTTATATATATAAGCTTGTAATCAGACTAGAGCCAACTGCAATCTAAATTTACAAGAAATTAAATAATGGACTAACTTTAAATAAAGTATAAATAATAGTGTAGGCAGTATATCAGTTTAACAATCTATTTAGCAATGATAATACCCAGACTCCATAAATAATACACAAGCTTTTGGGGGGTTCACGGGTTGGGTTTTACTCATACCAACACAGTATGGGTCATATGGCAACTTTCTAGCTATATATTATTTAAAGCACAAACAGGCACCAAAATTCTGTAAGTTAGCTGGATAGCTTTCTCACATGTAGAATTCATGCTTGCGCAGCTTAAACCTACAGCAGTGCGAGGCAAGTGGATTAAAGTCAATGACCTTAAACATTCGGCCACAGATGCCCAATATTACACAAGCCTTAATCAGATCAAGTATTTTGTCTTGATAACCTAATTATAAAAATTATCAGTCATAATAAATACATGAGAAACTGAAGTTATACGAGTATACTCAATCATACTCTGATTCTAACAGTCAGAAATACCAAAACTCTTTGTAAAATAATCACTAAAATTCAAAAAACAAAAAACAAACATATATATAAAATAGAACAATGCATGGAAATTTCCTTTGTAATCAGATCTTCAATCATAATTAAAGATCAAATCATGAACAATTGCAACAAAGAAATCCAATGGCTGCATGGCAATGTGGTAACAATTCAGACTAGTAATTTAAATATAGCTGCGACATGGATTCAAACCCTGTCAAAAACAAGCCTTCGTTTCCATGAGAAAGAAACTTTATGTTCTTTAAGTGCTGGTTGATTCTAGGAATGAATATTAGAGTGTCTATAAGCTTGAAGCTTCCTACACAAACTAAAATGACTTCTGTATAAAATAAAGAAATCCAGTTTTTGTTGATAATAAACCAGCTTAACCCTGTTTACAGCAAAATGATACAACACTCACTTTAAAGGCCCATTAAGCCACAAAACTGCTATTATTTTCATTTTGAAAAAATCTTCTTTTTTTTTTTTTTTTTTTGGTGTCCTAGAAAAAATTCCAAAATCTTACTCATTGGCAAATAACCTGAACCATCTTTTGCCTTTGTCGAACGTTGGTAACCATAAAGAATAAGGACTTAATATGGAAGTCAAAACACTGCTTTGTTCACATTTTTGTACCTTTATCACAACTAACTTCACATTAAATGCTTTTTCTCAGATAATTTACATCTTAAATGGTCTAAATCTATTACAGTAAAAACCCGCTTTACGACCACCCCGTTTTCGAGACCAACCCGCTAATACGAACGATTTTTCAAAGACCCAATTTTTTTATTCTTTATTTTAATGGTCGCTAACCCCGATTTTGAGACCACCCCGTAAATACGACCGCGGGCACTTTCTCACCTTGATATTGACAGGCATGCATATTGCTGAAATCTTTTTGACACGTAGTGTAATCAACAGTTGTCCTAGTTTTACGACATTTAACGACATCCAATTTACGGCAGAGGTCAAGGTTACTTTGTATCAAACCCGGAAATGATCAATAATATTGTGGATAATTTCTTAAATTCACACCTTTAATGTCATAACTGGTGGATTAAAACAACAAAACATTGAACAGAAAACTTTCAATAAGTTTTTTAGAGGTGTTGCTTCTATCAGTATCTCTTTCGTTCCATAATTTTAAACAAACATAAACCTGATACTATTAGGTTTTTGAAGTTGTTATCGGCGATGAAAACTGTGAAAATAATTAAAAGTTAATTGGTCGATGTGCTTTGTAGTAAAATGGTGATTTAATTGAGTAAGTCATGTCATTCTTTTAACAAGAATGTAAAAAAATATGTTTGTATTTAAAGACATGCATAATACATTTTTTACCTCTAAAGAAGTAAAGAAATAATGTTAAAAAGTAAATAAAATAAATGAAAATAAAAAAATAATAGTGTATGCTTAATATCTTCTCATTTGAAATAAGTTAGCCCAGAATTAAACATGTGTACAGTACATGGTATCCCTTAATATATTGCCTGGTTTTCTGTTTGACCAAACTCATTAATGAGACCAACCCGCTATTAAGACCAGATTTGTAAAGTCCCTTCATTGGTCTCATTAGCGAGTTTTTACTGTATTACAAAACTATATAACATATTTGCACTTTCCGAAGAAGGACAAAAAGATATTCATTTCTGAAGCTTAATTTACCTTTAAACATTTTCCTCCATAAACATAAAAATTTAAGTCAAACAGCAACAACAACTAAAACATTAGTTACAAAAATAACAACAACATATTGATCAAATATCACAATGAGAGAGAGGGGGAAAAACACAATAATTGAGGTACATGAAAATTAACCTAACACAGAAAAAGTAATAAGATCAAAAACAGCTTATAAAAGAAAAAGTGTGACAGTTAACAAATATAATGAGTCTAATTCCATTTCCCTTTTATATATTCGTAATATATAACAAGTACAAGCTCTTTATAATACATTTTTTAAATTATAAATATATAATAATAGGTACTAGCCTTTAATAAAAAATATTTCAAAATAAATTCTTTTTAACAGTCTTGTTATTTCTTCTTTTTTTACTGTATCAAATTTTTACTGTAACTGTTATAAATTCAAGCCCATCTTATTGATAAAATGGACAAGGACATTAAGTTTTATCAAGACAGTACTGTAGTATGATAACTGCAGGGAAAATGCAGGTTATTATTAAGAAAGTAATTGTGCCAATAAGCAGAGTTAATAACCGTAGAATTAAGGAATGAGAAAATTTGATCTAATGAGCTGAATAAAATTGGGCTACTCATCCCTACAATGAGGGGGGAATACAACATCGAAGTTCACACATGTACATTAGCATTGTTATACTTCATTTCAAATAACAATCACATATTCAGGAAAACAGATAATGCCAATTTAGACAGCTAGAATACATTTTTACTGTGAAAACTCTTTATAGGTAAAGAGTGTCTTTTTCATGCTGTCATTTTCTGTTATGTTTTTATTAAAATCAATACAGTTAAGGTAACATGGCGTCTTTTCAGGTTTACCAGCCCTGGAAGACCCCTAAGATTTAAGGATCAGGATCAAGATGAGGATCAAATTTCAAAACTCTAATATTCTTCATTGTTTATCCTCATAGATTAATATCTAATATTAATTTGATAAGACTGTACTTGCAATAGCAAGTTTATGAAATTTTAGAATAAATTTATTGTTATTTTTGCAAGATACAGGCATTTTACAGTTGATCAAAATATTGATCCTGATCCTCAAATTGATCCTTATTTTGATCCAAATATGTTTGTATTTGATTTGTTATTTGTTCATTTTATCCTAAAATAGTTTGGTTTCTTTGTAAATCAGAAATCTTTTACATTTTGAATATTTATTATGTAATTCTAGCAAAACACAATTAATTTTAGTAACATAAAACAATGAAAAAAAAATCAGGATCACTTGATCCTGATCTTATCTTAGTGAACACTGGGCCAGATGATCACCCAAAGAATTAGTTGTAGCACAAGCTAAGTCTGAATAATAACACTGACCTTCTGTCAACAAGCTGGAAAAATAAAATCCCTTTTGGGAATCATAATAAGTAAAAGTAATATGGCAGCAATCCAACTTTACTGTTGGAGGAAGACCTCAGGTGCCCCACCTTGTATTATTTCAGACACTATCAGGCACCTGAGTAGAACCACCAATGTTGATCACATGAAAGTCGCTGGCAGGATTTGAACCTACAGTGGTAAGGAGGAAGAGTTTTGAAGTCAATGACCTTAACCACTTGGCCACAGATGCCATTTAATAAGATACAGCCACATATGTAGCCATAAACAGCACCTAGTCACCAAGGAGCACCTGAACGGCATAAAAACCTAGAAAGCTCACAGCCATAAACAAAATGTAATTTGATGGTAGTGAAGTTTACCACTCAGACCTGGACAGCCACAATGATGTCCCTTCCTAATCAATACAATAATGTATACAAGTTAAAAACTATTTAATATGATTCCAATCATTTGTATTATTTTTGAAAAACATTATAAAGTCATTACAAGCAGAGTTAGTAACCGTAGCATCATGGAAAGAGGAAATTTCATATACATAATGAGCTGAATAAATGAGTTGAATTAAATAGGCCATAGAACATACAAGAGCTGTCCGTAAGACAGCGCGCTCGACTTTTTTATTGCTTGCCAATAAAAAAAGTTTTTGCAGTAAAAGGCAATACAAGAATCTCTGTATTTTTAAAGTGAACTAGTTGTTTGATACCCTTGAATATTACAGCAATGTTTATATGACATAATTTATGGTAAAGTGAACAAGTGGATAGGAATGAATTTTTTTAGATTTTTTAAGTTTTTTAGTGCTTGCCTATAATACAAAACATTGACAGTTAAGGGCCATAATTCAAATAAAATCTTTGACAGAATTACCTTCTCCTGGACATGTTTGGGAATCATGATTGTAAACAAGTATTCCAACTTTCAAATTAATATCTCAAACAGTTCAGTCAAAAAGTGGACTGGTACTAAAAACTTAACCAAGATTCTAAGTCGATAAAAGGCCTTAATTTTTAAAACAAATCCTTGACAGAGTTACCTTCTCTTGCGTACAGATGGGGGTAATGATGTGAAATAGCATTAAAAGTTTCAAAGCAATATCTCAAAGGGTTAAGGCAATAAGTGGATTTTACCCATATTCAATGTATTTTCTAAGTCAAAAAGGGGCATAATTCTGTCAAAAACCTTGACAGAGTTATGTCCTCTTGTCTGTTGATGAAGGTCGTGATGGTAAACAAGTATGGTCAGTTTCAAAGCAATACCTCCAATGGTTTTGAAATAAAGTGAGGTGGTACAAAAAACTTAACCAAGCTCAATACACTTTCTAAGTCAAAAAAGGGCCATAATTCTGTCAAAAACCTTGACAGAGTTATGTACTCTTGTCTGTAGATGGAGGTTATGATGGTGAACAAGTATGGTAAGTTTCAAAGCCATACTTGTAATACTTCTGAAATAAAGTGGGGTGGTACGAAAATCTTAACCAAGGTGTGACGCCGACGCCGGGGCGAGTAGGATAGCTCCCCTTTTCATAGAAAAGTCGAGCTAAAAATGTATGTTTTGTTATGTATATCTTATCTAACCCTGTTTTGTTTGTTACTAATGTCAAAAAGAAATAAAAATTACATTCTAAAATAACTTTCATACATTTAAGACATAAAAAAAAGCTTTGCTGAATTTTGTGGCATTAAACAGTTTACAGAAATTATTATATTTATTGAATTCATTATTAAAATAATAAACTGATCAGACAACAAGAAATAGTTTAGTTTTACTGGCCAGAACATTGTGAGCTGACCTGGCTGACTATCAGTAGAACTATACATATAGTTGCAAACCATTAAAAGGTAAAACCTGTAAAAACCTAAGGATTACTAATCTAAAAAGAAAGGTAAAATATCAACTTACATTGTTTATAATATAATAACCCCAAAATCACTTATGCTTTCATTTGGCAGTTTTCATATCTCAATTTTCTATACCTTGTATCAACTATGTCATCACTATTTGAACAATTTAAATATGGCAGATCCCTTTAATGCCCATTAACATCTATAAACCTCAGATAACTAAATCACCCTCTGATTACAAAAAAAATATGATATAATAAATAAATGCCATCCTCTATAATGTTTAACAAATAAAATTCAATAACAAATATATAATCCAGAATTTAATGCTATAACAAATATGTTGTGCAAAGGCAAAAAAGGACCAGTTGGGTGTATGCCAAATATATTTATTATATAACCCCCTGAAATTCTTCAATGGACTTGCCTGACTTTGAATTTGGAACATTCCATTTATAATTTAAGGAATTTCAGTATCAAGTGATAATTTAGCCACTAATCATACAAAGCCTGTTTAGAGTGCACATGTACTGGTGGCAAAAGCTAACCACTTTATAAATGGCTAATTTCAAATCTACTTATATATTTGTTTAATTTCTATTTATATTTTTTTCGTAAATAAAACAAACAAGTCACAGGTGTAAAAAGCGTTTTCATTAAAAAAAAAAAAAAGAAAAAAAAAGGTAAAAGATATCAAATCAACTTATTTCTCCGCAAAAAAAAATAATTACTTAAAAAAACCTGTAGAAATGTTATATGTTCACAACTGCCGTAGATCTAACATAAAGGCTTTATTAAAAAAGAAATTCTATTTGAGAAATATATAATATGTTTCTGTATCTTATATTACTTTATTGGTAATAACTCAGAAATACTTTGGATATTCATAAAAATACCATAAACCAAATTTATTTATGATAAATTATATTATACTTTTGTTTTCAATGTTTGTGTTGTGCTTTAAGCTACACCAATATACATGTACTTATATATTCATATGAAAGACTTTAATGGGGGGAGGAAGACCTAAAGTATATGTGACCCTTGATGAATTATTTCAGACTGCTATGACCTTTAAGTGATTACTCAAGTAATGTACATGTATGTGATGAATAACAGGATAAATGCTAAAGAGTTATCCAATGTTAAAGCAAAAAGTCAATGAAAAACATTGGATTGTAATGTATTGTAATCACTTACAGATAAAAGTGATTTGCCCAAGTTTGGGCCAGGAAGTAGAATCAAACAAGTTGAAAAATCATAATGATATTCATTCATCTAGAATTCAAAGCCCCAGGCTGACAAAACTCAAAACCACAGCAGTGGGAACAAATTCATTGAAATCTTTTAATTCTTTTCTAGTTGTAGCTCTTAACAAATAATTTTCTATCAGTACACGCAAATTAAGAAATATAGTACTACAAGCCTTTATATATCTACTTGATATTAAATATGCACAGCTTTAATGCAGACATATTTAGTTCATGGCCAACAACTCCTAATAAACTATAAGATCTTATGAAGGTTGTACAAGTTGTAAAAGACTTATTTAAGTTATTATAGTATTAAGTCCCACAAAATATGGAATAAAGTAAGGAATCCAATAGTATTCATCAGAAATTTCACTACATGATTTATGTTGAAAATTAAAAAAACATATTATTTTTTACTGTGTTCTAAGTCTAAAAAAAAACAAAAACATGTAAAAATATTGGAAAATGACATTTTACACCCAACTGGCATCTTTAAGCCCAACATATCACAAAAATGTAATATAAAAATCTAGAACTTTATGGTGGTTTCTAGCACCTCTTGTATTTTATCACAGCAGAAATTAGAAGCTTGTCTAGCCTCTACACTGGCATCAGAAAAACTGAGGAAACCATGTGGCAGGTTATCAAACACTTTCAATGACACAGATCGTCCTAGTCTATCAAGCTTCTTGGCGAACATGATTGAGTCATCTAGAAGTGGATCAAAATGACATGCCTGTAAAATCAAAAGCATCTGTTCAATAATTTTATTACATTAATTATGAAAAAAAAGGAAATATTTTCAAAAAATATCATGCAATGTTTGTTTGTATACATGAAAAACAGAATTGAAAACAACTAGCATCATCAAAAAGTATTAAGCTTGTAATACGGTTTATCACTTGATTGTTAAACCCGGAAACTTTCTTTTTAATCCCAGAAGCTAAACGATAATCTTGTTCAAATGCACTTCATTTCTCTGACTTAAACTTTTGTTCTGTTGTATAATGCAATAAAATAACATATCAATATATCAGCATTTAGTAAAGACCCTAGTCTGACAAAATAGATGTGACTGGACTGTCTCTACACAGCTAACATATCTTAAAATTGATACTCTGGCTTCTATAGCTGGAATTATATAGGGAATATATATAAAATTCTATAAGGTAAAAACTTACAGTAAGATGTACCGGTGGCAATTTCCTCAGAGCTTCATCAGGTGCCAACAGTGGAGACATATACATATTTTTCACAATAGGCAAATGACGGAACAGCTGTATGGGGCTCTGAGTAATTTTCCTTTGAACCGAATACAACTTTGGAGCGAGCGACCTTTTCCCTGGTGACAACTGTGGAGAAACTGGTGAACCTGATGTCTTGAGAGGTGAAGACTTGGCTGAAATCTGCCCAGGATGAAAAGGTGTTGCAAGATCTAAACTCATATGGCCTCTAGTATAGTTGTGTTGATATTCCTTTGTTGAGGTAGAACTTGTACTCTTGTTGTCATGGCTACACTCATTATCTGTATCACCTTGTATTCCACTATCACATGAGATTTGTTTCTGCCATTTGGTATCACTGTCCAAGTTTGAAACATTTCCATCACTGACTATATTGCCTTCAGATATATCATCACATACTGAATCAGAACCATTTACAAGATCTTCTAAAGAATGGCATAAATTGCTTTTCATATCACCATAGTTGCTAGGATCAATATCCTCTGTTTCGTTAAGTATCTCTTGGCATACAGCATACATTTCTGAAGGATCTTTAACATCATCATCATCAGTTTTATGTTCGGTCTCACTATCTTGCACATCTATTACTACATTGGAATCTATTTCATCCAATAGGTCTTTGACTGTCCTTTCTATAATGTTAATTTCTGGATTTTCACTTGTCATCTCAGATTCTTTCTTACTTGCAGTTTCTATAGCTGGATTGCTTTTTATTAATTCATGCTCATTTACATCATCAGATCTAAGTGTATTACCCTGTTTTAAATAACCTGTATTCTCATCTACACCATTCACTTCTTCAATTTGTTTTACATTATTATCAGTGTTTGGTTTGTCAGTTTTGGCAACACATTCAGTATCACATTTGGCTTTGACAGAATCTTCTCCCATCATTGAAACCTCAGATTCATCAAAACATTTGGCAACAGTCTCTGTCATGTTTGTGTCTACTTCAGATTTAGTATCACAACCTTTTAACTCTGGTATCTGAATTAAATCACCTTTGTAGTTTTCAGAATCGGATTCAAGTTTATCCATATCACAGACTACAAATTCACACTCGGACAAATTGTCCAGACTTTTACAGACTGGTATATTCTCTTTTTTATCTAGACTAGCTACTGAAGAATTTAAATCTAAGCAGTCACTTGATTGAGAGGCTTGTTCTTTTTCAGAACACTTACAGCTTGAGCTATCATCATCATGAACACATTTAGAACACATAAGACAAGGATTGCCATTGGCCGTAGACTCATTAGATTTTATGTCATTTGATTCCTGATCTGTCGATTTATTTTCAGCCTGGTTGCAATCTGTTTTTTGATTGGCTATCACATCTAAAGTATCATCTGTACAAGAAGAGGAATCCACAACCTCCCAGTTTTCATACTTGCCAGGATTACAGAAAATAGGAGCTGCTAAGGCACTAGAAAACTTGTCAGCTATGCCAGCATAAGCTGCAAAATATAAAAATAGATGTGAATTCAAAGATTAAGAAGTTTCAACACTGTCTATGTTACATTGTTATCCAGGACTGTTTTCAAATAGGGGAAGTTGCCCTTCTCTTAAATTTGGGAAAAAATAATACAGTATTTGTGCAAAAGGGGAAGTCAAAGTTAATTACATTTTAAGGAAAAGCTGCAAAATTTTAATAATAAGAATTTTCTTGAAAGGAAGCAGCAAATAAACTGTACCTGGTAAAGAAGGACAAGAGTTATCACATGTGTCGCCTGATGATGGGACAGTTTGTTCCCTATGTGTCCCGGTTATTCATTTAGTTTATGTTTTAGGCCCATGGACCAAAGTAGAAGTATTTTAAATTTAAACGTCATAGGAAATGTTACCTGCAAGACACCGGGTAAGAATTCCTACTGGTAGAAGGGGATCAATCATAGATAACAGACGGGCTGGTGATGGTGTGTATTGCACCAAGGTTGCCGAGTATGCTGCAACTATACCATCTGGTATACGTATCTGGTATGACACTGCCCGCAGTGCCGTAGATATCACAATATTACCACCTGCACTATCTCCAGCAAAACAAATACGTTCTCCAGTCCAACCTGTTTAAATAAAATAAAAATATATTTTTGTTCTAATGACTTCCATTTGTTTTTGAAGTATTCTTTGAAATAATAAGCCACTACAATCACAACTTTATAAGTTTCATGATTTTCTTAAGTTTTATATAATTCATAAAAGTGGAAACAAACTTCTTTGACTTCAAACATGTTAGTACTACAAATTTGTTTGTTTTAAGTCACACTGAGGTTGCACTTCCAACTGAACAGGTGGAGGAAAACCTAAAAAACCTTGCTTTCATGCACCATTTCAGGAATGACCTGGCACTTGAACAGAACCCACTGCCTTTCTGAGCTTACCAAAAAGAAAGAAAGAATCCAAAGTCCCTTATAGAATTTGAACCCAGAGAGTAGAGACAACTGATTTGAAGTTAGCAACTTCAACCTCTTTGACAGCTATATACACATGTAGTCCCTGAGAACTACAAAGTTTGTTGTAAAGTATAGTACATTACCTTTTTTACATGTTGCAAATAGTATATGTTCAAAGCAAAAACAGTGTTACATTATGTGATGCAAACATCACCTTATTACAGTAACTGGTTAACTCCTATTGAAATTTAGTTAATGGAGTTAACCAGTTACTGCACTAAAGTGACACTAACTTAATCTAAGAGATTAGAATCAAATGTACTAAGCTTAAACATTAGTAGAATATATATATATATTCTTCTCTAAATATGTTTAAATTATATAATGCAAACCTAGTTTCTCTGGATTTTTTAAAGCCCAAGCATAAGCATAGAAGCTTTCCTCTAACCCACGTGGAAATGGGAGATCTGGAGCCAAGGCATAATCTACAGACAGGATTGGCATCTCAAGTTTTCTCGCCCATACACGTAGATAATTCTGAAAGCCAAAACAAAAAGAAGTTTGAAATAGGTAAAACTTTCTGAAATGGTATTAAAAATGACTCCAGCAATGGGTAATATTATACATAATTATATCAATATTTTAACAATGTGATTTTAATAAAAGATTTTCATCAATATGAAATTTACTTTTTCTGAAAACTTGAAGTCAGGGGTGTGTACATTACAATTATAATCTGATTAATTTAAATTAATCAAAACACTTTGAATAGTTAAAAATAACTATTTATTAAGCTACAATAATTTAATTGCTGTAATATGACTGACAAAAGCATTGGAGCTCTCATGTCTGTTAACTTTGAAACAAGACCATGTAAACAGTTTTCTGTGAGACTTAAATGTAGAGGGCAGACTTCGTTGAAAATCAATGTTCTAGACAAACAGATCTAGTGTCTTTCTTATATGAGTCGCGTCATGACAAAACCAAGATAGTGCGTTTGCAACCAGCATGGATCTAGACCAGCCTACGCTTACCAACTCTATTACAAGTAGGGAAACTGATAGCGAACAGCATGGATCCTGATCAGACTGCGGGGAAGCGCAGGCTGGTCTGAATCCATGCTGGTCGCAAACCCATTATGTTGGTTTTGTCATGACGCAGCTCATATGTGTTTTGCCTCTTGTTTAAATCTGGTAGTTTTGAGTAAAATTTCCAAATTATTTTTGACAAGTGTTTCTATGGTCTATACAAAAGTTTTCCTACAAACTCGGTGACAGTAATCAGAAGAACTCCTGACAAGTTATCAAATGAACTCCGTCCCCTAGGTTAACAGTTCCTTCCCTGTGAAGCAGCAAAACATCACTTCAAATATTTTAATAACAATAAATATTGACCAATACAAGTATTTTAAATCAGTCACTGCTTTTCAACTTTGTGTTGATAAATATCTTTCATAATTGAAGGGAGTCCTGTTATGCTTTACATATCATTTTAAGAACTATTTATAAATGCTATATAAAAATATGTTATCTGTATATTTATTAAATCAACAAACACCGTATTGTAAGTGAACAATTATTCACAACCAAATCATATTTATTCATATTGTTCTTATGAATTTTCAGTATAAGTACACAAAATAATACAGGTGAAATGTTTGTTTGTTTCATTTTACGCCTTTCCCCAACAGTATTTTAATCATATAAGCGGGTAGTTTCCTAACCATCATTCCTGGAGAGTTACACAAGTACTAGACTACCTTCCTCCGTGCTAAACTACCAAAGCATCTCCCGTGGATCAAACCCACGCCAGAGAGGTAACTGGATTAGAAGTCATCGACTCTAACCCCTCGACCACGAAGCCATACAGGCGAAATGATAAGGTTGCATATTTTACAATCTGATTCTTATATTATATGGCTTAAAAATCTCAAATATCTGTCATCACTTATGAAACTATTAAAGCAGCATGCCTTCAAAAATCAAACTTGAGACAAATGTGTTTATAGTAGAGAAATGTACATCAGTAAATATTCACTATTTCAGGTGAAACATTGAATGTAGTATGCAATTATGGCACAAATTCACAATTTTCATATTTTAATACAAAATGTTTACTCCACTACAACTTAAGTCGGAGACATTTCTTCAATAATATCTTAACAAATCATATGTAATTTCTGTATAGAAGACTAGATTAAATCACTTTAATGATAATACTTGACAATGTTAGTTCTCATTAAAATTATAGTCTAAGTTTTCATAGAAATTATCACAAATCTTAAGTGTATTACTTGAAATAAATGTAACTTAATCTCTAGTCATTCAGCTCTATATTTAGATTAATTTCAAAAACACCACATGCTGTGTTTTGTATCAATAACCTTATTTTTATAACTATTCTTAACTAAAAGGGGACATTACTTCAAAAAATAGTATTTTCACAATTATGTCCCTTAATTACACCTTGTCATGATATGCACGTATTCCAAGTTTCATGTTGACATCTATGTTTGAATATATGGCTACATTAATGTTTTTTACATGACGATGTCAACACAGCAATCATAATCGCTCAACTTTTTCTTTAAAACAGACATTCAAGCTTAAATTGGCAACCACTTCAATATCTATAATTTTAAAGAGCTTTCAAGAAAATGTACATTATCTACACATGGCATAAGAGAATAAATGCTCCAGAAATTTGCTGTGTGGGGGATCATAACTGTGCAGTTTTTGTGAGTTTAAATCAGGGGTTAGACTACAGTCACCAAACATTAAGTGACAATAATAACACTTTGTGTAACAGTGAGCTAAACATTAATGCATTGGAAATACATGTACATTGAATATAAAAGAATCTATATATTTATGTGAATAGATGTCTACAAAAAGTGAGTACCTGAAAATAATGGACAATGTCAAATTAAAACTAGCTTGTTCACATAATAATGTACTAATAAGAAAAACTTAGAAGTAAATAGATGGTTGTCAAAATAACAAAAATGCACACTCTCAAGTTTTACTTAGCACTTAAGGTGATATTATGCAAATTTGTTCAATGTCAAGTTGAGCGGAATAAACTATATGTTTCAAACGATTGACTGTTATAATGGTGATTGGTAATCAGTCGATATTGGCAAATGTTTAGGACAAAATATAAATCTGCCTAAAATATAAAAAGAATGTCTGACTCTGTTTAAAAGGTGAACATGTGGGTATTTGACTTTATTTATACTCGCCATTGGTTGCCAATGTGGGCGAGTCCTCTACAAGAGTATTAGTCATATTAAATTTTGAAGGATAGTGCAAGATGGATCAAATTGGCTTCCAACCCACAATGTCAACATTACAAGTCTGGTGCTCTACCCGACTGAGTTATGCCAGCTGGCATACTGTTGGTAGGTCATTTTTTTGTATGTTTTTGTTGAACTTTGAATGGACTGTTCCAAATTCAGAACGGCAAATTCTAAACACAAATTCAACAGGTTACAAACCAATGAGTGAAGAGAGAAAGAGTGTAATTGAAAAGGAAGGACTGTTTACACTCTTGCCTTTTTTGGAAACATTTTTATCCTGCTCAACCTATGTTACTAATGAACATGTACGGCTCTGTATACAAATAGCAGCTTCTTAATTCTTAATATCAAAATAATACAATTGATCAGCCAATAAAACAGAGGCTTGCCAGACTGCAAGGATGCATAGGATTGTCTGGCTTTTTAGTGGTAGAATAACAAAGTTCTAGGAGCACTGAAATGTACCAACCTTGTACACACAATAAGTCCATCATCACGTTTGACACATATCACAGGCTAGTGGATGAGTACAAAAAGTATTGAGTACAGGTTTGGATTTTTGTATTTCTTACGTCAGAAAATGACTTTTTCCACCAGAAAACTTGCAGGTTTGTAATAAAATCTGACAGTGTATTAGACATGACAATATTAGAATAGTATGTCATGGTATATAAAAATAGCTAAATAAATATGACAGGATAAAACTTGTGAACAAGCATCTTGAAATTAAAGTTCTAAAAAAAAACCAGAACTGAAATACACAGAATAATACAAAATTAATGTTGCACTCAGACAACTACAGGTTGTTTTGTTAGTACCTTTTGATTCATTTCTTTACTACAATAATGATAAATTGAATAAATGTAGGAGTCATTTATATCAAATATTTCATATGATACCTAAATACTGCACTGAAATACTTAACCATAAACTGTGAAAAAGTTACCAAAATTGACCTTAAATTCAGACATCTAAAACATACAGTAAAGTAATTTTATACACGAAAATCAAATTATTCATTGCCTAATGTTATACATCATAACCAAATGTTTAATTCTAAAAATTCACTAAAAACTGTAAGATAATAGTTATCATACAGGAATTCAATTCTTATCAATATTTTTTTCTTCGCATGATTATATTTTTTTATAATTAAAAAATGTTGAAATATCCTTAAATCATCAACATTTATGAAGTCATTCAAGGGAGATAAATCTCATTACTTAACCATTCAAAGCTGTTAAAACAGATTACGCTATGTTTAAAACCGAAAACTTAGCTGAAAATCTGAAAAAAGATAACCCTATAAAAGCTACTAATTGCTAGTTAAGACCAATTTTGCATTATTGAATATTCTTTTAACCTATGGATATGTTAACAACTGTATCTTTTCTAGGCTATTATGAGTGGAAGCATTTAAAATACATTTTCAAATTCTATGTAAAAAAAAACGAAAGTACCTCGTGAGATTGTGAAGACTGGGCAACAAACCCACCACCGTGGCAGTGGAACAACAGCCCAGGTGACGGAGGTAACACAACAGGTTTTGAACTTCCTGTCTTTGGCTGAAACATTTTCCTGGTCACTTGCTGAAAATAATATATCAAAATATAATTTAGACAATGTTCAAATTAATCAAATAAGCTTTTATTCTATGATGATATCCAGACCAAAAAGACACGTCAATTCCATTTCACACAGCCTAAATAACAATTGAATTTTACTATTAAATCATATCCTTTTGTTTTAAATTACTGTCTGTTTCTATACAATAAATTAAAATTGTTCTTTGCTTTTAAACTATCAACTTAATGCTCTTCACTCTTGCCAAGAATATTTCCAAAAAAAATTGTATGTGGTATAACTGAGAAATTCTGAGCTGACAAACTTCAGAACAATTTTGCTTATGCTAGATGGATTCATCAATAATTATAATGTTACAATTATTTTTTTTAAAGAAATGTGAGGATTTCTTGGAAATCTTTAATATTGCTTATCAAAAATCAAACTTTTGATTTTTGTACTTAATTAAATTATTGAAATCAATCTGTATGCCTTGTATAATGCTTGTCTCTTAAAAATTCTAAGTTTAAAAAGAGACATAACTTCAAAAATATTACTTTCAGAATTATGTCCCTTGTCTAAGTTTCTTGTTGGTCACTTTTGAAAAATGTTTGAATAATTAAGTTTTAGCACAACAATTATGACAACTAGGCAGTGATTATTATAACTTGATTTTTTCTTCAAAAAAGACGAGCTAAAAACATGTGTATCAATGAATAATTTATTATTTACCATTCCTTCTCTTAAAGCATGAGAGATGAGTCTGACTTTGACAGGGGCGGGACCTGTGTGGGCACAAGGCGGAGTTATAGTCACTGTGTCATCCTGCCCCTCAGCTGTTGGTAAATCGAAGTTTTCTGGTTCAAGGGAGAGAACCTCGCTCACCTCTACATGAGGAAAGGTAAAAGATCGAACTTGCTGTAATAAATAAAATCAATACATTAACATGATTAAATTTGAAAATGATAAACAGCAAGATATTAGCTTAAACATATCACAGCCATATACTCATATTGATAAATTTCAGTGCAGCTAAATCAAACCCATGAATCTTCATCCAGGATTTCAAAACTTTGTCAAAACACATCAAATAGGGTTTAAATCTATAAAAATTCTCTTGTCATTTAATAATGGTTTTCAATGCAAGGTTCGGTATGTAGAGTTTTTATTTCTTACACTTTGTTGGCAGCTTGTTTATCATAAGAAAAGGCAGAGAAAATTTGATTTTGACTTACATGAAGTAGCGGGGACTCTGTAATTGACCAGAATTGTTTACAAAATTTGATATCAGCTGTCCTTGTGATGTCTACCACCTGAAATAAAAACAGAACATTTATTCTGTATATTATGAAAGATATTAAATAAGTGTATGTTCAATACTGAATTTATTGAATGAGTTGAATAAAAGTATATCATGGGAGTCTGTGGCAAGCAATATTTTATTCAATAAGTTCAAGAACTTCAGTAATGAAGCTGCAGGAATATAATATTTTATTTATCACATGCATAAACAAGAGGGCCATGATGGCCCTAAGGTCACTCACCTGTATGTAGGCCCCCGGAGCGGGCCAGTTTAAACCCCAGGGCTTTTATTTGAACAAACTTGGAAGACACCTATAAGAAGACGTTTCATGATGTTCACACTTATAATGAAAAACAATGATCTGCCCTCCCCTACCCCCGGCAGGGCCAATTTTAACCAAAGGGCTTTTATTTGAACAAACTTGGTAGACACCCATAAGAAAATGTTTCATGCTAAACATCTAAGCTGTAGCTCATTGTGTTTTTTTAAAGAAGATTTTTTAAGTTTTTACTATACACATATAGTTAAAAACAATGACACCCCTGGGACTGGGTCAGTTTTGACCCCAGGGCTTTTATTTGAACAAACTTTGTAGACACTTACTAGAACATGTTTCATGCTTAATATCTAAACTCTAGCTATTTAGGTTTTTTCAAAGAATACTTTTTAAGTTTTTGATATACACATATATAAGGAAAATCAATGACCCCCGGGACGGGGCCAATTTTGAACCCAGGGCTCTTATTTGAACAAACTTGGTAGACACCAATTAGAACATGTTTCATGCTAAATATCTTAGCTCTAGCTCTTTGAGTTCTTTAAAAGAAGATTTTTTAAGTTTTTACTATATACATATAGGGAAAATCAATGACCCCCTGGGGCGGAGCCAATTTTGACCCCAGGGCTTTTATTTGAACAAACTTGGTAGACACCCATTAGAACATGTTTCATGCTAAATATCTTAGCTCTAGCTCTTTGAGTTCTTTAAAAGAAGATTTTTTAAGTTTTTACTATATACATATAGGGAAAATCAATGACCCCCTGGGGCGGGGCCAATTTTGACCCCAGGGCTTTTATTTGAACAAACTTGGTAGACACCCATTAGAACATGTTTCATGCTAAATATCTTAGCTCTAGCTCTTTGAGTTCTTTAAAAGAAGATTTTTTAAGTTTTTACTATATACATATAGGGAAAATCAATGACCCCCTGGGGCGGAGCCAATTTTGACCCCAGGGCTTTTATTTGAACAAACTTGGTAGACACCCATTAGAACATGTTTCATGCTAAATATCTTAGCTCTAGCTCTTTTGGTTCTTTAAAAGAAGATTTTTTAAGTTTTTACTATATACATATAGGGAAAATCAATGACTCCCTGGGGCGGGGCCAATTTTGACCCCAGGGCTTTTATTTGAACAAACTTGGTAGACACTCACTAGAAGATGTTTCATGCCAAATATCTAAGCTCTAGCTCTTTGGGTTTTTTAAAAGAAGATATTTAAAGTTTTTTCTTTCGGTTGCCATGGCAACCAGAGTTCTGCATGGAATTAAATTCTTTGAACAATTTTCAAAGGTGACCACCAAAGGAACATTCCTGTGAAGTTTGGATGAAATTGGCTTAGTGGTTTATGAGGAGATGTCATTTAAAGTAAAAGTTTACGGACGGACGACGGACGGACGGACGCCGGACGAAAAGCGATCACAAAAGCTCACCCTGTCACTTTGTGACAGGTGAGCTAAAAAGAACTGTTTACAGTAAAAAAATCATTTTTCATTGATGTGCTCAAAAAGTAACATAAACATTTAGCGTGTCGGTACACTATGTTTTAGTATGTTTTGTTTAATGCAAATAACGCCACATCAAAATATATGCATGGTTATGTAATATTATTTTAGTATGTGTCATTTATCTTACATTTTTCTATGACATATTGAGACAATGCAAGATAGTGTGATATAAAGTCATATCTCACTGTTCGAAACTGAGTGAGATATACATTTAGAATTTTGGATCTTGTTCTATTTTACTTATTTGGTAAAACATGACTGGCCATTAAACTGGTAAATTATTGCCATTAAATTAATTGCTTTGCCATTAATATATTAGTCCATCATTTATCGTACAACCACATTTGATTTCAATGTACTATAGCCAAAAATACTATACTTTCAAGAATTTCATTAAGTTTAGTGATGTGATAAAAAGAATCTCTCTTTAATTGTTACAAAATATCAAATTTTATAAAACTTATCCAATATAAAATTTTAATGCTCAGCAGAAGCTCAGTTTATATCAGTTTATATATATCAATTTCTTGAATTTATGTCCAAAACAAATGTATATAGATATAGCAATTCATGTGATATCTTTTGTATTTCTATAAAAATTTGTAAAACAAATCTGTAACTGCTATGCTCAATAGAGAGAACATCAACTAAGAAATCCAGGCATCCCTTGTTTGATCCTCAGATGGGACATGATTTCTCTGTGACAACTGATCTCAGATATTGTGTCTACTGGTCATTTGTCTCTCATTGATGATTCAGAAATCATGCAGGAGTAGTAGTTAGTCACTTTTGAAGGATTTTAATGATAAGTTATCCACCTAGATCGGCTGCTTAGATATGACCGAAAATATGTTTTAAGTTTTGTGTAAATAATAGAAAACAAACAAACATACATAAAAACTGTGAACAATTCAAACCTGCTTTGCTCTAAGATCATAATTAGCTAGGTATTTTCCACTGTTGAATAAAGATGAGGCAATCTGGATCACTTGAGATGTCTCCTCATAACATTCACTAAATGTTGCCATGGCAATTACAACCATCTGTAATACCTTCTGCATTGATTCACTGAACTTGAATTTAAGAAATGAAAAACAAATAAATTAGTACATATTCCTTCCTTACGGAGGGTTTCAGGAGTTTTCATATAGACATATAGGCAAATTATTTTTCGCTTAAAATGATTCTGTTATCATATTCTAACAACAAGCCACGTTTACAGAAATTCTATTGAACAATTTTAACTTTGACTATATGTCTATATGAAAACTCCTGAAAACACCCTAAAGAGAATTAATTAACATATTTAAAATTCAAACAAAACATATTTAAGTAATATCCTGTATTTGGTTAACACACTTTCCCAAAGGAGCATCCTGATAAAACAAGCAATTATCATAGTATTGCGAGCAATCCATAAGCCCCCTACCGGTAAGAGCCCAAGCAACATTCTGAAGGGCCATTGGCCATTCACTTAGGTTCCTATTTTAAGTAAATTTGTTGAAAAAGTTCTTGAAAAGTGATCACAGGAAACAGTTTTTATGTACAGACAGATAGACTGAAGGACACTCTAAAGTTATTTTTTAAACATCCCTGTTATCAAAATTTTTTTAAATCCTATCATGATTGAAGAAGTTGGAGTAAAAATTACCAATTTCTCAAAAAAAAGTCTAAGTTCAAAAGGGGCATAATTCTGGAAATAGTCTTGCTAGAGTATTGAACACTCACAAATGTTGAGTGACAACAAGAAACATTTATATGAAGTTTGAAGTAGATACATTCAGAAAAAGAAGTTATTAAAAAAAAAAACAATGTTTTTTTCATGAAAATTTTAAGTTCAAGGGAGGTAATTCTGATAAATTTTGTGCTAGAGTTGTAAACCTTGTCACATATGATGTGGTTGATGACAATCAACTTATATTTAAAGTTTGAAGAAAATACCTTAAGAAATAAAGAACTTATAGTGAAAAAACTTAAAAACTAGAATCAGAAATCTTGAAATTCAGTCTATTTGTTGCCATAGCAACCAGAATTTTCAACATAGGAAGATAAAAAAGGATGTGCATAATTTCCATACTGCCATCTACCCATATGTCAAGTTTCATAAACATATTTTCAGTACTTTTTGTGTTATCACTGGATCCAGGTTATGTGTAAAATTTGCCATATTTTCAGTCTATTTGTTGCCATAGCAACCAGAATTTTCATCATAGGAAGAAAAGAAAAAGACGTGCATAATCTCTATACTGCCATCTATCCATATATCAAGTTTCATAAAAATATTTTCAGTACTTTTTGCGTTATCGCGGGATCCAGGTTATGTGTAAAATTTGCCATATTTTCAGTCTATTTGTTGCCATAGCAACCAGAATTTTCAACATAGGAAGAAAAGAAAAAGACGTGCATAATCTCCATACTGCCATCTATCCATATATCAAGTTTCATTAAAATATTTTCAGTACTTTTTGCGTTATTGCGGGATCCAGTTTTGTGGACGGACGGACTGACGGACGGACAGACGGACGGACTGACGGACGTTCCCACAGGACAGTAATTATGTGGCTACTCTATTGTTCTCTCTATTGTTCTTTTTAGCCACACAAAAGAAAATAGCCACATAAAAGCATTACGGAATGAATGACATCAAAGAGAAAGAACAGTTACCTATTGTCCCTCTAGCCACATAATTACTGTCTTGTGAGTGCGGACGGACGGACAGACGGACGGAGGGTAAACCTAAAGTCCCCTCCGGTAAACCAGTAGGGGACTAAAAACAAAATTAATTTCAAAACACAAATAGACTTCAATTAATAACACTTGATATAATCTAACTCTGGGGGCGAGATATGAAACTTACTGCAGTATGAATCTTATTCTGAACATAATACTTTTACCTAAATTCAGCAACTTGACTTTTCATTGAAAATGTGAAACTTTAAGGACCGATCAGTTACCTGAAAACCCATACACCTTCCATAGAAGCAATCAGTGTTCAACATCTCTACCTCCAGCAGTAAATCATCACCAACTGCCTCATCATTGTCCAAAAATAAATCTCCATCTTTACTTAACAACATCAGCTGCTGCAGGTACCTGTTTGAAATGTTGCAAAATTGCATGAAAATTAAAATATTCAATTTGTGACAGTATATATAATTATCTTTTACCATTATAAGTTGCTTCTTACATTACTCAGATACAATGTATGGATACTGTTTAACACGCTTATTCAACAACAGCTGTCAGTAGGACAGAGTGCTTGACTATTCTCAGTGCTTGATAGGAAACAAGAGCCTGGATATTTATGTAGAGTTTACCAATGTGCGATGCAGACACCTTGACAAGTACAATAGCTCTCTCTATTCTCCAAATAGTCAAGCTAAATGCTAACAACAAAATTAAGTGATTTTATCATTTGGAACTGAAGAAACATTACATTCTTTATTTTGAAGTCAGAAACTGCAGAATGTCTGACACTGGATATCACATATTATTGGTATTAAAGACAGATTTTAGAAGTCACAAGCAAATATCAGGAGTGAATGGCTCCATACTTCTACTAATGGAAGCCCACCTCATGTGCGCTAGCTGAATTATAGCTTCCTCACAACAAAAACAGTCCCTGGCAGTGTTGAGAGGCAAGTGGTTTGAAGTTAAGCATCATGCCTCTAGATTCATGCTAATTTTTAAGAAAATTTTGAAAATATATTTAACAGTTGTGGGTTCAAATCCAATTTATGGACTCTTGATTCTTTCATAAGGAAGATATCCGGCTAACTTAGGAAAGGTCAGCGGTTCTACTCAAGTGCCACCTCTTGCCAGAAATAATGCAGGATGGGGCATCTGAGGTCTTCCTTCACCAGTAAAGCTGGAATGGCACCATATGGCCTAAACAGTGTCCATGTGACTTAAGATCTTACAAACAAAACTGCTTTGACAATTTTCAAAATCTAATAAAGTGTATATACCCTAGAAAAGCCATCAATTGTCCTAATACTTCAACATAGCTTTCCAGTTCTTTCAGGTAATGTGATGAGCGGAACAGTAAACTACTCTTGTTAATGTTTATATGCCGGCACAGCTGCAGCAAATGTCCACAGCACCTGAAACACATATTAATAAATCATCACAAGGTTTTCCTCAGCAATTTCTAATTTAATTTTTCCCTAAATTTAATTTGATGTGAATTCATGTTCTCTGATGTGTGGATTCAATTTTAAATGTGAAATCATATAAACCATGAAATAAGACAATGAAATAGAAAAAAATAAAATATTGACGAATAATAGTATAGTACGCGGATCAAACAGCCAATCCATACCCGAGATGACCCAGCCAGCTGCTACAACAGGGCTCAAGCTAGGTTCAAAATTTAGGGAGAAGTCACTTCTCAATCCAGCTGCTTTAGGGAGAAGTGGGGAGACTTTAGGGAGAAGTGAGGAGATTCATTTATCGATGTTTGTTGTATGTTATCGCAATTATGTTGACTCACTGTACATATCTTATTAAATGAATTGGATTTGTGTTACAACAGAATATTCAATTTTAATTTAAAAGTAGTTTGAAACAAGTAATAAGAATGAGTATCATGTAATGCAACCATTGCATTAAATGAAGATAAAAAAGCCATAGTTGATTCCTATCATGGATCATATCATGGGTGGATTAACAGTTATTCCCTTCTGATTTACTATTAAAAAGCTTGCGCCGGACATTATATTCATAATCACTTATGTTGTAAAGAAAATGAAAGTAGATAACGAAAGAAACAATCTTTAATTTAACTTCATTTATAATAAATACAGTGTAATACTCCGTCAATTTTATAAAATTTAACTCGTCGACAAAAAAGGTTATCATATAACTTTCATTTAAAATTACCGTTACAGTTATATGTCGAGCGGTCCTCCTAATTCTGACAATCATTTGATAGTGAAAATTTAATTTACGTTTGATCCGTCCATCATAAATAATTGTTACGGGTAGTTGTATGTTAGCGATTTAATGATTGGTTTAATAATGTCGCCTCGATTAAAACGTGAATTACGATTGGTTTCTCGCACGTATCGGTAATCTCGCCGTGGGCGGAGTCTAATGGTTCCTCGAGTGTCTGTTAATTAGACTTTTATGACAAGTTGGTAAACAAACGGATTAATGACATTTCGCGTTGATTGAGATGCATGACAGTCCCTTTTTCCGGCGGCAAGGGTAAACAAAGCAAACACACACAACATGTTATTCACAGTTATTGTTATTGTTGGTAATAAAATCGGGCGACTTCATCTTCGCTTTCATGTAGGATGTCGGCGAAGTCAGACGGAATTCGGCGACTATTTCGCCCGAATCGCCCACCAGCTCGAGCCCTGTACAACTACAAGCGATTTAGTAAGTTACTAAGTATTTAAGTCATTACCCCAAGTGAAAACAAAAAAGGCAGAAACATTGAAGATAGGTTTAAGATTAACTGAATTTAGTTGAAAAGATCACTTGATGCACGCTTTGACTTATTTTTAAAAAAAAAAGCGATCTCAGAATCACACAATACACCCTCTAGTTGACAGTCTCTATATGAATGTAAATAACTGAGGTATATCAAGTGAAAAAAGAGTTGTTTCCCTTATCTTCGAGTTTAATCGGTATCTCTTATGCTAAAACAATACAAAAAGCCGTTTTTAAACCGCTCGTTTTGGGCAATTTAATGCGGTATGTCTTAATACCTGATATGAGTCATATCCTCGGATATGACTTTAAATACCGGATACGACTTATATTTTACAAAGTAATTATTTTTTTATTATTTTTTCTTGATACGATGTTTTATAATAATAAAATGATTTTACATGCAAAATATCGTTAAATTTGGTCCATAAATAAAAAAGTTATAAGTTATATTCGAATTACGTTCTATAAAAGTCATATCCGTGGCGGACAGGAGATACCGAATATGACTTATATTTTATAAATTGATTATTTTATTATGAATTTTTCTTGATACGATGTTTTATCTGCGGATATGACTCATTTCTGGTATTAAGTCATACCAAATTTAATGTCCAATTTTAAAATTTATTACACCTAAAGCTTGTGATCTTAGCTTCGTCTCAGTATATATTTCAACTTTTTTTTCTATTCTACCAAATAGTCAGGCTTCGTGGCCCTGGGCTTTGGCTTGCCCGGCTATAGACTACATGTGTATATTTAAAAAGAAAAACAAATATAGAATTCTATACCTATCAGGGAAATTTTCAGTACCATTTTGTTGGGCGCCTTAATGCAATGATAAACTGCGATGTATTCCGATAATAGCCAATCCCAACTTTTCGACTTACAAGATAACGATAAAAGCCGAGAAATTCTGATTGAAAACGGATGCTTATACTGTATCGGTCTCTTACTCGGTCGAATTACTTAGTGAAAAAGTGTAGAATCTGTAGACACTGCGAGGTGTTGCCTATTTCATACATTCATATTTTTTATGATTTCTGTTCTTATTTACGTACCTATTGACAATACTTATAAAACTCCGATATCCATTTGCCTGCACTGTCTCAGAAAAGTCATAATTTCCCAGTTTTGGAACGATATCTATCACCAGCGGTTCTAAAACTTGAGTTCTTTCCAATAAAATGCAAGAAGTTGCATAGAAACAAGCATGAATGCTGGATTTTCCCCGTTGATAATATTCTATATTACTGATCACCAATCCTCGAAGTTCTTTTATGCATGTGTGAAAGTACTTTAAAAAGTCTGCGTCATTTTTGCAAAGTCCAAACGGATTTTCTGTTTCCTTGTCCGCCATTACAAAAGAAGAGCATCATTCTACCCCAAAGAAAAAGATATGGAGATAAGGGCAGAGTTTATTCCGCGGAAACCGCGAAAAACCCGGAAAAGATCAAACTGTCTGCTATATCACATGTATCTTATACCAAATGATTAAACAAATGATTTAGATATTCTAATAGTTGAATAGTTTTTGTCCCTTGTAAATTTTGTCTTTTTATGAAATAAATTTTCGGAAATAATTTAATGCAAATTATTTAAAAGCTACTGATTTTTGCACGACTGAAGTAATTTAATATCCTTGATATAAATTATAAAGTTTTAAAGTAACGTTTTATGAATATCTTTCGAACCAGTTAAGTGAAGAAATATATGATGATATTAAAGCATTTAAGTTGTAAGGACTGTCTTTTTGAGTGAGTTTTCCTTATCATAACAGAATAAGAAAAAGTATTGGTCAAAAGTTACCGATTCGTTGACTATTATATAGTTAAAGAATAAGAACGTCAATGAATCTTGAATTGGAGAAAATGCATGTTTATAATATAAAAATCAAATCAGTCTACTTGTTTCGACTGATACGAAATGAAGATGAACAACATACAAAAGTTACTGTTCAAGCGGTAACATGGGTAACGACAGTACGTAAATATAAATATATATCAACGATAGGTATAACATTTTTTTTCTAATACAGAATTTGTCTAAAACCAAATATATATACATAAACAATAATTAGGAAAAGATAGGTAATGAATTAACTGTCAATTCATGTTGAACATTATGCATAATATCAATAGTTAGTGCTCGCCAATTTTTTTAAGCCAATCACCGACGAGGATTTTTCAAATTTTCAGGTTTCAAATCTTAATAGAACAAATTTTATTTAGTGCTCGCCAATTGTTTTAAGCCAATCACCGACGAGGATTTTTCAAATTTTCAGGCTACAAATCTTAATAGAACAGATTTTATATAAACTGGACGTTTTATATTATAAAACGCAAGTGGGCGGAGCACTAAGCCGGTTAGAGTGCATATTGGATGTTCTTCGTAAATAAGAAAGCTACAGTCGCTTCGCAAGCTCTGCTCCTTTTTAGCTCCTTTTTAGCTTTCTTATTTACTAAGAACACCCAATATGCACTCTAACCTATTTTTTTATGCGTTTATTTAAGGTCGCCGCCGGAAAGCCCATATGGGCGACCGCACACTCAAGTCGGGTCATCCTAGAGCGTCCCGCCGAGATTTTTCGTCGATTTTTTTCCAGCTTTATTGGTGGAGGAAGACCCCAGGTGCCCCTCCGGGCATTATTTCAGGCACGAGCGGGCACCTGGGTAGAACCACCGACCTTCCGTAAGCCAGCTGGATGGCTTCCTCACTCTAACCTATACATAAAGTGGACGTTTTATATTATAAAACGCAAGTGGGCGGAGCTAAGTTTCGAAGAGCGCTAAAGTGAAATATACGCATGTGCAGAGATCTTGAAGTTTACTCCTACTAATCAATATTTATGCATCATGTTTTTTCTGTACACGCACATGTATATCGTCACTACGGCATAGAATTAAAAAAAGAGGTTCATTGAAATGAAAACAGGCAAAATAACAGTAAAAATGTTTTATTACTTACGGAACCAGTATCATTTTATAATTTCCAAATAAAAAGTATGTATGTAATATTTCTTACTTTTTATGTAAATATTACAGCCCGTGCCGCTGCAAAATACTGCCATTTGTCCGAAGATGATATGAATATGAACATAATAAATATGTATGATGCATAGATTTCTATATAATCAAGCTACAGGTTCATTTCAGCCCGAAAAATATGTCGAGGTGACGGGCGAGGCAAGACATGTCGACTTCTTGTAGCTTATTGTGAAGTTGCAGTACATGAAAATCGGGCACATGACAAATCAGCACATAAATAAAACATTCTAGTGTTCCGTGGTATACATCTTTTCTACGTGTCATACCTCCTTTCCTTATTACAATGAGTTTTTACTGCATTGTTATCCATCGCTGGTTTGTTTTTAGCACAGGGACCCAGCACAGTGTTGGGATAGTGTAAAAATGTAATTCAAAAAAAAAAATATACTGTATATATAATCTATAAAGTATAATTTTTTTTCTAGAATTACTTTTTTTACACTATCCCAACACTGTGCCAGGTCCCTTTGGTTTTTAGCAGAGAATGACCTGTGTATGTTCAAAGAGGGTACCGTTTGACAATATTTCGCAAAGAGGGTACCGATATGGATATGCACCGTGATATTGTCTGATTTACCTAGATAAGCTATGCAAAACACGTGACCCGTAAATGTGTACCGCTACCTCTTCCAGATATGGTTATACACATTTAGGCTATCGTGTGACGTCACGCAGTGTGTTGGGCGGAAAAAAATGGGCGGAGCACTAAGCCGGTTAGAGTGCATATTGGATGTTCTTCGTAAATAAGAAAGCTACAGTCGCTTCGCAAGCTCCGCTCCTTTTTAGCTTTCTTATTTACGAAGAACACCCAATATGCACTCTAACCTATACGAAGAAAACGATTCTTCAATACCTTCACTATTAAAATGAACAGCCACTGAAAATATTAGGATATATTGGGCCGCTGAAATTGTTTATATCAAACTTAGGGCTGTTCATCGTTGTCGACACTTTTTGACGTGTCCGTAAATGTATTGTATTTGGCATTTTGACGTGTCTAATACGAACAGAAAAGTTATAAGGCTATGTGGCTCAATATGTATATATCATACTGTAATTTTCCCCTTTCTGGATTACATATAGATTTTATTAAAACAACGTACCATTAGTCAGCAGAATGACTGATGACTATGCATTTCTATTATAGGTCCAGAAAAAAGATCAATTTTTATTTCCATCCCAAATCTTAATTCAATAATATTAAGAGGGTATTTTTTTGTTTGAGTGAAATATGGAATATATTTTCACGAAACATGATAAAATACCACATATTTTCACGAGCCGGGACGTGTGCCAATTTAGCACTGTCATGTTGATTTCAGACAAGCGTATGGCATAAATCTGTGTATTATAATTATATAGGCATATTACAATGTATATTTCCCTTCTGACACGTGGGGATGGAATTATGTTCATTAGATTATTGTGTACGTGGCGCTTTAAGATAGTGCTTAATAAATAAAACGTTTAAATAGTCATTGACAGTATCTGTACATCACTGATAAGCTATTCTTATGTTGATAAGAGGTGTGTGCTATGTTGATTGGATTTTAGTAAATTTTATTTAATTTAAGACTTTTATTTGATATTTAACTAATTTTTACGTGAAATGATTGTTAGAACTCTGTCATTGGAATAAGTAAAATGTAATTTACTCTTTAGAGAAAACATTTAAAACACAAAATTATATGATGTATGTTATTTAAAGTTTACTTTTAATTTTGTAAGAAGCTAGCGGATATTTATGAGATTGGACATGTTAAGGTCCTGAATGCCTACAGACCAATTCATATAAAGCCCTACAGGTCCCATATGAGCCAACTTAACAAAAAGTTTGACAAGCCAAGGCCATTAAAACAAAAAAGAGTCATTTCACATCGCAACATCGTATGAGCAAATTCCTAAGAATATGGACGATACCTGGCCACAAACTCAACAAATATGATATAGTCATATGAGCCAACTTCAGGTTATCTGCGAAGAATGATATAGAATGGAGTCAAGACCCCCTTTGACTAAAGCTACCCTCAATAAAAAAGCAACAAAAATAAATAAAATTTATCTGTTCTACATCATTTGCTGAATCATACTACTAGTATATGCTTTAATGTATTTAATAGTTCACCAGTTTGTGATATTCTCATTATGATTATTATTCTGAAAGGGCGGATTGTCCCTCATTAAGTCTGCAAAAAAATCTGTAAAATCAAATGGTATCACAAGAGGTGTGTAAATTATGTTGAAACATTTAGCGGACAAAAACAGTTGTACCGAATTAAATGTTAAGATTTTCATTTCATGGTGGCATGCGAAACCACATGATTTTAAGACAAAATTCTAAATTATTTCCATTATTTTTTAAAGTATTAGTATTTAAAATATGCTTATAAAGGAAATATTAACAAATATTGATCAAAAATGCGTATTTTCGCTATCGCAACTCTTTAACTATTTATTTTAATACCACTCGATAGAAATAAATCCTGTATTTATAGAAAAAAATTTAAATATCCTCTGTGTATTAAATCTTGATTAACGCAATAATTTCCCCGTAATTACACGTTCATACAATTTTACATATTACAGAAATTTGAGCTTCCAACAAAATTACATGTATAATCAATCAAATGTAGATACGTATATTTTAGTTCAATCAATTCTGTTTTAAACTGCTGTATATATGTTATTGTATAAAGTTATTGGTGTGAACAAAATCCCTCAGCTGTATGCCTTTAAAGGGATATTCATGCAAAATAAAGACAAAAATATTAAAATGATCTTTGAACTCAAATCACGCTAAAATGACTTTTCTTGAAGTTTTAGCATAAATTTCTGTTTAAATTCTATATAATTTGGGTTTGAAGCGTAAATATATCTATATATTTTGAACAAAATTTAGACGCCAATAGAATCACCAAAAAGTTTTAAAACAAGTCAAGTGACTTGAACAGACCCTTGAAGTTACAATAACAGATATTGTGGATATTGTATGATTGAAACAAGCCTAAGTCATTCATTTGACATTTTCTTTAACGTTTCCAGAGTTCACTTTGACAACTATTGTGAAATGCTAGCGCTCTAACCTGACCCACGCGGGTCAAGTTAGGAAACCACCATTTTATTCTTTATATGGAGAAAAGTTTTGTTCCTTTGACTGTCTAATATATTTATTTTGAGGGCATTTACAGAATAATGAATGAAAAATTCAAAACTAAGAAATGAAAATTTTGCCTGTGTCTCCCTTTAATACAATGTTGTATATTTATTTGATAGTTATGTCATATATATGCTATTTCAGGGGAAGGTCGATCGCTAATGTTGTAAGAACTTGGGCCCAACCTTTTTACAGGGTCTTTCAAATAGAATTCTATTTGAAAGACACTGAGTACTAGTACAGTAGTAAAGCGTTTACCAAAACAATTTAATATAGTTATGTCCCTGTAATCACCAGAGTCGTTTTCATCACCCTTTAAGGCTTATTTCTATACAACGATAAAACCACTCCTTTACTCCATATCTCTGGGAAAATACAAGAGTAAGGAATAATAATGTCTTCAGCCTTGTTAAATTTTAGATGTATGAATCATAAAATGCCAATTGAGAAAGGTAGATTCCTAAATGTAGAGAGAAATTTACGTTTATAAATATACGTTATATGAGTCAAACCACCTGGGTGACGAATTTCACTATCTCTTTTTTGTTCACATAAATAAAAACCAATCCTTCGATTAGAACCAAGCGACAATGTGACGTCGCGACAACACGCCGCGCGACAACGCGCCGTTTGGCGTACATCGTTAGCGACAGGACGACAAGACGAAAGTCCGACAACGCGCCGTTTGGCGCTTTGTAATGTTTTCGCTAGCGCCAACACGACGCACAAAAGCGTTCACAATCAGCCACCATAGTTTCTTGCATATCAGACAGGATTATCCATTGTTTCGGCGGTGCTAGAAAACCCTGTCTTACACCCCCATGTAAGACAAGTCGCGTGCTTTAAATGACGTGTAAGATTCTTATAATATGACACCTACAATTTAACTTATCAAAGATTTCGATTTGTACAATTTTAAGTTATTAATTATAAAAGTAAAATGTTATCAGCTAATACGGTATATGTTAAAAGCCTTTTGTTGTAAACTATCTAAAACGTTCCACCTATGCAGACGGACCCCCGGTTCAACTTATAACAAAATAGAAGCAGTGTGTTGTGACTTTTATAATGAGTCAAAATGCATTGTTTCACGAAATTTGATACAAGGTTATTTGTTTCTATTCTATTCATTGTTTCGATGCCCTTGAATAACCCCAGACTTGTATAGGTTTTACATGTACATGTGCACTAAGCACTATATAATGTGTACATTGCGATCAATTTTGTTCGTCTCTTTCTTTACGATCAAAGATGCAGTAACATTTTATCAAAATTCTATAAATGACATGCATGATTATGTTTAGTTCATTATCTTTTATTAAGTCTTATGTGTCTTTTGTGTATCAATAATGAATGAACTAGAAAGCAAATAAATCTTAAAAAAGTACTAATTCCTAAGCATCGAAACTCCACACGGGTGTTAAATAGCCGATAAATACCACTCACCGATATAATTTCTTAAATGAATTATTAGTTAAAATTAAAATTAATTAAATTATTTTGAAAAACATTGTACAAAATGTACTACAAATTAAATGGACTAACAATACACATGTATCGAAAATATTGAGACAAATTTATAGTACATAATCAAACTATAATAAATTTCGTATAAACTAATACATTGTCAAAATTTTTAATACAACATCAACATTCAAAACATTATAACATAAGTTACAGACCAATTTTGTTATATTTAAACATCATATTCTCTTTTTGTCAATTTTTATGTATGTGCACGACTTAGTAACTCGTGGCCAAAAAATATAGTACTTGTGGCCGTGACAAAGTATCTCGTGCACACGACATAGATATATATCTCGTGAACTCGTGACCACGACATAGTATCTCGTGTCCACGACTTAATTATCTCATGCGCACCACTTAATTATCTTCATTTCGTATGGAGAGTGGATCGGTAGATTAGACATATCGAGGGATTTCCTTACTGTTTATTATGTAATTTAAATAGTATGTTATCGGCGGCAAATTTCATTTCATACATTTAACATTTAAATATGAAACGATATATCTAGAAATAACATATTTAACCTGTGAAAAATATCAATGAAAATGCGTTATTATTGTTGACAATAATAATATTTGTTTTTCCCCATCTTATCGGAGGAAGAAGATGTATAATTTCAAGAAAAGCCACATAGGCATGTATTCCCTAACCAGTAATATTTGTAATTTTTTCTTTTCTTTTAGTGATAAGATCAAGAGACAAATTTCATGCTGTTTGATTTATATAAAAATGATATTTTCGTAACACCATCTTTTTTACATTCTTGGAAACATAACACAACATACCTTATTTTTTTAAACATGCATTGGAAATGCATTTTACACATAAAAGAGGAAAGACAAAACTTTAAAAGCCTATACGGTCAATGATAAGAATATATATATACAGATCAATGTTATTTTAACACTTCGAACCGAAATTTTTATTAATTAACATAGACCCGTGTAAGTCTATTAAACAAAGCGAGAAGGATATAGACAATAGAGAATAGGCAATAGTGGGTTCCGCTTTACGATTTCCCAAAAGTTAAACGGGATTATATATATATGAGCAGGCAAATACTTGAAGAAAGAGCACTTATCTTTAATATCAGCTTAAAACACAATCTTCATAGGAGAGTCTAGAAATTTGTGGACATTAATAAAATGAAAGTATTACTTATTCTATGTGTTGTGGTGATATATACTATACGTGTTACTGAAGGTTAGGAATTAATCCGTTTTTTTTCTCTCACTAATCAATGTTGTTTAAACAGTCTAAAAGTAAAATATATATAACTTGCAATACATGTATACAAAATGTATCCTTTTCGGATTAATACGATATTATATCGTATGAATTTACAATTAAGGTTTACCGTCATCATATTTTGTTTCAATAACTAGCTTATTTTATTTCTTTAAGTAGCCACAGAGTTGGGGATTCGCCGAGTGGTTTCGCCACTGGGCATTTAGATTCTTCGTATAAGAAAACTATACAGCTAGCTTACGGAACATCGGTCATTCTACTCAGGTGCATTTGTGCATTAATATACAGATGGGCACCTGAGGTCTTCCACCACCAGAAAAGCTATATAGTCGCCACAAGACATATACTGTGTTGATGTACTCAACCGAAAAAAGTAACCTAAGACTTATCAGGTCATCTCTCATTACTGTTCCTTAAATCCGCAAAATAATCAAGCGAGGCAGCATATTGTTTTGGTGTGGAAATAATCAATTTCTACGCATCCAAAACTCCAAAGCAGTTTTAAATATGCGACAAATATCGCTTAGACTGTTATCATTTCTTTAATGAACTTCTGAATCATTATCATCATTTCAGGTGCAGCTTGTACTGGTGGATTCATAGGGGCCCCTGTCAGGAAGTATGACTTTAATTACGCGAGTGACACTGTTACTGGCGCAGCCTTGTCAGGTACAGAGGACATACATGGACACGAAGGTATGTGTCTAACCATTAACCCTTTACCTCATATATACGCGAAACAACGCACTTTCGACCCCCGCCTTTTTTTTGGCCTGAAATAGTGAAAAAATGTCCTATTTGGGCCCCAAGAAAATTTTGGACTTGTGAGAGGCTTAAAATGACCCCAGGTCGATCATAAGGTAACGTGTAACCAACGCTGAAAAGCCTTTGACTCTATCTCAATCCCTTGTGAAGTTGCAGCACTTTGAAATAAATTTTGATGGAAAAATCGAGGCAAAATAGTGTTTTTTGGCAATTTTGAGATGTCCCCTCGTTGCCATGGTATCAGGAAATTTAAGACTGAGCATGTCGTTACAAAGGCAATGGTCCAGTCAACATTTGTGCCAAGTTTGATTAGTATTGAAGCATTTATCATAGTTTCATAGCAGTTTGAACTTGTAACAGGAGGCTTTTCAGTGAAAATGGCCATTTTTCACAATATGCTCATGGGGGAAAGGGTTAAGTAATCAATTAGCGATAATACACCATAATATATGTTTTTATTTTTCATATCCTGCTCTGCTGGGACAACAAATTTTATAAACATGTTTCTTTCTAATTTAACAGCACTCTTGCTATGAGTAGCACATATTTTATTTGCTCTTTGCTTAAGGTTTATTGTACTCTATTCGGCGGATAGAGTAACATAGTTCAATACACCCACAGTAAGCATTTCTGTACGATGAACCTATGTATATTTACCCAACCTAAAAAACTGGTGTTATTTAAAGCATATATATACATGGATATACATTTGAAAGCATTGATACACTCCGTCAGAGTCATGAAAATAAGTTATTTTGGAAAAGCTTTATGTTCATGGTAAGGCGCTTTAAGCAGTGGGTGAAGGTATCAAGAAATCCTGAAGAACGTCCAAAACGGCAAAATTGAAAATGTTGCAAGTTTAGTAGCCTGCACAAATGCCTATGGTGACCATTTATGCTCAATTTATATTCTAAAATGAATTTTGATTACGTTAATTTATTTTGGGAATACTTTAATGCAATTTAAACTCTAATTGGCAAAATAAACGTGTTAACTTAGGAACATATTATATAAAACAAGGTCATTGCATGATTGTAAATCTATCAGACTACAAAGACATTTTTTACTAAAACAGTTTTCTTTGAGCCTCTTTTTTAGAGTGACGTGGCGTTTTCTATGGTCACTTATAGTTTGTAAAGGCAGTGATTTAAACGAAGTCTGACGAGATATGCTGCGTCTTACCCCGATACAGCACAATATTTCATGCGCTTATATCAAAACCTATATAACTATGGTGGCTGATTTGGTACGCTTTTGTGCGTCTTGTTGGCGCTAGCGACAAAGCGCCAAACGATGCGTTGTTGCACTGTCGACTTGTCGATCTGTCGCTAGCGACAACACGTCAAAGCGCCAAACGGCGCGTTGTCGTGCGGCGCGTTGTCGCGCTGTCGTGCGGCTTATAAGCCAATCCTTCAATTTGAACCGAGCGACAATGTGACATCGCGAAGACACGCCGCATGACAACGAGCAGTTTGGCGTGCCGCGCTAGAGACATGACGACAGCGCGACAACGTGCCGTTTGGCGCTTTGTCGCTAGCGCCAACGAGTCGCACAAAAGCGTACCAAATCAACCACCAGACATAAAGGGGCAGGGGACCTAAAAATGAACAATTTTGTATTTCAGTGTGGCCAGAAACACAATTCCAAATATTTCAAAATCTGTTTCACAGGCAGATAACCAGTTGCACAGCATTATTCAATGATATATGACATACATTCAAGAAAATAATAGTTTGCATGTATTGCTCCTTAAGAAAATGTCTGACAGCAATTTATGTTTACCCCCACCCAAATAAAAGCATAATGGGTCTTTAAAACGTTATTTTTAATCCTCGGGGGATCGATACCCCACAATCCCCTAAGAATTTTACATTATTCTGATGCACAACTCTAAATCTGCGACTACTTAAATATTTGATATTTTTAGTACTGCCTGTACGGACTACTACTTAAAGCCGCATCTACACCTAGTCAAGTTTCTTATATGTCACATTTAGCTAAATAAATGGTTCTTTTAACATATTATCAGGCACATTTTTACTGAAATGTCTTACTAAGATTTCCCTGAATTTATACCTTTGTCTATGCTAAGACTATCATATTTCGATAAAATGTGTAAATAAAAACCGGGAAAATAATGCATTTAGCTAAAAACAATGGAGTTAATGAAAGGTGTACATTCATTTAAAATAAATGGAAAATTTGAGAAAAAAATAAAATATTTTAAGCTTATTAATTGATACAAATTCTTTATTTGGTGATTTATTTGGTGAAAGTTCTTCACTTACTAATCAAGACCATTTAAATCCCTATTGATTCTACTATAATTCAGGGTACATGTTTTGTGTCTATTTAATACCTTTATTTTTTGTTTACCATTGGCTTTGACTACAATATATTATTTAAAACATAATGAACATAAATTTTCTATGACCCCAAAGTGCGGTCGTTTGCCTGATGTTAAAAAATGCATATGTACCTGTTTAACGCACTTTGGGGTCGAAATTGGACCCCAAAGTGCGTAACGCACTCTGGGGTCGGACCCCAAAGTACATAACGCACTTTTGGGTCGGACCCCAAAGTGCGTTTGGCCCCAAAGTGCGGTGTTACACGGGTAAAAACCCAAAAATACTTTTCATTTCCTACACACAAACAAGAAAGAATTACAATGACAGACAAATATCAGAAGTTTCCAGTACCTTCAAAACACCATGACTGAGTTATTAAAAAAATTGACGGGGCCATCATTCGGATATGTCCCCTGCCCCCTAACAATGTATTTCTATATCGTAGACGGCGTGTTCATAAAATTTATATGTGGGCACAGGACATTAATAAAATAGTGATTTGAAGGTGCCTAAAACGTTTGATATTATTCTACCAGTGTAATTCTGTCATAAAAATCGGTATTTTTGGGTATTTATACTATAAACTTAACATTTTGGTAGCCTCGTATACATCTATGACTCACTAAATGGGGGTTAGAAAATTGAAAATAAAACATTGACAGTTGGAACAGACAAGTATATATTTTGAAAGGATCTAAAGGTATGACGGCCATTTTTGAAATAACAATTGACTGCACTTTGTGTTAAATAATATTATTTAAGGAATCGGGGGACGTTAGAGTATCCTGGTGGCACCTAGTCATATTTCATGTGTAATTCATGGCGGTAACGAGGCTCTGTCGAGTTTCCGCTCAACAGTTATTCGATAACTAGATATTCCTGTCCGTGTTGGCGGTGTCTTTTTTCTTCCATAATACAAATAAATGATATTTCGGAAAAAAAGGAAACTAATATTTTCATTTCACACTTTTCTGTAAATAGCGTATTAATATACAACTTCAATCGTAACGGCACATTGATTTTATCCTATCCTAAGACCGCAATTCATTCATAAAGGCGCACGAGAATGATGTCATTTGAAGCACGCGACCTGTCTTGTTTGTACGACAGGATTTTCTCTGTCTGATATGCAAGAAATAGTTTTCTATAGTCGTTTTCTATATAGAATTATAACGTGTAAGATAGGTTGTTTTCATTCAGCCTTCTGTTGATTCAAGCCGACTACATCAAATGATGGGATTTTCAAATGATGGGATTGTCGATCTATCAAACGATTGGCGCGCAAGCACAAAATGGCTGCCAGTAAAAAAAAAAATGCCTTTTTAACATTGCTTTTGTTTACAAATTACAAACTCTAGTTAAAGTTTTCTTTGAAACTATATATCAGGATTTGTTTAATGAAAAAAAAATCTGTCTTGGGATGCCACGAGTTAACCATCTGTTTTGCAAGTTGTACTGCAAATGAATTATCCGTGCATTGTGTTAGATCGAGTGGTTGAAATATTGAGTAATGACCTATATTATATGTCTTAATCGATTCAGGACTGGAAGTAGTTTTGAACCATGCGGAGTATACCGTTAATTGTGACTGTGGAATAATCACAACCTGGATGTTCTTCGCTTGGCGGCCTGGTACGGTCGTGTTTTACGTGCTGGAAGGAACAAAAGTTATGGGAACATCGTCCTTCAATATTGGGGGTAGGTATAACTCCTAATGAAATAAAAATGAAAATGTAAAATACTAGTATGCTTTCAGTCATATTTTATAGGAAAGACATGCAGTAGGTAAGTGGTCAAAAGTACATCTTCCTTGACGTAGCACCAACACAATATAAGTCATATATGATAACTTTCCGGCTTTACTGGTGGAAGAACTCAGGTGCCCCTCTGCACACTATTTCAGGCACAAACGTACGTCTAAGTAGAACCGCCCGTCCTTCCGTAATCTAGCTGGATAGCTGTCTCACATGAAGAATGGGAGCAACAGTTATGTTACTTCCCAGATCATGTAATGTGTATTGATTAGTAAGTGTATAAATTATAAAGCTATTGGTACAACTTATGTAGATCTTATAAACATTCAACTTGCGCCATTTCTTTTTTAGATATTTGCGATAAAAAGTTAAGAATAGCTTATAATAACTAAATATCAATATTAGCACATAATGTACGCATTGAAACTTGAAGATATGACGACACACCCCGACAAAATCGACCAATACGAATATTATTGAGGACGAATATCATTTCATATTGGTCTGCCCTTACTATAAAGATACAAGTTTGCTTCTTTAAAAAGAAGCATGCGAGAGGTCTTTTTGCTGCTGTTTAAGATTTGTTTAATGCGAAAAAATGGGGGGTATTTTTGCATAAAAGACACAATGAATGGTTATAAATTACAAATATTTAACAAAAAAAGAATTTATGATATATTGAATATAGTAGATCTATCATAATGAAAGTTTGTTTAATACATGTTTTGAAGGATTATAATATGCCGGAGAAATGGACTTTTTTCTTGGCGCATTAGGGATACTTTTTCTACAAAGGGAATAAAATCTAAGATAAACGATAGATATCTTAAAAGTAGTATCAAAATAAAAGTTTCTTACAAATTCAATAAGCAAATTTTCGGTTAATGTTTTGGTAAGTTTATGGAAACATTTCCTCTACATGTTCCAAAACGGGCAAAAAGTATGTTAATCAAACAATTTTAAGTCCAGGATTTACATAAAAAATGTTGATACCATTTGATTGGAATGAACAGTTTATAAAGATGCATGCCTCCAACTACAATATTTGAAGAAAATCAAACTTGAGTTGCGTTATTTAGTCATACCGGTTCAAAAGTTTAAGGAGCAGCAAAGTTTCGGTACACGGTTTACTCGGTCATACAATAGCGCATGGTGATATTGTAGCTATAATGTTCACTGTTACTATTTATCGGAACATGAAATAGTAAAACGCTATACAGAAAACAATAATAATCGATTTATACAGTTGAAAGATTAAAACGGAATGAAACATCCACGTAGCATTATTTAACGTAGATGATATTTTCCGATTTTTCTATGTACCAATTTGTTCTCACTGATGTTAACTGTATGTTATTTATGTAAATAATTTACTAAAAAATATATCCGAAAGGTTTGATCTGATGGTAAATGCGATAATTTTTACGAAAAAAAGAAAAGGAATAATGAAGGTATAACAGAAGGTTAAATGATGAAAAATCTTCGACGCTGACTCGGTCTTTCTAAACAGAAGGTTATTTTTATAATTTTACTCCATTTTTCGTTTTAAAGATTAACCTGTAGAATAAACGTTACAGACGCGGTTTCTTCCATTTACATTAAAGAAACATGAAGCTAGATAACTTTGCCTGGCCGTAGTTCACTTAGTATTTCTTAATACAGCCTGGCCATTGTTCACTTATAGTATTTCTCATTACAACCTGGCCATTGTTCACTTAGTATTTCTCATTTTAGCCTGGCCATTGTTCACTTAGTTTTTCCCACTACAGCCTAGCCGTTGTTCACTTAGAGTTGCTCATTACAGCCTGGCCGTTGTTCACTTAAAGTATTTCTTATTAAAGCCTGAACGTTGTTCACTTATAGTGTTTCTCAATAAAGCCTGGCCGTTGTTCACTTATAGTATTTCTAATTACATCCTCTCCGTGTTCACTTAGTTTTTCCCATTAAGGTCTGGCCATTGTTCACTTAGAATTGCTTATTACAGCCTGGCTGTTGTTCACTTATAGTATTTCTCATTAAAGCCTGGCCGTAGTTCACTTAGTATTTCTCATTATAGCCATGCCATTGTTCACTTATAGTATTCTCATTAAAGCCTGACCATTGTTCACTTGGTATTTCCCATTACAGCCTACCCGTTATTCACTTAGAGTTGCTCATTACAGCCTGGCCGTTGTTCACTTAGTATTTCTTATTAAAGCCTGACCGTTGTTCACATAGTATTTCTCATTACAGCCTGGCCGTTGTTCACATAGTATTTCTCATTACAGCCTGGCCATTGTTCACTTAGTATTTCCCATTACAGCCTAGCCGTTGTTCACTTAGAATTGCTCATTATAGCCTAGCCGTTGTTCACTTAGTATTTCCATTACATCCTGACCGTTGTTCACTTATAGTATTTCTCGTTACAGCTTGGTCATTGTTCACTTTGTGTTTCTCATTACAGCCTAGCCGTTTTTCACTTATAGTATTTCTCAATACAGTCTGGCCGTTGTTCACTTAGAATTTCTGGTTAAAGCTTGGTCATTGTTCACTAAGTATTTCTCGTTATAGCCTCGCTATTGTTCACTTAGTATTTCTCATTACAGCATTGCCGCTGTTCACTTAGAATTTCTGATTATAGCCTAGCCATTGTTCACTTAATATTTCTTATTATAGTCTGGTAATTGTTCACTAAGTATTTCTGATAATAGCCTGGCCGTTGTTCACTTAGTATTTCTGATTACAGCCTGGCCGTTGTTCACTTAGAATTTCTGATTATAGTTTGGCCATTGTTCACTTAGTATTTCTCATTACAGCCTTGCGTAATTCACTTTGTATTTCTCAGTTTAGCCTGGCCGTTGTTCACAAAGAATTTCTCATTACAGCCTGGCCGTTGTTCACATAGTGTTTAACATTACAACCTTAGTATTTCTAATTACAGCCTGGATGTTGTCAACCTAGCATTTCTTATACAGCCTTGACATTGGTTAACTGGCCTTACACATAGGAAACCGGACATAGCTCGTTCATCATTCTCACATCCACCAAGCGATTAGTCACATACCGCTACGCTATAGCGACAGGAACATTGGTCACTTGTCATCACTCGTAGCCCCGGTCATGTAGCACTACAAACAGAACCGTCGATTTTGCTTTCTAAGCTCTTTTCATTAATCTTTAATTGCGACCTCTGCGTGTTCATACAAAATGGCGCTTATTCTAAAAGAGAAAAGGAAAGAATAGAATGTTATAAGTTTCTTTTATATGTATCTTTCAGATCAATCGGATCAGAACTTCTTTGAGGTACCGCTTTCAAGTGACATGTGGATTCCAGTCAAAAATGGATATAAACTTGGATTGTGAGTACTAGTAGGATTATAGCGTTAAATGTATTATAAAGATATAGTACTTTATCATTCACAAAAACTCATCAATTCTATCGGATCAAAGTGCTGAAAGCACTGATAGAGCGATTGGTTTTCTTTGTAAAAGATCTTTCGTAGTGGAAAAGTAAACATTGTTTTATGAATAATGAACAAGATGATAAAGAAACAGAAAATATTTTCTTTAGATTTAAAATGGTAATTCAAACTACATGTGCAAGTAATAGCATTTATGAACTATAAATCTATATCTGCTGTAAAAATATATTTGAATTTTAAGTCTTGTACGTTAGAATTATATAGCTTCAGAATCGAATTGCCCATGCACAAAATCATTGTTCAAGGGTTAAAACCCTTTTATGATTGTAGCAGCATACTAGTTTGTTCCTAACGTACATTAAAGAAATGTATGTTAAATAATAGAAACATTTCACGTTACAAACTCTTTTGAGAATATGGATAGGTTTTCAAGATAATGGAAAAATAGAATTTTAATACTGATAAATTGTACATTATCATAAAAAATATTTACCTTAAATATAGCTTTAAACCATTTAAAATGACTTTTAATAAAGGGATATTTTTACTTTTCTTAAATTATTGTAAAGGACTATACTTGTATGATGCTACTGAAATAGGCATCTGTTAAGCAAAACGTTTTTTTTTCCTGCAAGAAAAGGCGGAATTTTTGGTTTATTTAATTTTTGTATGCATAGATTTGGAGGCAAATGTCCAAAGTGATATTTTGACTTTATATCCATTATTGAAAGGCTTTATTGATTAATACATAGAGGATATTTGTATGTTTTGCATGTAAGATCGAAATATATTACTCTGAGTGTACACCAGATGCAATATTTTCACGAGTGACTTAGCCACGAGTGAAAATATCTTAGCTTGTGTTCACGAATGAAATATATTTTAATCTTACATGCAAAACAAAGAGTCTTTCTATTTATTTCACGCATTTCTATTGATTTTAAGTCATTTCTACTTGTTTCGCCGCGTAACGTTATACGTTCTTCTTCATGACGACATCACACCATGACGTGGTACGGTGGTACCACTGTTGAAATTTGGTTCTGTAAAATTTCTCGAATTTTGTTACATTTTTAACACAATGTGTGTAGTATTCTACGGTGTTCCGTTTGGACAATCGTGGTTTTTTATTTCTTCACTACCCGCGATGCACGATGGTACGATGGTTAAAATGCGATGGTACGATGACACGATGATGAAAACATGATGGTATGATGATGAAATCGCGATGGTACGATGGTGAAAACGTGATGTTATATCGCGTTTTTTTCACAATTTTACATTTATATGGTAGCCGATTTTCGCTCCGCGGGACGCCAGACAAAAACACAATCTGAGTAAAATCAGCTTTTAAATAACGCTATGCATTAGAATCTGACTACCAGCTATATAGGTTGTCACATTATCGTGATCTTTCATAAAGCCAATCACCGGCGAACTTTTATATAGTTTTGAAAGCGATGCGGCTTCTTAGAAAACCAATACCGGGCAGGTAAATTTCAAGACTTCGAGAACAAATATGGCGTTGTCAATATATAGCCGACAGGGTAACTGGCAAAAAAATATTGAAATATGAAATGTCTTGCTAAGGACGGCTTAAAACAGATCGAACGGATTCAGACCTTTGTTCTTGTTGTTTCTTTTCTGAAGCAATTTTTTTAAGTTGGGAGGAAATGATTTTACACCAACATCTTCGTCTAAAGATATATTTAATTGGGTCCAAATTATTGTGGAAGGACTCTGTCAATAAGATATCTATACCGTAATTATTCGTGGTGAATCTTGTCCTGTAACTTTGTTAAAATCACCGATTATGATATACATGTATATATATGTATTATTTCGATTCTAACACGACATCAACAAAAACATGCTGCCGTACATTATAATAAGCTTAATTGCGCCTGATTTGTTCCGTAACTTTGTGTCAATTAAAAGCTTTTTCGATGCGCTTCCGTATTAATATCTTTTTCGTAATGTGAAAAAATACCAATGACAGTTTAAAGTCTAAATATAAAATGAATAAAGAAATTAATTGAAGTTTGATCTTGATCTTCTGTCGTAATGTTCGTCACCATCAGAGTGGTTTTGTGATCGTTGGCAGCCTCGAAAATTTCTTACAACAACAACAGCGTATTCCCTTCGACTGGGCTAGTATGAGCGCCTATAACAATTAAAAAAAGACAAACTGAGTTAAAAGCCTTACTGATGATTGTGTTTGTGTATGCAACGAAATTCCTCTATATATATCAAGCTTGTGACAATTTGAAGTACAAACATCCATTGTCACCGATTTTTTTTTACCGCCAGAGGCTCGCATAATATAATTTTATTCAACTCGTGCAATAAATTCAGTATTGAACTTACTCTAATTCAATATCCTCTATATACGTAAATGTGTGACATAAAAACGTTGCTTTTTTCTAAAACGTTTGCGTTATTATCTTATCAGTTACACAGCAGGCAACCCTATGATCACCTATCAAACTATTGGTGGTTACTCAGGTGTTTATCGTAAAACTGGACAAACCTTAAAAAGCGTTGGAGACGATGTCGCAGGATCAGGGTCAGGGTCACCGACAACAGATCGTAGATATGCTGTAGCCGCTTATATCAAACCAGGTATATAGAAGTTGTACAAAGGCATAATATGACCTTTTTGTCTGTTTTTGATTTTATAGAAAGACTCTAGCACGTTCTATTAAAAGCAATGCTACCATGCACAGGCGTTTTCATTATATGTAACTGACGTAAAATGTTTTTTTTTTCAATTACAAGGTAAATCCTTGTTACCTATCAATACTAACAAAATTTGACATACAGAAAGAAACTGTTTGAGACACATGACTAATAAACATTATACCCATTTTAAGCATACTTTGTAAGAAATGTTTGCTGATTTGTTTGATTATTATTCAAAATTCTTTCTTTAAACAAACAAAACTGCATTCTCGTTTCGAAATTTTAATTTTGAAATAAAGATTAATGTCTTTATATATGCATTTAAAATTAATGTACATTTTAAGCCCATCCTCCAATGTTTGTCAACGCCCCCTTTGAGACGACTGTTTATACGCATGCTACGGGGACTGTCATCTACACGGCGTCAGTTTTAGATCTTGATGGTACAGATACACTCACATATTCTAAGAAGTCAGACACCGGTAATTTTGACTTCGATGATAAACTACGTAAGTTTTTTTTGTTTATATGTGTTTCGTTAAGCTTAAATACATAAAATTTATTTTCGGTAGAAAAAGCAAACATATATGCTTTATAATTATGTAATAATAGATGCAAAACATTTAAGATGTAGAAAATAGTGCTGATTATGAAACAATTTGTCATAAGGTATGTAATGCTAAAACAAATTGTAATTTGACATCCATGCATAACATTACATCACTATAACTTAATTATTTGCCGAAACAGCAAATAAAAAAAAGATGGTTGTGCTATAATAATGGTTGATTAGATTCTTTAGGCACCAGTCATAATTTCGTTACCAATACCTATTACACCAGTTGACCATTTTTGACAGATGGCAAAACCTTGCGAATATTCTCGAACTGCGAGTTGTACGGTATTCAGATATGTGCACCCATGAATGGAGTTGTACGGTATTCGGATATGTGCACCCATGAATGGTCATTTGTTCACGGTCAAATATCACCTTGGTAATGTTCCCCCAAATAGAAACACAATTTATAAAAAGAAATACATTCAATAATAACACATTTGTCCAAAGAATGATGAAATCTCGATTAGATTCTAAGATACTTTTGTTAAATTGATGGACTGATCTATAACTGGAGAAGTGCAGCTTTAACACAGTTAGTACGATCCTTACAAAACTGTTTAACATTGGTACAATTTAGATTTGGCTGAAAAAGCTAGAAACACATTCACATAATTACCTAAGATTTTTCTCTTTGTTTTCATTTCATAATTATTAGATAAAATACCCATAATTCAAGCCAAAAATTCGTACACCCTTTACAAAACGCTTTTCATGTATAGATCGTTATTGTATGTAGTGGCTGTAATGTTTGGGTTGTGTGACCCAAGATGACCCATATTGAAACTTGAATTAGGAATCGTCAAAACAACTTTTCTGGCCAAAGTCACATATCTTATTAACAAAATGTCCGTAGAAAAATGCAGGTTTTGTTATAAAACCATTCAGTTGCCGAAAATAGAATCCAAAGATGTATGGAAAGCAGAAACAGAAAAAGTAACCAGACCATAGTGTGGACCATAAATGCCATCGGACAAATTTCTATCGGACTTGTTTAACCTTTCTCTTTATGCTTGGTGTCATTTTACATGTACAGCTTTTTTTTATTTGGCAGTTACGTTAACATACGCTTCAGCATTGAGCGAAAGTACTTACTTAGTAGAGCTGGCTGTGAGCGACGGTTGTAATGGCGAGGTGACTGGTACAGTAACAATCAATCTTGTGAACGAGGTACGCTTTCAGTAATATTACACATCGTTTCGAAATGCAGATATAATTTGATACAGTTTACGTTTTAATAAGCGATAATATAGTCCACCCTGAAGTTCAGAGTCATAAAAAGTTATGTTGTTTAAACATATTTATATATTTCACAACAATGGAATACAATACATGTACACACAATAATTAATGAAATACTTTTAAATCATGTGGTTACAGCATGTCCCCATAGACTTCAATTCATCATATGTTATCATATCATCTGTTACCTTGGCTTTACATTGTATATAATGATAAGAAAGAAACATGGATCCAAATAAAGGAAAGCGCATGAACTATATTTTACGCACAGTAAAACATTGTTTAAAAAAACGCATGGTGTGAGAAGATTTCTAATTGACGTAGATCTAGTTACTCTAAAGGATCTAGGGTATGGAAAATATTCTTCACAAATTTCAAATCTTTTTCAAAATTGTATAGTGGTTTTCCTTTACATTGTAGTTATAGATATTATAATATTAAAGAAAAGTGTAAGTCCAGGGAGTGTCAATATTCATTTTTGAGGGGATGTACTATTAAAAATAAATTAAATACTTTTTCAAATAATAATGCATTATAATTATGAAAGAATTTATTCTTGTCAATGTATATTTTCTTTGAATTAGATGTGGATATTTAAGCAAATGGCCAAGTTATATATTCAATGTGGTTTTTCTTAGACGACATAACAGTTTGAGCATTTTAATTAACAAATTTAAAAAGCGGATGTTGATAATGTTATCATAACTTGTGTTAACAGGGACCGAGATTTACCAAACTACCAGCTTCTACAACTGTTGTAGATTCAGAAACAGCGTCCAGGACTCTCTATACATTTACCGTAACAGACCCATCTGGCCCATCTGGCGATAGTTTAACATGTTCGTTATATGATACAAACCCAGATGGAGGGCCATTCAGTATTTCTCAAGGAGATCCTAATGTTTATGGTAAGTTTACATCATTTAGATGATTACAGTAATAGACATTTTTGTAGAATATTGTTTTCAACAGTTTCATTTAGCTTATTTTATTTTTTTCTTTTTGACAGGTATTAATACTTATAAGCCCTGTCGTAATAATCTGAATATGTCTGGTTAATATATGGATATAATTATTTATAATACACTTACATACTGAAAAATTGAGAAATATTGAGGAAATAAAATGCATATAATTATGTATCTTTGCAGTGTGAGAAGAAAAAAAAACAACATATTTTTACTGGTATTTTGCCGGACAACTTTCTTCTAAACTAAGTCAATATACTAACCACAATTCGGGTCGCAATGTCAAAGAAAGGAAAAAGTGTATAATAAACAAACAAAAAGTCAAGTTAAAATAAATTTTCATCGTATGGTATGAAACTTATCATATTTTACTTGTGGCTCGCTTGACTTGTGAATCCCGTATTAATAGAAAAAAACCCTGAAATATCTTATATTTATATTTTACAGTTGAGTATAACATTGTACAATCAGCGTCACCAGGATATACCTATTCGACAAAGAAATATTACGATTTGCGGATATCCTGTACAGACGGTGTCACGACTGTGTACTCAAACTTTCAAGTTGACGTTGTCAAAAACGAAGCTCCTACTTTCACTGCAGGATCAAGCGGTTACGTTCCAGGTATAATTATAGAAATGTATATATTTTTAGAGAAATAAACTCTTACCTTGCTGGGATCAAACACGATTAACCTTTTCCACCCGTAAAAAACCAAGGCAGCCTGCACATACTTGTAGTAAGACCATGTACTTTATACTGTTTGCTAATTATAATGCATTTTGTTGGCATGGTTTGAACATATTTATTTTAGCTCGATTGCGAAACAAGTTCTTGCAACTTATATTAATCACTTTCGAGTCCGCTTCCTTGAACCAACCAGTTTTAGTGTCAAATAAAGAAACATGGTCGTGACCCGAGTAGGACTCGAACTTATGATACATTTTGTTATCACCCAAACAAACAACTGTTAAATTAGGAGCTGTTCATTTTGAAATTTCGGTAAGGTTTAGATCATTCCATTATGTACTATGTTTCATAAACAATACTTTTATGGATCTTTATATTTATTACATGTAAGAGAATATGTGATAGTTTTGCTCAATTAGAAGGTATTGTTTTTTATTTAAGAATCGATTTCTGTGGACAGGTCTTATACTACTACAATCTATCAGCTTGCATATTCTGATGCTGAGTCAGACACCGTGTCTTTTTCTCGCAATTGCGATGGCAATAGCCAATGTCCCTTTACAATAAGCGGAACAGGTAAAAACATATTTTTACAAGGCTCTGAAGAAATTAATTTTTAAGGAATGTCAATAAAATCATAGAAAAAAAGATGTTATTAATTAAAGATTCTGTAACACATCTTTTATGGTTTTAAATCATAAATATGATGCTCAAATTAAGATTTATCGATATTGTAGAGTTCCGAAAAGCATTATTTATAAAGATATGATTGAATTTAACATTTCATATTAATAAAGGGAGGTAATTAGAAATTTATTTTCTATAAAGCTTAAGTCAAATTTTACAATAAAAAATCAAAGTATATATTTTAATGATAACATATAATATGCACATCTATTTGCAGTACATTTTTTACATAATTATTCTTCGATGTTTGAAAATTGTTTTATTTGCATAATTATGTACATATATATACATATCTTAATTTTGTGTGGTAAACCACATACAGGATCTTTAACTATATAAGGCCTTATGCGAATGTAGACGTTAATAGTCCTTAATGTCAAGTAGTCAGAGCACTACTCGACCGACTGACATTACCAAACAGTCCTCACGCTTATACTTTTCTGTTCCGTATTGGTTGATCTCATGAAAATCATTACCGAATCTAGTCTTATCAGTTAATCCTCGTTTTCGTTTTCTGAGTCAAAACAATTCAGATCAAATCAATATTGTATTCCATCTACACTAATTTTCATTTTCCAAGTCCTAAATATCCATATCTCATCTATTTCATACTCTTTCCTGTCTCGTTTTTTGTATTCTGAGTCCAAAAAAATGAGTGCATTCCATATTGTACTCGCAGTTACAAAGTTCTGTCAAAATGTTTAATGGTTGGCACATAGACCAACATAGTCTGTAAAGCTGTGTACTTATTCATTAGAATTCACTCTAAGGCTTGTATTCAACAATGTATAATAACTTCAAAACTATCATCCTCGGTCAGATGTGACATTAATGCCAAAACAGTCCTTTAAAATACTGTTGACAAACTGTGTAACTAATAAATGAAAAGCGATAAGTCGCATTAATAAAATTAATTCATTGAATACCTTTTTTTTTCTGTTCAATAAAAGTGTGTGTAGGTCAACATGTATTCAATAAACTATAATCATAAAGTTGTATATATTTGCTTTGTAATATTGCACGATTTGTATATTAAGTAAAACAAATAAAATGTTTGTTCTGTTCTATTATTTTCCTTCTTTAAATAATGCATTGCCTTTTTATCAATATATAACAACTTAATATATTTTGATTAATATGATATACTTAGGTGAGATAACAACAAATGATGTACTACACGAGGAAGGCTACAATCTGGATATCACAATAAGTGACAATCATGGAAATGCAGAGACACATTCTTTATCTGTTGTTACTTCTGGTACAACACTTATTATGTTACTTATTTGAATTTATCTACCATGAAAATGAGTAAACCTGAACACGTACAAAAAAAAAAACAAGAAAAAAAGTTTGTTAAGAGAAAAAAGAAGAAAAATATTTTAAAATTACTATCATCTTACAGTAACTGTTATTGAACACAAAGTGAATATCTGGTATTTACATTAATATCTGGAACTTATGCGTACCTATTGGTATTTGTAAACGAAATATCTGGTTTAAGGATGAATAATACATGCACAGTGACATTTGAAACATTGTTGATTTCCCCACCCACCCCCATATAATAAATAAATAAGAAATAAAAATAAAATAAAACAGAGACTTGGTTATTTAATCATGGTCTTTATTTATATTATTTGTAAAGTCTTCATACCATTAAAACAAAAAGTAATAACACTGAGTAATTCTCTTTTTGAAAAATAAATCATAAAATAAAATTTGAAATTTTGTTCCAGGTCGTCCTTATACGTTTAATGAAGCACCAATATGGAGAAATCTGCCAGCAACAAAATACGTGATGGAAAAAACACCTGCTGGAACATTTCTGTTTAAAGGTTTGACTTCTGTAGTGTAATATACGTAAATTGACATTAACTCAACTCATTTGGCATTAAAGGGAATATATAATTTTTACTATGATTCTGTTTTCATCCTGTGCTTTTATGTTTTTTTAAGTCTGCTAGGTTAAAAACAAAAGTGTTCGACATTAGCAAATCATGTTTTATTTCTATGGTACCCAGTAAAATGTTTTTGTTAAACAAAAGTTATCTTATAATACATTTGTCAAACGCGAATTTTTTCCCTTCATTTTATTGAAAAGGTATTTATTAAACGGCGCGTACTAGTAGATATGCATTTGTCCGTAAAGCAATGGGGAAAAGTTTAGACTTGATTTTGTTCATTTTTTTTGTTTTAACAAAATCAGATTGTTTACAAATTTTCTAATAAAAATAGCTTTTCTGACGTACAACATGTCACAGAGCTTTAAGACATTAAAATAAACGTTTACCTGAAGTGATAGTGTCATGTTTGAATATCACATTCTTTTTATAATTATCTAATTTTTTTATCTACTTAATAAATAACGTGCCAATGAGCCAGTCTGCAGACGATCGTTCTAAAACTTAACCGTTGAGAGACGTAACGATTGAGGCAGTGTCACTTACTTCATTTGCTCCGCCTCTGTTGAAGTTCGGCTCCGCCTTAAATTGTTGCCAAATTTAATATGATGCTCCGTAACTATGCTTGCATTTGGAGGGAATGAAACCAGGACAACTTTGATCAATATCACTTGTCGAATCATTAAATAACAAGTTACAAAGCCTAAACTACGTCCACTATCAGAGAGGCGGTTCTCCCTCAACCGTTAAGAAAGTATACCGGTTACGCTACGGCCTGTAAGGGGAGAACACTGCAGGACAGTTCGTCCTCAAAATCATTCGAACATTATGCAATTCGTGCCAATATTTAAATGGACATATTCTTGGCACATAGTGTCTTGAATTTATTTTAAGTATACCAATCATTTCAATTTTACTTGTTATCCAATTTATTTTGCTTCGGCCGGACGTTTCAATCTTTGTCGCAACAGACAAACATTTAAGAATTTCAGACGTGGCATTACGTTGTGAATTAGTGCATTAGGTTCTACTTTTTCACAAAAATATGCAACTTTATTATTAAACAACGAGCACATACCAAGAACATGGAGAAAAAAATGATTTGTGCTACGGATATTCAAGTGTAATAGAAAACGATTTTCAATTTTTACTGACTGTTCACATAATTTGGCGGCGTCTCTGATGTGCAGCATCAACATTTAATTTGTTATACATTTGTCATACGCATTTTTCCTTTCATTTCATGGAAGAGGTATTTATAATTATATCTAATGTTTTTCTACTCAGGACATCATAGCATACTACCGGATATCCAGCTCTTTATTTTGATGTACTGTAATTTGACATTTATAGTGAACTTACTTCAACATTTATAGGTCAAATTTTCAAAATTGTTGGAAAATTAAGAAACAAACATCATACTTTGCCTAAAGGTCAATCCTGTAATATGTAAATATTAATAATCCAAACCAATTAAGACCGATACAAAGATTGTAATGTCTAATCAAAAAATCGTATTGAAATTCTTTTTTCATCTAAATGTCGCGGTATCTAAACAATTTCTATAAAATCTGTTAATTGAATCATTATCAATGTTATAATGTTATCGAAACTATGCCTAATATTTAACAAGGTGCATGTATTTTTTGATAGTTTTCAATTTCTGTTACCTTTAAATTACAGATACACATTTCACACAAGTTACACTATTTACTCCTTTCGTATCTGCTGTATCTGCCTAATTGATTTTTTTTCTAAACTGTTTGAACAAAAGTCTATACATATCATTAGTAATCTTATCAAAAAAATTTTATAGTTAAATGTTCTAAATATTCTTACTTAATTGGAGGGTTTAAAGATCCTACAAATACTGCTCTGATCTATACTTGCTTAGCAATGTTTGCATTTCTTTACTTCATACTATTTGTTTCTATTTTTAAATGTTACAATTTGCCATGATTTGAATTTACATTTCAGTGATCTACACAGACGAAAATCCGACGGATACATTTACAATGGCAAAAGTTTCTCATAGTTCAGTTGATATTGATACACACTTTCACTTTGATCCCACAAGTAAATATCAACTCATTTACTCAGAAAATAAAGGATACAATAAAATGATACCGAATCAAAATATACCTATCAAATGAAACAAAATGCTTATATCTTAAAAACCAAGTCATAAGAACATAAAATGCGTATATGATCAAAATTGAGAGCATGTTGTTTATTTTTTACAAAAGAAACAAAGTGTGTAATTGAATATTATTTTAATACGAGGGGCATTTGTAAAATAACCATCAATATTACTTATTTAACCGTTATTCGGTGTATATCTGGCAAGTGTTTTGCGTGTATAAGTAGAGAAAGGTAAGAATTCCAGCGTGCGTGGAATCAAGCTCCTCCTAGTCAACGAACCTGTCCATTGATCTGCCGTTGTTTTGTATTTTTACTTTACCACATTGCCCAAACAACCCTAATCTTGCTCCATAGGTAAATGGAAAAATGTTGTGATACCCATAAACCCAGAAATATACCGCCTACAACTACATTGTCACATGGGTTAATACTTTTCACATGCTATGCCCCCTCGTAGAACTTTTTGTACGGGTTTTAAGTGATTTTCAGATTCGAATTTATGCGGCCTTCCTCTACCAAGAATGATAGAAGAGTTGTAATAGGAGTCTTAATAAAATCGACGTTAAGAATAATCTCGACGTAAAGTTAAACTGATTAAAATTATCCACTTCTGAATGTAAAACAAATTGAATCTGTCAAAGTAATTCCAAATGTTTCCCTTTTTATAGCTGGAATTATATCAGTAAAAAAGGAACCGGATTTTGAGAAGCCTTTTACAGGCGGGACAATGAGTATTAGTATTAATGATGGGGCACTTACACAGCATGAAACAATTACTGGGACAATCACTTTTGTGATCGTAAATGTTAATGAAGGCATTACCCTTAACATTACACACACAGCCCTAAGTGCCGACGAGGTAATTATGTTCTTAGATAGATATAGATGTATATGTCATGCTCAACATTGATAGCTTAAAATAATTTGATAAATGCTATTATATTTAGTTTGTTTATTTGTTTGTAAAATCAACATCTTTGAATTTTAAACTCTACACGCCATAGGTAGACACCGTGAGAATTCATAGTGTCATTGAAGATGTGAAAAACAAGATCAACAGAAAAGGGCGGCATTCAATGAACGCATCCCCCAACATAACCCAACAAACTCTCATTTTTTAAATAAAGGATCAACTCGATTTGAGCAGTAATAGAAAATAAGCTTCCAAAACATAGTTTGTGCACTCTCTGTTTCAAATTAGATATATTTAGTAAGATTTTTCTAAATTTCAATAAATATCTGCAGAAGTGTTTTATCTCGGGATGAGCATATTACACATGTATATCTTTAAATCGTTTCTTTTATAAAATGCGATATTGTAATGTATTTTATTTTGTAAACTTTTATCATATGTATGACATAGGCTAGTCTAGTTAATGTCCCATCTTAGTCATAGACACGTACACCTTAGGTAGAAGTTATGCATCTTGTATCTTGGCATAGACATACACCAGGGTCTGAGGTTATAAAATATTCTCTTAGCCGAATCTCATATCTCAAGTACTTGAGCAGTCAGAGGAACTGTCAAACAGTTCTAACTGACCAATGAAAATACTTAAATTTGGCTCTGAAAAACGGATTTAAAACCTCAAGGCCCGGGTCTAAGGTTATATAGAAATTTCAACAGTTCAAACTCACATCTCAGATTTAAATTGGTCAGAAATTGCGACAGAACAACACTGACCAAAGAAAAGCATGAGATTTGAGATTTAACTCAAAATAGGTTTTATAACACTCAAGACTAGGGTCTAAGGTTATATTGATTTTTTTTCAGTTCAAAATCAGATCTCAGATTTTTTTTATTGGTCAGAAATTGTCACAGAATGTTCACTGACCAATGAAAGTCCTGAGATTTGAGTCAGAAATCTGAAAAAAAAAAATGTTTTATAACTCAAACCCAGGTTAGACATTTTGAGTTTATTATAGACAAATACAAGAGGTACGGCGTTCACTCCGAACCCTGTAATATCCGCCACTGATGAAGATGCTGGTGATAACATGTATTTTACAATGGATTGTGGGGATGATTCTAAATACTTTTACCTGGACACGGCAACAAATGAGGTAACTGTATAATATTTCAATATCTAATAAGCTATATTTATTCTAAGTTCATTTGGTAATCACGTATAAATGTAAATGCAAATTAGGTTTTAAAGTGTGCACAGTTGTATTGGCTACATGGTGGTTTTTCTTTGAATTGACATTTTATAATTATAATTAGAACATTGTCATACGAGAATACGATGTATGTTTTTCTTGATGTTTTGAAATTATACACTCAGTAAAACAATTGAATTTGAAGGTGAACAACTGAATAGACAAGTTTTTTTGTTTATAAATAATGATTAATGCTTGCCTGCAAACTGTTTCTTTTTACTTTTGCTTTCATCAGAGTTTTTAGATCTATGAAATTATGAAAGCCCCGCCATATTTAAGATTATGATGGAATATGATAAAGCATATAATGAAGAACAGAATGCGTCTGAATTGTTATGAATTAAATTTGTTTTATACACTTTTTCTTTCGCCTAATTAGAAATAAATCATTTATCCATTTGTTTTAAACAACCGAAGAAAGTAACCACATACATATATAGAACCAGTTATTCACAATCCCTTTATTCTCAAGATTTTAACATCTTATACTTGAGCAAATGCACAGATAAAGAAACACAACACATAACAATCATACATTTTATTATATGAATTAAAATACGTTACTTATTTAGTGACACTAGAAAATATAATGATAATTAATTACAAGTATTTCAGTCAATATTTCTATATTTCTAGCTATTTAGTTAAATTGAATTTGGAAAATAATCTCCTTTATGAATTATAACCAAGCCAACTAGTTAACTATATTGCAGACAAATTTTGACAAATTGACTTTAAAGAAAATTAATGGGCGAGAGAGTATCAAATGGGCGAGGTAGTATCAAATATGTAAACCTAATTTACTTTGAAATGGGACATCGAATGATTACGAGCACACTTTAGCGACTGGCTTACTTTTACATTAACACAGAACGTGAACTTCGTACAAGAAAACATTGTGTAAAAAATAATGTTAAATACATCAGTTTGAAAATGCTTATAATTGTTTTAGGTGAAGTTTGCTAGAGAATATGATATGGACTCTGGATTGTCCGGTACTGCGACTTGTAATGTAACTGTGCGTGATGAGGCGGGAATGTCGGACTCGGGTAATGACGTCACGTATTACATACCTTATCCTTGCCCCTTTGTAGAAACGAAATCACTGTTTTATTTACTGAAAGCATATTTTATTCAAAATACATGAGCTATTGCTATAACAATCCAATTACTGTATCATGTATTGCAAGTTTGTAAAATTCAGTTTGTATCAATTTGTATCATCCTCTGCGACTACAGGAAGTAGGCTCGTAGATGTGATTCTACAAAGTACAGTGTTTGGGTGTAATATTATTTAAATACTCACACAATTCCATGTTATTGATGACTAATTTCAAAACTAAGTTCATAGGATTTCTATATGGATGTATACCTATGATAGTTTTAATTTGCCAGCCATTTAGGTATATGATGTTTTTGTATATTAAACACAACTTTGATTTTCTTAAGATTTCTAACTTTTTAAAAGTGTATACATAGATTCATGAAGAGTTAACATAAATAATATGTTTATGTAAAGATAAAGAAGAATAATGTGTTTATGTATTAAATGAGCAAACGAGAATAACCCTGCATGTGTCAAATCAATATTTCAAGTGACCATTTCTTAATCTTTTTTGTCAAGGGCTCATTACATTGACAATTAACAATGTCAATGACCCATGTTCCGAAGTTTCCACACCATATATACGTTTTCTTCGTATCTACAACAACGCCTTTTTTCACGGAAAATTGCCCGACATGGCAGCAACTGACTTGGATAGCGACGCGTTCGGATCCACAAACGGGGTTCTAACATACAGTTTCAGTCCTGCAAGCCCCTACGGGCGACTATTTTCAGGTATGTTAATTATTAAAACAATTAAAACAAAATTATCAATCACAATGGGTAGATTGACGGGCAATTACATTAAAAGTGGCCACAAGAAATAATTCTATCTGTTGCTTTTTTTTCTAGTTGAACAAGAAGAATACTTTTTTCAGCTATTGCAAAATTTATGAAAATATTTCATTCTGTCTTAAATGAAGAAAGTTTGTTGTATCATAAGTTCGTCATAAAGATTTTTGACAGTTGATATGAACGTTTATAGGGTCAAATAACGATCATAAATCTGAAAAAGAAACAGCAGTAAAACATGGCCATATTGCCATATAGCATGTTGAAATATTGTACATATCGTATTGTGTTTTAACGTGAAGATAAAAATAATATAAAAAAGTGGTATAATGATGTCATATTTCAGATGAATGCAGCAGGTGTGTTATTTGTGCGAGATGTTACTTCTTACACAGGCAATACGTACGTTTTTGAAATAATAGCTGCCGACAGTGGAGGGTTGCAAGGGACGTGTACAGTTACAATTATATTCAGTCCGGTATGGCAAACATTTGCTTTTCGTTTACTTTATTTAATATATTATTTAAATGTTAAAACTTCTCTTTTGATAGAAGACAGCTAGGGCATCATTGACACGTTACCAAGACCTTGTTGAGTTCGAGTCCTGCTGTGGTCGTAATAATACATCGAAATAAAAACATTACTGGTGAATCCATTAAATTGACTGTTGAAAGATTGTTATTAGTACCTACATGTTTCTTATATGAAACATTCTTATATTATTAAATTTATTCTTTTATCACAGACCACACATGCTTCATGTTATCCAAATGCTTTTATGTCCGTTAGAAAAAGTGTTATAACTATGCTAGTTTTGTTAATAAAATAAACAAGATGTGGAAAAAAAGCTTCACGGTTGGTTCTATGAAACAATGGTGGTATTTATAGAAAAAATGTATTTCTACATATATTATATTGTCCTCTATATGTCTGTCAGTAAATACTCTTAACGTTTTATTAAACAATGATTGGTTTAAATTGAAGATTTGATTAATTTTTTTAAAACTGAAGACAAAATACTACACTTTGTTTACATCACAAAAGCGCTATAAAATTCATGTTTGACCAATCTGATCAGGATCCACGCTTCGCTTTCCATCCTTTTAAAATAGAAAACTATAGCGACAGATGGACCTGATAGACTGCGCGGAGCGCAGGGTGGGCTGGATCCCTGCTGGGCGCAAAAGCACTATGTTGGGTTTTGTCATGAGGGGTATATTTGTATAATTTTATATCTTTAAATCGAAGCTTGTGATTATTGTATTACTTGAAGGTGATCACCACTACAACATCGACTACCGAAAGAACGCTGAAGTTTGAAGATGACTACCAAAATTACATATGGTTGTTTTTGTTAGGATGTGGAATATTTGCTTGTATTGTCGTTATATTGATCATTGTGTGGAAAGATCCAGTCGTCAATGAATATATGAACTTTAAGATATACAAGTATGTTACATCCTTGATACTTTGTAGTGGTATAAAAATGATTAGCTTCAATGGTATTATTTAAAAGCGCCAGACTCTAAAGTAACGGTAACGTTGAGAATTTGTTGTAAGATTTGTCCTTACATCCCTTTCTCTCATTCAAGATTACTTAATTACGTTTGGTGCAGGAAAGTGTTGAAACATAAGACATCGTTAATGAGTATTTGAATAGGACGATGCAAAAACTATATGTTTGGAGGTGCAATTTCTATAATGTTTCAAAAACTTTGATCCTTTCTTAAAAAAGACATTTGTAATGACATTATGTATTTATGCTACGTTTAGATAGGTTTAGTGTGTAATGAGTTTACAATATTCTCTGTATGTAATCAAATGATGTTATTTTACATTTTATTTTACATTTTACATATTACAATTGTCAGTATTTTCAGATATCAAATTTGAGCATAACATGTCTTCAGACAATGTTTAGTTGTTGAACACATTTGCAAAACATCATGTGGTATCAAATCCATGTAATTGCATGCTGCAAACGTCAACAAAATATCGCTTTGTCACAGTTTAAATAGTTATTGTCAGTTCTCTACTAATTTTCTGTATTAAGATTGGGAAGTAACCCGTTAATGGTTATTTAAGTGCACTGTTATGCGATTTGTATTATAGAAATGAATAAATAAATAAAATAAAACTAGTACAAGCTGAAGATATGTAAATAAGCAAATTATGTCATAGGTTATGCGAGTGGTGTAGAAAGAAACCTAAGCCAAAGAAGCCAAGACGCCATGTTGAGAAACTCCGGGTCATGATTAACAAGAAGGACCTTGAAAATGATCCTGACAACGCGTTACCATGGGAACTCCTTGCTAAAGACAACGACGTACCGGAAGTGAACGAAGTGCAAGAAATGATCAAGCATCGGTCCGAAAAGCGAGATCGTGACTATAAGAACTTTTCGGGTCTTCCGGTGTTTGAGAGAGGAAAAGGGAGCCGTCCCGAATCCGGACGAGCTACAATTCACTCTTCAGCGAGTAGCGCTGGTAGACCGGTGTGTATACGGAAACCTTCTGTAGATAATGTTACTGTTCGGAAACTGCACAAAAGTATTGATAGGATTTAAAAAGATAAGACTTAATCAATCAAATTTTGATCTCAATAAAAGAAAACCCTTTTTTGCCTCTAAATACAATTCAATTTAAGAATCTAAAAATTCGTATATAATTTCTAAAGAATACAACATTTTTTGTGAAAGAATTTAAATAATAGTTACTTTAGTATATGACTCAAGAGGAATTGGGTAATGACCATGATGACATCATCATGTTGTTTTTATTTTGTTTCAGGACAGTGAATCGCCTAAGTATGCAACATTTATGTCTTCTACTGGCCAGGAGGTAAGTACTATGCTAAATGACAGTCGGTATAATTACGTACTGTTTCAAACAAGTTATCATTTGTATTCATACAATTGAGATGTTATCCGAAATCATTCTTCGGCTTATTTATTTCAAATCTGTGCCTTCCTGTTATATTTAAGATATTTGAAAGATCTTAAAGAAATATAGGAATGATGTTTTGAACTGGAATAGATAGATATTTTGAAACTATATACTAAGATATTTTAAAACCTTTATATTTTGAAAAAGTGTATATACAAAATCAGAGATGCATTGTGTCAATTATGTTTAAGTGTCTTTTGTTAGGGAATATGGTACGCACATAGCTCTAGATTAGTTTCAATGAGAACAGAGTGCTCAATTTATATCAACCTTAAGCATATTACTAGCCAACCTACATGTAAGTAACTAAACGGCTCTCTTTTATTCAAAACTCTTCACAAACTCTAATAATTCTATGAGCTGTGTCAAACTGTCAACCCTTTTTTCCAATTAGGACGAAGACGGTGGTGAAGGTCAATGGGGTGATCTAACCGAGAGACGTGTTATTATAACACCGGTTGCACCAGTTCCGGAAGACAATGGCAACGACAGGAATAAAAGCGAAACGGAGGCTCCAAATGAGGATTCTTCACAGGACTGGTGAAATGGTGGCTTTCAATGACTTTCAAAAAGTCTGTGAAAATATTTTTAACGAAAATCAGTTATATTTTTTTCACTTTAGATATTGAGATAATAGAGCTGAAAATAGTCCCAAAATCTCAATTCCCCCCCGTTCAAATTGACTGAATAGTAAGAATTTGTTTCATAGTTTTTTAACACAAATTTAAAATAAATTAAACAAATATTTTTTTTTTCTAACTTTTGGGGGGGTTTAAAAAAAAATTTGTATTCCTTTTCAGCATATCCAGGGGAGCAAAAAAAAAACATGGTATTTTTATTTCTAAAAATTTACACTTTTATTGTAAGTTTTTTTATACTTTTATCCTTTTTAAAAAATTTCCCCCATCCCCACGAGTTCCCTTTTAAATGAAAAAACAAAGCCCCCTTAACCCCTAAATTTAAATAGCAAAGGGGAAGGACCCTTTCCAAAAAGTTTTAGGAAAGTTTTTACCATTTTCCCCCATCTCTTCGGCTTTTTAAACCAAAAGAACCCCAGAAATTATTCTTTAAGTCTGCATTCCAGAAAAAAATCAGGCAAATGTTTGCAGTTAATTGTGTGTTGATTTATCCCGCCTTATAACTGCAAATTGAAAGCGAACCATAGTTTTGCCCACAAACCATTTACTTCAAAGATTC